>NC_092873.1:112722210-113042460 GCF_028372415.1 Notamacropus eugenii
AGGAAGTGAATCCTACAACTGAAAAAGAAAAAAAGGACAAAATACAGTCCAAATTGTAATGCAGTTGGGTAAAGAGAATGCTCTGCTGAGTCAAGTCAAGGTTTGTGCTATAAATGATGAATCTAGAGGGTTAGGTAAGAGTTATGAAGGAATTTGTAGAAGCATACCCCTGGCTCTGGGAGGTCAGGAAAAACTCTGTGAGGGGAGAAGAATTGGGCATGCATGAATGATGCTGTATATTACCCAGGGTCTTTTCTCAAGATGGCATTCTTTTATGACAACCTTCCTGTAGACCTTGAAGTTAGCTATTCTCCTGGCATTTGGAGGATGCCTTTAATAAATACACCTAGGACTTGGAGCTATAGAAGAAGGAGAAGTAAAGCAGTACCTGAAGGATGTGGAGGAGGAGGAGAATGAAAAGGTAAGAAAGGTAGAATTGAAAGGGGAAATGGAAGTGGAGGGTAAATTGCTTCTAAATACTTGATAAATATGAAAGCCAAAGGGAAGGAAAATGCACAGAGAATTATTAACAGAGGTTAAAGACAGGAAAGTTAAGGGCAGAAAGCTAATGAAAGTAGAAGGAATCCAGAAAAACTCTGGGAAATTTAATTTGGCAGCAAGCACTAAATATTACTGATGAAAGCATAAATTTGAACCAACCCCCCCATCTAAATTCATTAAAAAAACTAAATGAAGCATCTGTGATTTTGCTAGTAACAGATCACAACCCTAGGAAATATGTTCTAAGGAATTAGTTGAGGTATACAGAGATTAAATATAGAGAAATAACCACCACAGCAGCCACAGCATTTATAAAGTGTTTTCCTTATTTGATCCTCACAAAAATCCTAGAATGTAGAATGCTCTTATAATACATATTTTACAGATGAACATACTATGGATCAATAAGGTTAAGCAATTTGCTTATTATCACATAGCTATTAAATGTCTGAGACAAGATTTGAACTCAGGTGTTTTCTGACTCTAGGTTCAATATTTCATCTACTGTACCACCTAGTTGTCTGAACAACTTACCTAGATGTTGTAAGTGTTCTCAGTAAGTAAGTGTTCTCTTGACTTTAAGCCCAATACTCTAACCACTATGCTGTGCCACAATACTTGAATGAAGTTCTCAATAGGAGAAAGAACACTGAACTTGAATCCATTTCTTGGGCTATGCTATCAACTAGCTGAGAAATATTGGAAAGGTCATTTAATCTCTCTGAACTTTTGTTACTTCACTCAAAATAAAGTGGTTGTACTAAATGAACTCTAATATCCCTTCTAGGTCTATCGCAAATGTGAGGCAGAATAAAAGATTGTTCCATTAAATGGAAAGATGAAGGTAAGAAAGTCTAGGGTAAAAGACATCTGTAATCTTAGGAAGTAGGTTTTTTATTATATAACAGTGTAATTCTGGTTGTTTGCTATAATAGATAACATCTCTTTGTAAACAATATTTCTTGATTTACTGGTATATTCACATATCTTCTCTATAATGATAACTACTGTTTGGGTAGCATCAGAGTTATCTTCTTTCACACATGGTTGCCTCAGGAAAAGCTCTAGTTCAAGGTACTCTATTGGTCTGCATACACTAAAAATCTATAGCTTAATAGTCCTTATTGAAGCTTTTTCTTTAAGAAATTTTTTTATGAAGCAGCATAGAAAGAAAAGCAATTTAATCCATGGCCCAGAGGTGGGGGGGAAGGCCCATGAGGGTCTCTAGATATGAACTTCCGTGGAGCCTGATTCAGTTCTGATTGAGAATGATATCTTAAAAAAAACATTGTTAAGGTCAGGCTTTTTCTTGCCTAATTCATTTACCTGATGTTAGAGTTATGGGGAATAGCTTTTAAATAAATAAAGTATGGATGATGTCCAAATTTTCTCTAACAGGAATTTAGTATACTCTAGAAAAGGTACTTGGGGTACAAAGTCGATATCAGGTATAGGACAGCTATTTATTTCCTCTACCACAAAATAAATGCTTATGACATAAGAGACTAATAAGTGTGCAAAAACAAATGTGTAAAACAAACATCTAAAACAATAATCCATTACACTTCTTCTGCTTTCCTGGCAGGCAAAGGCACTTTGTGGAACTGCTAAATGGATATTTTGTTTTCTCTTCTTCCATTTGCTGTCCATTCAACTCACAAGTCTGAAGCTACTGCTAAGCCTGGGCTTTTTAAAGTCTTCCTCAGCTACAGCATCCTCCTGGTGTTCTCTCTTGTCAGTGATGCATCTTCTCTGAGAAAGTGTAGTTATAGGAAGCAATTCCTTATGGGCATCTGGTACCAAATTGGGCACTCCTGACCTCTCTAACTCATAAGATAGTAGCCACCAAGGCTAAAAACATCCATCTTTAAGGAGCACAATTCAGTGATCTGTGTTTAGAGAAGGAAACAAACAGAAAAGCCAGTTGAGGAATTGAAATTCATACTATCTTGCCTTGATAAGAACAAGTTTTCAATGCCATGTGTTGTAACTGTCATGGATGCTGCAGGCTCTTTCATTTCTGGAAGTTCAAAGGAGAGGTAGAAGAGTTTCAAGTAAGGTAAGATAAGAGAGACAGAGACAGAGACACAGAGAGAAACAGAGAGAGACAGAGACAAACACATATACATACCCACACAGATAGATAGATAGAGAGAGAGAGACAGAGACAGAGACAGAGACAGAGAAAGAGAGATGGGTAGAGATCAAACACTAAGGTCTTTTCTTTTGATAGGCACTAATTGAGTAGTTCTTTCTGGCTCAGTTGCCAATCTTGTTTGACACAGCTCCCCAGTCATGAGAACCAGTAGAGATTGTTGCATCAGTCCAAGGAACGGCAGGGAGGCAGAGCCCATGTCCATCCCCCAAGTCTGAGTTCGTGTCCATCCCCCAACTCCTAGAGCCAGAATGCACACATCTAACTCCAATGCAGCATATCTGTAGGTTGTTTTGACCATTCCCACAATATTATCAAAAGAATATTTCCTCCATACATCTGGGTCACACTATCTCTCAAATATACCACCATAAGTGGGAATATTGGACACACCTAAAGTACATATGTGGAAGTAGCACATGTATAGGAAACATGTACAGAGCAACAATTCTTGTCTGTGAAGCATCAGTTCTGTTGATATCATCTGTCATTGTGCTGCTCCCTTCTGGTCTTGCTGGTCTCCTGTTCCTCCAGTGGTCTCATTGCTGCTGCTCTAGGCTTAGCTCTACTGAATTTGGAGGGATAGCATTTTTTTCTACTTCCAACTTCTGACTTAAGCTAGAGTGCTTCCTTAGCTAAGGTGCTGTACTTTGTCCATAATTCAGCCAAGGTCAGAATGGATTTAAGAATTATTTACTATGAACCGAACACTGTGCTAAACCTGGGGATGCAAATAAAGGCAAAAAATAGTCATTGTCCAATGTTCATTCTAATGAATAGTGGAGAAAATGTGTAAATAAGTAGGTACATTAAAGACTTAAACAGCTGAAGTGAGAGGTAATCTCAGAGGGAAGGCATTAGCAGTGGAGGGAAATTGGGAGAGAGACCAAGAAAGATCAGCTAAAGATGGAATTTGACCATAAGTCTTGAAACAAGTCAGGGAAGCCAGGAGGTGGAAATGAGGAGGGAGATCATTTCAGGTACGGGGAAAGTCCAATCAAAGGCATGGAGACAGGAGACAGAGGGTTGTGTTTGAGGAACTGCAATTAGCAGGAGTAACTGGATAGTCTAGTGTGTGGAAGGGACAAAGCACAAGGGAACAAAATGTAAGGAGTCTTGAAAAATTGAAAGGTGCTAAGTTATGAAGGGTTATAGGTTATAAATGACAAAGGACTTTATTTTTGATCTAGTGGAACTCTTTGAGTATGGGAGTGACATGGTCAGTTCTATACTTTAGAAAAAGTCACTTCGGCAGTTAAATGGAGCATGGATTGGAGTGAGAAGAGACTTGAGGCAAAGAGGCAAAATAGAAGGTTAGAGCAGTAGTTCAGGTAAGAGGTAATAAGGACCTTAATTATGGTTGTGACTGTATGCATGGTGAGAAGGAAACTAAGATAAATTCTCATATACTATAATGTTTCTAACATAATGATACTGTCTAGAAGACAAAGAATGGGCTTTACCATTTTTCTTTTAATTTAGAGTTGAGAGGCTTATACTTTAACATTTTTATGATTTTAGGAAGGCAGTTCCTTCCTAGAAGCAGTTAAGTGGAGCAGTGGATAGAGCACTGGGCTTGGAGTCAAGAACACCTGAGTTCAAATTCAGACTTAGACACTAGTTTTATGACTCTGAGTAAGCCACCTACTTACTTTTTGCCTCAGTTTCCTTATTTGTCATATGAAGATCATAATAGTATTACCTCTCAGGGTTGTTCTGAGGATCAAATGAGATAATAATTGTCAAGTGTGTGGCATAGTACCTGGCACATAGTAGGCACTTACTAAATACTTGTTTCCTTTTTTCTCTCTTCACATACTCAGTATCAGATGAGGTAAAAACCCTTAGCGGCTTCCTCCTAACCTCCCTTCTTGCCTCCCCTCCCCAAAAGGAGACAGAGATCTATAATTTCTCAGAATCTTTATTCTAGGAGTTCTTTTTCTTTTCAGGAGGAAAGTCCTATAGCTGGGAGCCGTGTTCTTTTGGACCACAGAATAATCATCCAGCTAAGTAAAGACCATAGGCATGTAATCTGTCTTTTGAACTCAATTTCCCTTTACTCACCATGAGTAGCATTTCTATTCCAAGCCTCTATTTGACTTAGATTTATTAAGTCATTTTTACTCCTATTCACTTCTCTTATGGGGAGCCTTGGGCCCACAAATATACTAAAGGGGGAGAGGTGATCCACCAAAGAAATTCCATAAGAATTATGAGGACTGCAGGCACTTTGGTTTTTCTTTAGCTAAAGTTTCTTCTACTTCCTTGACAAGGAAAGGGAGAAGGAAAGAGAACAACACAGTCTCAGCCTGCTTAATTTTTAATTCAGATTTCTGCCTTTATCATGTATATATGTAGTGAGTTATAAGCCTTCTAGGATTTTAGTAATAATATATAATGAAATATAATACAAACAGTGCATTGAATATTTATTTGTATATTTCAAAATATTAGTATATTTATTTTATTTTATAGATTTATTATTATATTTAATAAATACTGTATAAATAAAACAAAAATATAAAATATAATGATAGAAATAAAAATCAGCAAAAAGAAGTAATAATAAAACAACCTTTCAAGATTCTAAAATGTCTTCTGAACCATTAAAGGAAGATTCCATTATGTTCAATGTAGTTCCAGTGTTAAGTGCATTTTATTCTTATTCTCAGGAAATTTATTGGAATTCTTTGGAAATTACAAAATAGTTAGTAGTTTCTATAGATCAAGTGATGCAGAGTAAAGTAGGCAATAAGCCTAGATAGAACAAGGTTGATGCTAAAAGGAATGTGACTGAGATTTTGATGGAGCTAGGACCGCCTCAACATTCAACACACACCCACTGTGCGTGAACAAAGCACTTAACTATGTGATGGATTTACAAAGATGTAGTCAATACAAAGTTGGCACTCAAAGAAGTGTAATCTAATAGGGAGAAAGTGGCAGACACTAAGTAAAATTGGAGGGAGAATTAATAAGTACAAAGGAGCAATTCAGGCAAAAAACTTTAGGGCAGAGAAAGGGGAAGGACAGGTAGGGAGTGGGGAGGACATTATTGACCAAGGGATGGGACTCAGGGGGGAGTTGAAATGTTAAATGGAGGAGATATTGTTAAGGAGGTGGAAAAGAGGAATTTAAATAGGCAGAGATGGGAAATAGAAGTTCTACCCCTGACATGGGGGATGGATGGCAAATGCAGAGACATAGAAGTGGAGGGATGAATAAAGGTCACAGAGCCTGGTTTGGATGAAATATTGAATAAGTGGAGGGAAGTAGAATGACATAAAGTGAGGTAGGTATTTTGGATCTGAATTGTGGGAGGTCTCAGATACCAGGTGATTTACAGCTACTGAAGGTAGAAGGGAACATGATCATACTGGTATATTAAGGTTACTCTGGGGCAGTCAGGAAGACTCATTTACCTGAGTTCAAATCCAGCCGCAGACACTTATTAGCTGTGTGACCCTTGGCAAGTCACTTAAATCTATTTGTCTCAGTTTCTTCATCTGTAAAAGGAACTGGAGAAGGAAATGGCAAACCAGTCTAGTATCTCTGCCAAGAAAACCCCAAATGGAAGCATGAAGAGTCAGACATGACTGAAAAACAACTGAACAAAGAAAAAGTTAGTCTGGCAGAGGGTAAAAGATGGATTGGAGAAGAAAAGCTAGAGACACAGTGAAAGCTTAGGAGGTTATTGCTACAGTCTTGGTCAATGGTATCAAACTTATATAGAACAGAGGTCACTAAACCATACTTAAGAATCCCTGTAGGCTGCATATTGATTTAGAAAATCACATTTAAACATTATCTATGTTCTATTCCATTTTTATTTATTTTATTAAATATTTCCCAGCAATATTGCAATCTGACTTGGGCAGTACTCGGGAGTGTTGTAGGCCCTCAACTGGCATGTTTGACACCGCTGTCCTAGGTGAAAATATTTAAGAGCCCAAACAAAGTTGGTTTCAATGGAAATTGGTAAAAAATGGAATAGATCTTGAGTAGGTAAACTAGATAGTTCATAACAACTGATTAAATGTGTGAGGTTTAGGAGAGGGATTTAAAGATGACTTACAAGTTCACATTTATACAGTATCCTAAAAGTCTTAGTGAAGGTGTTCTCAGCTGTAAAAGATAATGTAAGGAAATAGTCTTGAGGATAACCATTTATAAGGGAGTATTAAAATAATGAGGATCCAGCAGATGAAACAGAGAAAGAACAGAAAGAGAACAGCTGAGAGCCCTAAAAGTACATTGTTACAGAAGCTGAGAGGAGAGGAAATCTTGAAGGGTGTCAGTAGTTCAGTTCCCTGCATTGAGGCCAAGGAGAATACAAACAGAAATTAGGTCATTGAATTTAGTTGTAAGGCAATCATCAGTGACTTCAGAACATGGTTATTCCCAAGACTCTGTCTGTGATCCTCTCCTTTCTCTTGTCTTTTTAAATTACACCATTCTTTGATCATTGTAACATGGCAGTAGATTATAGAATGCTATAAAATGATTCCAAAGAAGTGAAAATGAGTTTAAATTACAAGTCAACAGAGAGTACATGGTGATGAGGTCTATAGTAATCATGAACAGGTAGCATCATATTAGAAATAAAAAATCAAAGTAATGTATGAGTGTAAAAGAAAATAGAAGTGATTGAAAGGATCTAATTAAATAAACGTATTAATGTAAAAGAAGGTATACTGGTCATATGGCAAGAGGGAGAGATGGACAGATTACACATTTCCTTGTTCTTCCAATGTCAGTAAATATAAGGAATTCTCCCTAGACTCCAAGCGATGACTTTTGAAAGGTCACAAACAGTGGTCACACAAGATAGGAAAGTCTGAATGAGTTGCAATCTGCATCATTGGGAGGAATACTAACATAGATCAGAGATCAATGATTAATTTGAGTTTTTATTATGTACAAGGAAATTTTATTTCTGAGTTTTTGGCATCCTACAATCAACAGCCATTTAACATTTCAGAGAACATAAATATATCTCTTTCCAGTCTGGAACAGCTTGGGGGTCATTAAAAGAACAGTATGATTTCCTGAAAATGATTCAGAGTGATCTCCTCCTCCTATTCAATCATGGGTGAAGCTCATGTTGAGGTGGGAAATTGGTAAATGGAATGAAGTAAAGACATTTACTCTGTCACCATGTCTTAGAGAAATTTAAAGTCTGAAAAACAATTACCACATTGAGAAGGCTGAATGAGCTCAGAAGTTAGCTCAATAAGCAAATACTTGATTTCCTTGTAAAGTGAGAAGACAGGGCACCCAAGGATAGCAGTGATTTAGAGTAAATGGTAATCCATAAATTATTACATAAGATGATGGAAGGCTAGACACACTGTCTCATGAAACAACGAAAACAAATTGTGAAGAAAATGAGCTTATAGAAAGTTTGGCATCAGACCCAATTAAGTCATTTCAGACTGAAAACATCTATAGATAAGAGAATCATAAAATTTTAACTTGAAGGGACCTCTGGAGCTTTTCAATCAAACTGTCTCATTTTATAGATGAGGAGATTGAGGTCTAGGGAGATTAAGTAAATTGCCCAAGGTCATATAGGTAATAAATATCAGAACTGAAATTTTAATCTAGATCTTCTGAGTCTAGAACTAGGGCTTCTTCAATTGTATGAACCAGATAAAAGTATATTACAATCCTTAGAAATTATGCAAATTATAAATATAGAAATTGACAGATAAGTAAAGTATTTATTAAGCATTCATTGTATATGAGGCACTGTGCTAAGTGTTTGGGACAGAAAGACAAAAAATCTCTGCTCTTGAGATGTACGTATGTGTGTGTGTGTGTGTGTGTGTGTGTGTGTGTACCTATGAATGTATGGGTATAGATAGATAGAGAGGCAGAGGAAAAAAAGAATTGTGACAAAACAGAGTTCAGAAAACCCAGAGAGCTGACAGTATCCAGAAAGTGAGATTGATCCATAGTATATTGCAGAAGTGACTGGGAAAAGACCATAAGATTAAGCAAAATAGAGATCATTGGTGCTTTGGAGAAAACAGGGAGTGATGAAAGCCAGATTATGAATTGAGAAATGAATTAGAGGTGAGAAAACTGAGTTGAGTAGATAGGAGAGAGGTAAGATATAAACTTGTACAAGTCAAAGTGGTTAATTTTTCCTTTAAGGATAGAAGGAGATCTGGTTATGTTTATAGACAATGGAGATAGAGACAACAGGTAAGGAGAGTTAGACAATTTGGGAGAATCAAAGAATGCCTGAGAGATCAAATTCCTGGGGGAGATTGGAGGGTATAAGAGCACAGTACAAGAAGAAGGGCAAGAATGATTCACCTTATCCTCAGAAACTTGAGCTAAGGAGGAAAAAGTAGAATATGACGTGAGAGATGTGGATTGTGGAATTGTGGAATTGTGGAAAAGGGAGAGCTTGTGAGAACTTTTCATCTCAAAGTTGTCTCAACTGTTTCTATAAGGTATGAAGCAAGGTCCTCTTTGAGGAGACAGCTGCTGTGGAGGAGTGTCAATCTATGAAGAGTGGAAAAATAGGTGTGCAGCAACAAGGGCTCAGTTAAGATTTGATAACAAATCTGGAAAGGACCCATTCATCTCATTTATCTGACCTTCCCCAGCAACATTTTGCACCCTCTGGATCAAAGTTGTGGATAAACACTCTTTATTGGGAAGCTAAGATAGCCAAATAGTAAAGCAGGGGTGAGTATGAAAGAGTGATCCTCTTATTATGGCAGATTCACATTGCTAGCCTTCATGAACCAGAGGTCTTCTTAATTTCCAGGCAGCCAAGGTTAGAAGTGAGCTGATTTATCTTAAAAAAAAATAGCTGAAGGCGGAGCCAAGATGGCGGAGTAGAAAGACACACATATGCTAGCTCCGAATCCACAGCCCATAAAATACCTGTAAAAAGGAACTCCCAACAAATTCTGGAGCAGCAGAAGCCACAGAACAATGGAGCAGATGAGATTTCTGTTCCAGAGAGCCCTGCAAACCTCTTGCAAAAGGTTGATCGCGCTGTGGACCTGGAGCTGAGCCCAGCCCTGCCTTGATCACGCACAGAGAGGAGCAGATCTGAGCAGGCTTCAAGGACGGAATCTCCAGCGGCTGGGCAGGTCCTTCCACCCACAGGCGCCAGGGGTGAGTGAGTCTTTTTGGGTGGCCATTGGGTGTCCCCATGACTCAGGCCCCCTCAGGAGGCAGCGGTGGGGGCAGCGGCTGACAGGGGCTCCCAAAGCAGACAGGAGCCTGGATCCATTGTTGAAGGTCTCTGCATAAACCCCCTGAGGGAACTGAGCCCTGAGAGGTGGCCCTGCCCCCACCTGAGCACCTGAACTTAATCTCACACTGAGCAGCCCTGCCCCTGCCCAAAGCCCTGAGGCTGGGAAGCAGCATTTGAATCTCAGACCCCAAGTACTGGCTAGGAGGATCTGGAGGCGAAATGGGTGTGAAGAGAATATTTAGAAGTCAAGTCACTGGCTGGGAAAATGCCTAGAAAAGGGAAAAAAAATAAGACTATAGAAGGTTACTTTCTTGGTGAACAGGCATTTCCTCCCTTCCTTTCTGATGAGGAAGAACAATGCTTACCATCAGGAAAAGACACAGAAGTCAAGGCTTCTGTATCCCAGCCCACTTAATGGGCTCAGGCCATGGAAGAGCTCAAAAAGGATTTTGAAAATCAAGTTAGAGAGGTGGAGGAAAAACTGGGAAGAGCAATGAGAGACACGCAAGTAAAGCATGAAAAACAAGTAAACACCCTGCTAAAGGAGACCCAAAAAAATGCTGAATTAAATAACACCTTGAAAAATAGGCTAACTCAATTGGCAAAAGAGGTTCAAAAAGCCAATGAGGAGAAGAATGCTTTCAAAAGCAGAATTAGCCAAATGGAAAAGGAGATTCAAAAGCTCACTGAAGAAAATAGTTCTTTCAAAATTAGAATGGAACAGATGGAGGCTAATGACTTTATGAGAAACTAAGAAATCACAAAACAAAACCACAAGAATGAAAAAATGGAAGATAATGTGAAATATCTCATTGGAAAAACAATTGACCTGGAGAATAGATCCAGGAGAGACAATTTAAAAATTATGGGCCTACCTGAAAGCCATGATCAAAAAAAGAGCCTAAACATCATCTTTCATGAAATTATCAAGGAAAACTGCCCTGAGATTTTAGAACCAGAGGGCAAAATAAGTATTCAAAGAATCCACCAATCACCACCTAAAAGAGATCCAAAAAGAGAAACTCCTAGGAACATTGTGGCCAAATTCCAGAGTTCCCAGGTCAAGGAGAAAATATTGCAAGCAGCTAGAAAGAAACAATTCAAATATTGTGGAAATACAATCAGGATAACACAAGATCTAGCAGCTTCTACATTAAGGGATTGAAGGGCATGGAACAGGATATTCCAGAAGTCAAAGGAACTAGGACTAAAACCAAGAATCACCTACCCAGCAAAACTGAGTAGAATACTTCAGGGGAAAAATTGGTCTTTCAATGAAATCGAGGACTTTCAAGCATTCTTGATGAAAAGACCAGAGCTGAAAAGAAAACTTGACTTTCAAACACAAGAATGAAGAGAAGCATGAAAAGGTAAACAGCAAAGAGAAGTCATAAGGGACTTATTAAAGTTGAACTGTTTACATTCCTACATGGAAAGACAATATTTGTAACTCTTGAAACTTTTCAGTATCAGGGTACTGGGTGGGATTGCACACACACATAGAGACAGAGTGCACAGAGTGAATTGAAGAGGATGGGATCATATCTTAAAAAAATGAAATCAAGCAGTGAGAGAGAAATATATTGGGAGGAGAAAGGGAGAAATGGAATGGGGCGTATTATCTCTCATAAAAGAGGCAAGCAAAAGACTTTTTAGTGAAGGGAAAAAGAGGGGAGGTGAGAGAAAAACATGAAGTTTACTCTCGTCACATTCCACTAAAGGAAGGAATAAAATGCACACTCATTTTGGTATGAAAACCTATGTCACAATACAGGAAAGTGGGGGATAAGGGGATAAGCAGGGTGGGGGGGATGATAGAAGGGAGGGCATGGGGAGGAGGGAGCAATTTGAGGTCGATACTCATGCGGAGGGACAGGATCAAAAGAGAGAATAGAAGTAATGGGGGACAGGATAGGATAGAGGGAAATATAGTTAGTCTTATACAACATGACTATTATGGAAGTCATTTGCAAAACTACAGAGATTTGGCCTGTGTTGAATTGCTTGCCTTCCAAAGGGAATGGGTGGGGAGGGAGGGATGAAGAGAGGTTGGAACTCAAAGTTTTAGGAACAACTGTCGAGTAATGTTCTTGCCACTAGGAAATAAGAAATACAGGTAAAGGGGTACAGAAAGTTATCTGGCCCTACAGGACAAAAGAGAAGATGGGGACAAGGGCAGAGGGGGATGATAGAAGAGAGAGCAGATTGGTCATAGGGGCAATTAGAATGCTTGGTGTTTTGGGGTGGGGGGAGGGGACAAAAGGGGAGAAAATTTGGAACCCAAAATTTTGTGAAAATGAATGTTAAAAGTTAAATAAATAAGTAAATGAATGAATGAATGAGTGAATGAATGAATAAATAAATAGCTAAAGACAGTTCTGTCTTGCAGAAGCAGTTTTGTTGGCAGGTCTTTCCACTTTTCTTCTCTACCATTGTGAGCAAACTCTGATGCAATGACATTTAGTCACTGCCTTTCAATCTCATCCTATACCTGGTTCTTCTTTATTTTGGTTTTGATTCCCTTAGCAATGTGTTAACTTTTGGACTGATTTCAGATGTCCTTAGTTAATCCATCCTAGTGTCAGAGATACATAGAACGTTTGAACTGCAAAGGACCTTCAATATCACTTAAATAGATGTTTGAGTTTAATTGTAGTAGATGTTAAGCATGGTACGCTACAGATAGAAAAAAATAGAAGTTGAATAGTAGTGGTGGTGTTGGAATATTCTTTCCAGTGGCATTTGCTGCAGAGTTGATTTGTCTATAAGCAACTTTGTTGTATATCTGCATACAAGGATATTGCCAGTTTCATCCGATTCATTTACACAAACATTCATGAAGTACCTACTGTGTGCACAGTATTGGATTATAACAGGTGTGGGAGAACATACAACATTTAGATAAGATATAATCTTTGCTCATATTGAACTTATAGTTTCACCTAGTTTCATATTATACTATCTTGTAGTCTTACAGTCCAGAAGAAATTTATGACAAATATGTAAACAATCATGAAATAAGCAAATGCTTGGAAAGCTAGGATTTCGAGTGTCAGGCAAAGGAGTTTGAAGACTTTTCAGCAAAGGAAGGCCATGATTGGATCTACGTGTGAGGAAGAAAACTCTGGAAGGGGTTTTAAGATGGCTCAGAGAGGAAAGAAAGTGGAAGCTGGAAGACCTTTATTCAATATGCAGTAAGGAATAACTGAAGTCTTCTCATCAAGGAAAGGCCATGATCAGATCAATGTGTAAGGAAGATAAGTCTGGCGGGTTTTTTTAAAGGTGACTTAGAGGGGAAGGAGGGTGGAAGCTAGAATATCTATTAGGAGGTTATTGTAGTTATCCTTGTGGTTTATAATTAGGACTTGTACTAGAATGATGCCAATGGGAATAGAGGGGAGAGGATAAATGTGAGAGATTTCGCAGAGATGGAACAGGAAGAACTTGTTAACCGTTCAGTTATGAAAGATGAGGGAAACATAAGTAAGGGGTAACCCAAATATTTTAATGTGGGGAGACTAAAGTGGTGATAGTGACAGAAAGAATAAATTCATGTAGAAGAGCAAGTTTTAGGGAAATAATTTCCTCAACCTTCATAATACTAACTAATAAACTAATTAAATAATAAAATAAAAGGAAGATCAGTATTTGTTTGACTCTCATTCTGTGATATAGCTTAGAGATATTAAGATGGACTTCTATATTGAGTCAATACACAGGTAAATGAGAAATAGTGAAGCCCTAAAATACCATTGTTAACTGGTTCCTTCAAAACATGGTATTGGGCAAAACACTTTTGTGATTGTCAAGGGCCTTTGGTTCCATAGAGACAATGTCAGGCAATAATCATCTGAACAGCAAAATGTTACCACCTTTGAATGGAGTTTACTTATATTGAATTAGGGGTAGAATATACCTGACACCTTAGAAAAGAATAATTTGGTATCACTTCCGCAGATAGATATATAGCTCATGGTCACTTCTGACAGAATGCATGGAGATGAGGAATTAGATTTGTGGTGGGGAGGACCTCAATAGTTTTGACCTCCTTATATTAGGATTTGACTATATCATATTAATAGGACTATTGCAAATGGCTTGGTTAGAGGAGGAATGTATCTATAGGAAGGAAGGGAATAGGCATTTATTTATTAATCATTTACTATGACGTAGGCATAGTGCTAAGTGCTTGCCAAAGATTATCTCATTTAATCCAAATATTATTATCTGTGTAAGTGCTTTACAACTATTATTTCAGCTGACCTTAACAACAGTCTTGTGAGGTAGGTATTATTATTATCCCCATCTCAACTGAGGAAATTGAGGCAAACAGAAGTGAAATGACTTACCCAAGGTCACACAGCTAATAAATGTCTGAGGGTGGATTTGAAATAAAGTCATTCTCTCTTCAAGCCTAGTCATCTATCCACTGTGCCACCTCACTGCCTCTATACTCTTCAGGCGAATAGAATAGAATAGAATAGAATAGAACAGAATAGAATAGAATAGAATAGAATAGAATACGATATGATAGAATATAACATAATATGATATAATAAAATGAGCATGGGCAGGGTGTGCTCAGCCCATGTTTTATGCATGCCAGTGGTCATTTCTGACAGAAGGCACAGCACTAAGGGATTAGAATGGAGGAGGATGTCATCCTGGGTTCAAGTCAGAAATATTTGAATAACTGCCCTCATTTGATTTGTATTGGATAAGAGATTTGAAGAAATCTTCCATGGGATTCACCCTCTTGTTGGCCATGCCAATAAATCTTTGAAGAGTTTGATCTCAACAACTAATCTGTATTAAGATGAACTTGAACTGCTGATCTGAGACTGGATAGTAAGAGTGGTAGTACCTCCTAATTATGTTAGCCTAAGGCCAACGTTATGCTGAGGCAGTTAAATAAGCTAATGTAATTTTAGGTTCCACTAGTATAAACATCATGCTTATATCACGAGAGATTATCATACCATTGTATTTGGTCTATTCTGGTCACATCTAGGATCTTGTTTAAGAAACAGAATAGTTTTCGTCCTTCCCTTGTCCCTCATCCTTTCCTTCACCCTACCCTTTTCTTCCCCTCCTTCATCTTTTCACACTAAAGAAGTAGGGTGTGAGTAAGGGAAAAAAAGAGAAAAGAAACTGGGAATATTTAGCCTGGAGAAGAGAAGAGGAGCTGGGGAGCACACAATTGCCTTGAAATACTTGAAGGATGGTCATGTGCAAGACTGATTAGAATATTTCTGTGTTGCTCGAGAGGTCAGATCTAGAAATAGTAGAGGGAAGATCCAGAGATATAAATTTTAGCTCAATATAAGCAATGATTTTAATATACTTAGATTTATCTGGTAATGAAATTAGTTGCTTCACGAAATGTGATCTCCCTGTTTCTGGGGGTCACTGGCTTACAAGAATTTAAGAGCTCCAGGGGATTGTAGGGATGATCAAGTCCAGTTTCCTCATCCTACAGAGGTGAAAAAACAAACAGACAAAAAGAAACTAGGGCCCATTTGTAATCAGCAGGATGTAAGAGCATGCTTTCAGCATAACTCTTCTAACCTAATCAGAAGGAAGAAAGAACCAAACCTCTAGTAATTAAATTTGCACCAACAAGATAAAGAGACAAAAATACTACATAAAGAAATGTCATTGGAAAGCTAAGACACTTCAAACTCTTGAACAAAAACAAGCAAGAGAGAAAAGATAGATGTAAGCTGAGCTTCCAAGTAGATAAAACCAACTGCAAGACTCATAAAACAGAGAAGAAAAGTGAAGGAGAATTTTATTAAAAGCCACAACATTATTAATAAGTTTTATATATTAAAGGAAAGTAAATTGAAAAGTTCACAATGGAAAAAAAGAATGAGATAAATCCTCTGGATTCCCAAGTGATCATGAATGAACAAGAAACTCCAGAATAGTATAAAAGAGAAATATAAGTATTAAAGGCAGTTATTGTATTAGGACAGAAATTAGTTTGGAAATCTCAGTTCATATGCAGAAATACATGAAATACAACAGAGTAGACAACTTAGAACAAAGGCTCAAAGGATCACAGATTTAGAGCTAGAAGGAAGGAACCTTAGAGATCATTTAATTCAACTCCCCATTTTATAGATGAGGAAGCTAAAACCCAGAGACATCCAGTGACTTGCCCTTGATACACAGATGGCAAATGGCAGGACTTTGATTTGAACCCAGGTCCTCTGACTCCAAATCCAGCACTTTTCTTGCTATACCAGGGCATTCTGCAAGTTAGTAGAGGCTTTGAACAAGAGAATGACAGATTTAAAATTCAAGAATACAGAAGAAATGCAAAAGATAACAGCTTCGAAGGAAAACGTGATATCTATACAAGTCAAAGTGACTTGCCATGAAGGCAGAATGCCCAGATATTATTTGAGGATACCTTTTTTCAGAGAAGAAAAAAAGATAAAACACATGACTATTACATTATGGTAAATAATAAGAGAAAATTTTCATCTTTTACAGGAAGCCTTTGCCAATACTTTTTTAAAATTATTTTTTGGGCTTAATTTAACTTCATTTATTTAAGTGATATATTTTATTACATATATGTTTATTTTAGCATTCATTTAAAAAACTGAGTTCCTGATCCTCCTTCTCTACCCTCTCCCCTATCCATTAAGAAGGTAAGCTATATGATACCCATTATACATGTGGAGTCATACAAAACATTTCCATATTAGTCATGTTGCAAAAAAGAAAGTGAAAAAATATATTAAACTGCACTCAGATTTCATCAGTTCTCTCCTTCTCTGGAGGTAGATAACATTTTTCATTATGAATCCTTTGGAACTGTGCATCATTGAATTGATCAAAGTAACTAAGTCTTTCATAGTTGTTCATTGTTACAATATTGCTGTTACTGTGTACAATGTCTTCCCGGTTCTGCTCACTTCATTTTGCATTAGTTCATATAAATTTTCCCAGGTTTTTCTGAAGCTATTCCCTCTTTTCATTTCTTATAGCATGATAGTATTCTATCACAATCATATACCAAACCTTTTTCAGTCATTTCCCAGTTGATGAGTGTTCCCTCAATTTCCAATTTTTTTGCTACCACAGAAAGAGCAGCTATTCATATTTTTGTACATAGAGGTCCTTTCCTCTTTGTCTTTCTTCTCTTTGGGATGCAGAACTAAAAGCTTGGTCAAAGGGTATATACAGTTTTATAGATCTTTTTGTACAGTTACAAATTTTTTTCTCCAAATTTATTAATTTATTTGTTTTTAGTTTTCAGCAATCGCTTCCATAATTTCTTCCCCTTCCTGTTCCCTCCCTCCCCAAGAAGGCATGCAATCTTATATTGGTTCTATACATACATTCCTATTAAAAATGTTTTCACATTAGTCATGTTGCATAGACAAATTAAAATGAATGGAAGAAACCATGAGAAAAACAAAATAAAACAGACGTAACAAAAGAGAGTCTGCTTCATTCTGTGTTTTGACTCCATAGGTCTTTCTCTGGATATGGATGGCATTTTGCATCATGATCCCTTTAGATATGTTTTAGGTCCTTGCATTTCTGTGAAGGGCTAAGTCTATCAAAAACAGTTTTTTCATACTATGGCTGTTACTGTGTATAATGTTCTCCTGGTTCTGCTCAGCATCAGTTCATACAAGTCTTTCCAGATTTTTCTGAAGTTCACCTGTTCGTCATTTCTTATAGAACAATAATATTCCATTGCATTCATATACCACAACTTGTTCAGCTATTCTCTAATTGATGAGCATCCACTCTATTTCCAGTTCTTGACCACCAAAAAGAGAGCTGCTATACATATGTTTATATGCCTTTTCCCATTTTAATGATCTCTTTAGGTTTCAACCCTAGAAGTAGTACTGTTGGGTCAAAGGATATGCACATTTTTAATAGCCCTTTGGACACAGTTCCAAATTGTTCTCCAGAATAGTTGGAACATTTCATAACTGTACCAACAGATCATTAGTAACCTATTTTTCCATATCTCCTCTAGGATATATTAGGTTAACTTTCTGTTATGTTAAGCCTGTCTGATAGGTGTGAAGTGATACCTTGGTTGTTTTAATTTGCGTTTCTCTAATCAAGAGTGATATAGAGCATTTTTTCATATGACTATGAGTAGGTTTGAGCTCTTCTGAAAACTGTCTGATACTGTCTTTTGACTGTTTATCAACTGGGAAAAGATATTTTTATAAATTTGACTCAGTTCACAAAAGGTCCATTATCCTTTCAGATTACATGGCCAACAACTAGAAGGATACTTTTCTCTGTGTAAAAGGCAATTAACTGTTGTGCCATATGTGAACAGTCATAGATTCAAAATTTTAGTTCTATTTTGGTCTAGAAGCTAAGAAAGTAAATAGCTCAGTCTACTACTATAAAGTAGAAAATGCACAGATTACATAAATCCATAACACAATGTACTCTGGGAGTCTAATTTGGTTCTTCTACTATCTGTCTAATGAATCCTTCTCTGAATCATCATATCCTATCCAACATATATGGGTGTGCCTCAGAACAGTGTTCCACATCCTTGTTTCTTCTTGCTTTCTTAAGTTTTGGGTGATGCCATAAAATCTCATGAGTTCAATGATCACTCCTATGATAATAACTTCCAAATCTATATATTCGTCTCTCCTGTCCATCTCTAGACCTGAATATCATGGCTTTAGGGAGGCATTCTATAGGCGTCTAAAATTCAACTTGTCTAAAACTGAACTCATTATCTTTTCCATATCCTCTAAATCCTTTTCTATTCCAAATTTCTTTCTGTCAAAATCACCACCATCTTTCCAATCACCAAGGTTTGCAATCTTGAAATCATCCTTACCTTCAACTAGAGTAAATCATGCCTGGAGGGAGGAGAAAGGAAGTGTCTGTGCCACAGAATCATGTATTTCTGTGCTAGAATGCATCTTTGAGGTTACCAAGTCTAACCTTAGGCCAGTTATATGCACATTTCAAAGGTGGGTTCAGAGGAAGAAATGAATATTGCTCTTTATTTTCAGAGTCAGCCCAAATTCCAAACTATGTTAGTATAGAAGGCTACACTCCAATAAGTCCAATGAAGTAAATTGATTGTCTTCTAGGGTAAACAATTTTGGATAGCTCTATTTATGAGTAATTTTTCCTCTTATATTTAGCCTAAATTGTTTCTTTGCCATTTATATCCATTTTATTTAGTTCTGTCCTTTGGGGCCAAGTGGAAAAACCCCAAAACAACACAACAACAACAACTATCCCAATCTTCCTTCCATGTGAAAGTCTTTCAAATTGAAGTCATAGCCTTGCTGAATCTACTTTTCTTCAAATGAAACATTCTCAGTTCAATCAATAAATCAAAAAGTATTAAGCCTGTTATTTCAGTCATTTTTCAATTGTCTCTCACCCTTCATGACCCCTTTTGAGACTTCCTTGTGAAAGATATTGGAGTGGTTTGTTATGTCCTTCTCCCTCCTCATTTTGCAGATGAAAATACCAAGGCAAATAGGGTTAGGATTTTTCCAGCCACAGGTCTGAACTTAGGAAAAGAAGTCATTCTGATTTCATATCCAGCATCCTATCCACTGTGCTATCAAGTTGTTCCTTCCTCGTTGGGAAGTCCATGCTAAGTTCAGTTCATTGTGTGGCATAGCTGATGGATGAATTATTTCCTTGTTCACCTGGGTTGATTCTTGGCTGAATTGTCTTAAAAAGGTCACTCTTCAAAGCAGCAATGATGTCTCGGTAGCAGATTTAGATATTTATATCTGACACCACCTCTAGAACTCTAGTTGTTAGTGGAACTTTGGACTGCTTGGATGGACCTTTCCATCTCACTAGCTGCCTGGGTGTGCCCACCTCAGAGTCAAAGATCATCTGAGATAAGGAGAGAAAAGAACATACCAGGAACAGAGACACCATGTTTTCATGCACATATGTCAGCCAACTGGGAAATTTGCTCAGCCATAGAATCTGTTCTTTCTTCTCTACCCCCAGCCTGGAGGCTTACAGTAGTTCTTCCTCAAAAGTCATCAGAATGATGAGAGTCATGGGATGTGAACCCCTAAAAGGAAAAGATCACTTCTGGTGTTCATTCACCTGAGGCACTACCTAGATACTCAATAATCCTTTTAACTGTCCTTCATGGTGGCTCTCTGGCCATTTAACTGCTTTCATTGTCTGCATCTGACCCACTCCAGGCTACCTGCCACTTCTTAATCCTGTCTTGGTCTTCTCACTGACCCTTCTTCCATTTTTCTGTATAAAAGCACCAATCTTACCCCCATTAAATTGTGCAGACTCACCAAGACTGTTGACTGCTTCTGTTGGCTATACAATAAACCTTGCTACCATAGCAGAAAGAAGACTTGAGCGACTGAATTCTTTCAAGGCAGACCCCCACCCCCCACCTCATACCCTTGCATTTTGGGATTCCCAGCATCCCAAACCACAGTAAGACAACTAACAAAAACATATTAAGTTTTTACTATGTTGCAGGTACTATGATAAGCACTAGGATATAAAGACAAAAATAGCATCCTCATCCTCCAGGAGGTCATATTCTAATAAGAAGACAACATGCTAATAACTCTTTATGTAAAAAAAAATGTATGTAAATATATACAGAATAAATAGAGGATTAATTAGTTGTTCAAATTAGGACCGAAGTGATATCACTATGCTCTAGACAAGTTTCAATGTGTCTGACTGGCTGATCAGACCAATATGAATGAGCTCAGAATGCTCTACCACAGTTTGGGTACAAATAGTCAGTGTGCACATTTGGGATGGATTATCTAAATTTGCGAATCCTGGGTTTCCTTTGAACTGTTTCAATTCTGCTTTGCTCAGAGCATATCACCTTCTCTGATGTGGGCACACCATACTGAGCAGTCCTGTGCCAGTGTCTCCCATGTCATACAATCAATTCCAAAGTTCTTCAGAGAGACCTTGAGAATGTCCCTGTATTGCTTCTCCTTACCACCATGTGAACACTTGTCCTGTGTGAGTTCTCTATGAATAGCCTTTCTGGGAAGCATACATTTTACATTCGAACAATGTGGCCAGCCCATCAGAGTTGTGCTCTTTGAAGCAGAGTTTGAATGCTTGACAGTTTAATTCAAGAAAAGACCTTAGTGTCTTACATCTTATCCTGCCAGATCTTCAGAATCTTCCAAACACAATTCAAGTGGAAGCAATTCAGTTTCCTGGCATGGTGCTGGTATATTGTCCAGATTTCACAGGCATACAACAATGAGGTTAGCACAAAGGCTCTGTGGATCTTCAGTTTGGTAGTCAATGTAATACCTCTTCTCTCCCATACTTCCCCTTCAGAAGCCTCCCAGACACTGAGCTAGTTCTGGCAATTGCTACATCAACCTCATTATCAATATGTATATCCCTGGAAAGTATGGTACCAAGGTAAGTGAAATTATCTGCATCATTCAAAGCTTCTCCCTTTGTTGTTCTTTGTATGGATGCTGTAGTGATGGCTGATGGAACACTCATGTTATCTTGCTATTAACTGTGAGGTCAAAATTAGTACAAGTAGCAGAGAACTGATCAATACTTTGTTGCATCTCCGTTTTAGAAGTTGCACAATCCTATCTACAAATAGAAAATCATGTATTATCACTTCTTCCACTTTGGTCTTGGTTTGTAGCCTTTTCAAGTTGAAGAATTTACTATCAGTGTGATAGTTGACTTTGATGCCATATTCATGCTCATTGAAAACATTTGACAACATGGCTGAAAACATCATGTTAAAAAGCATGGAAGCAAGCAAACAGTCTTGTTTCATTCCACTGGTGACTGGGAAAGCATGAGAGTATTGTTCATTATCTAGAATGGATAATCTTAGAGGGAAGTCATTCATAATATGTATTAGAAAACCAAAGAAAACTTCTTAAAGAAGGTGGGATTTGAACTGAGATGAGGATGGAGAGCATTTCAGGCATGGCGAATGGCGAGTAGCAAAGCTCAGCTTTGGGAAATAGAGGGTGGTGTTCAAAGGGGACCAAATAGATTAGTTCAGCTGAATTGTAGATTGCATCAAAAGGAATAAAGTATAAGACACTGGAAAGAGAGGAAGGAGATGGGTTATGAAAGGCTTTAAAGCCTAGAGGATTTTAAATTTAATCGTGCAGGTAATAGGGAGCTATTAGAATTTATTGAATGGGAGGGATGACATGATCATACCTGGCCATTAGGAAAATCACTTTGTTAGTTGAATGGAGGATGGATTGGAATGGAGGGAGTTTTGAGGGAGGGAGACCAATCAATAGGTTATTGCAATAGTGTAGGCATCAGGTAAGGTAGTGGCAACAGGAGAGAAGGGACATATAGGAGAGATGTTACAAAGGTAGATAGGATAAGACTTGACAACAGATTGGATCTGGAGGGTGAGTGGAAGAGAGGAGTAGAAGGTCACAATGAAATAGCATGGCAAGGTGATTGGGATTATAGTGGTGCTTCTATCTTTGGTTGTTGTCCTTCATTCTCAAAGAGAATCTAAACGATATCACCATGTTGGGGTCAAGGCACAGTGTGTCTGACTGTGGCTAATCAGTCCAGTATGAGATTGGAAGGTTCTACCATAGACTGGGAACAAATAATCCATCTGAATATTTGGAGTAGAGATGGCTCTACAGTACTAGGAAGTTTGGAAGAGAGGAGGATTTGGAATGGGAAGGAGAGATTTTTTTGTATACCCACTCAGTTCTGGTTTAGAGGTAATTAAAAAGCTTTTCATCACCATCAGAAAGCCCAATAGGAACAGTCAGTGGATAGCTTCACATTTTCTGAAGTGGGAGGAAATGTTTCTCTGTTACTACCATGAAGCAGGCTCACTATGCCTCTGACTGGATTCGAACCAGATGTGGGCTGCTGAGTATGTTCCAAGGACTGATTCTCATTGGCCAATGCCCATTGGCATTTTGGCTTACTGCTTCCTCTACTTACCTGTTCTTTTATTGATTTCCCATGCCTGGAATGATTTCTTTCCTTTTCTCTGCTTCCTAGTTTCACTGGCTTTCTTGACTTCTTCCAATTCCCAGTTAAAATCACACTTTCTACAGCAAGCTTTTCCAGCTCTTAATTCTAATCTGTTGATTATTTCCTATTTATCCTATAGGTAGCTTGTTTGTACAAA
Organism: Notamacropus eugenii; assembly: GCF_028372415.1. NCBI lineage: Eukaryota > Metazoa > Chordata > Mammalia > Diprotodontia > Macropodidae > Notamacropus > Notamacropus eugenii. Next base: position 112,745,239 of record NC_092873.1, read on the forward strand.
TTTGTTTACTTGTTATCTCCCCCATTTAGTTGTGAGTTCTTTAAGGGTAGGGACAGTCTTTTTCTTTTATTTGTATCCCTAGCACAAAACTTGGGCTGGACCCTGAAGGTCTTTCCCTCCCTCCTGTTTTTTTTTTGAACTAGGTAAAAGAGGCCATTCTTTGCCTCATTTCTTACCTAGCCTTAATCACTCCTCAGTCAAACTGAGACCTGGAAGAGACCTTCACTTTAAGAGGTCAAGGTCTCTCACTGCACTGAGGTCATCTCTAGTCATTCTGATCCATATTTGACCACTGGACCAAGATGGCTTTGAAGGAGAGAGTAAGACTGGTGACTTTGCACAGCCCCTCCCTTACTTAAAACCAATCCACTTGCAATCCATGGCATCACTTTCCTGATGTCCTAGTCTTCTTCAAGAATGAAAGCACAAACGACAGCAACAAACAACAACATTTACCAAAGTACTTAATAGCCACTTTATAAAAGCCTGTTGAATGACTGACTGACTTATAGTCTAAGGAAGTTGTCTGAGCCACTGAGAGGTTGTCTCAATTGATCAGGGTTACGCAACCTGTATGTGTCCAGAGATGGGACTTGAACCCAGGTCATATGACTCTGAGACCAGCTTTCCATCAACCATGCCTCTCACTGTTCTCACAACCCTAGGATAATAGAACATAACTTACTGTCCATAGAAAATCATAACAGTAACATGCGTTTGTACAGCACTTGATGGTTTACAAAGCACTTTAATTTCCATGAGCCTACTTCAGCCTCATAATAAACTTATAAAGAAGCGAAGGCTGGTTTTTATTATCCCTTCTTTTCAGATGAGGAAACTGAGGCTCATATGATTTAATTGGATAGCTTCCCTAAGGTCATGTGATAGAATGAGGATCAGGAATATTATTCTTTGTATAGCAGTTAACAATTTTCAAAGTACTCTCTTATCTTGGTTTTCCAGCAGCATTGTGAGGTGGGTAAGGAAAGAAGATAGTGTCTGTGATTTTATTTCTATAGAGACTTGTCAAAGAGAAAACTCCCTTTCCTCTGAAACTTGTACTCCTAGGAGTTGCTTACAACACTGATTCTGAGTCACTTATTTAGGGTAATATAATTAGTATTTGTCTGCCTCTCTTGATGGAGAAGGCAAATAACAATAACGTTCTCTTACAGGTGATGAACTTGAGTCTCAGGGGATCGAGGGACTTGTCCAAAATCACAGGACAGCTAGAACTTGAAACTGGAGGATTGTATCTCCTAGGTGAGCATTCTCTCTACTTTTGTTGTTCAATTGTTTCTTACTCTTTGTGACCCTTTTCCGGGCTTTCTTGGTAAAGATACTAGAATAGTTTGCCATTTCCTTCTTTATCTCATTTTACAGATGAGGGAACTGAGGCAAACACAGTTGAAGTTATTTGTCCAGGGTCACAAGCTAGTAAGTGTCTGAGGTCAGATTTGAACTCATGAATACAGGTCTTTCTGATTCCTAGACCCTCTATTATAAGCCATCTAACTATACCATGAAAATGAAATAAAAACAGACAGAAAAGAGGAAGGAAGAATACATTTGCTGAGCCTTCTGGACTATTTCCATTAGGCTCTGCCTGATTTTTTAAAAGTTTTCTAACTCTGAGAATGCCAGGCTCCCTTCAGAGCACAGATCTGATGCCCCTTCCTTTTTGCCTAAGATCTTTCCTACTGCCTCAGTTATTAACACATTCACCTGTATAAAATTGCTTTGTATTAGGTTGCATACTTCTGAATTTATTTGCTTATGTGCATATGATTTCCAAATTGCATTTCCTTTCTGTTGTGGTATAGGGTTGCTGGGAACCTCAAAACGCAAGGGTAGAAGGTATGGGTCGGCCTCAAATGAATTCGACCATTCAAGTCCTCTTTCAGTCAAAGTAGTGAGTTTATTATGACACTGGTTGAGGTGGGGGAGATTCCTAGTGAGTCTGTGCAATTTAATGGGGGCAAGATCAACATTTTTATATAGAAATACTGTAGGAAGATTGCTATGATCTAGGAGTGGTAAGTAGCCTGGAGTGGTCTGGAGGTAACAGAGAATGAAGGGTTGGGCTGGTTGGGGCCACAATGAAGGACAGTTAGAATGATCATACTAGAATGATCCTGATGCCTCAGGCAAATGCCAGGGATCTGGGTTCAGGGACTGGGTTCCTGAAATTTGTGGGAAAGGTCGAGGACTGAGGGTCTTTTCTTTTTAGGGGTCCAGATCCTATACCCTGTCATTTCTATGGCCAGAAAACAGACAGCTTAAATTTGGAGTATCTATCTGTCAGCCAGTCATCAAGCATTTATTAAGCAGCTCCTAAGTGCAGGCGCTGTGCTAGAGTTATAAAGAAAGGTAAAAATATTTTCTGTCCTCAAGGAGAGACAACATGCAAATAAACAGATACATATAATATATATATAGAGTAGATGGAAGATAATCAGAGAGGGGAAGCTATTGGATGCTGAGGGGACCAGGAGAAGCCTTCTGCAGAAGGCAGGATTCCATGCTGATTAGGATTGGGATTAGTTCTGGAGCAGCTACTGCACTTCCAGTCCAGGAGAGAGAGGAAGACCCAACCTAGGGGGATAAAGGAAACAGAGAAAAAAGGGAAGGAAAAGAAAAGAAGGTGGCAATTGAGCTGATACTTGAAGGAAGCCAGGGCATCCAAGAGGTGGAGGTAAAGGGGCAGAGCATTCCAGGTATGGGAGCCAGCTTGATCAACAGCATGGATTGGGAAGTAGAGTATCTTGTTTCAGGAAAGGCCAACAGCCCAGGCTAGCTGGATCATTCAATGTCTGGATGGGACTGACATAAGAAGACTGGAACGATAGGAAGGGGCCAGGTTATAGACAGTTTAGTTGTCAGAATCTGGGGGAAAAGAGGATAGAGTATGGGATGACTTCAACTAGTTTTAAGAGGCAGAAAAGGATAGTCAGGGCAGGTAGATTTACTTTTTTTTTCTTTGTATCCTCAGCATCTAGCATAGTGCCTAGTAGAGAGTAGGAACTGTTTTGCTATAACTTCTCTGGGTCACTGATAATCTTGGCATGTGACCTACTGTAGCTTAAAGTGCTAAAGCAAACTAATTCCAGTTTGACCTTTCACCTTTGATCCTTTCAGTTTATTCCCAAATTACTTTGTGATTAAAATAGTAAAGTCTGTTTTTCAGTGGATTATAGAAAGTTCTCTCACTTCCCTATACCCTTCCCCCTGCTCCCCATAGCCTTGGCTTATTTATTCCTTGGAAATATTACAAATCTATATAGAGCTTGTGATCTCCTAGCTTTCTTTCCCCATCAGGGTTTCCTATGCTTTCGCATCCAACAAAGCTCTATATTTCAAGTTTTTTCCATCCTTCTATTTCTTCCCCATCCAATCTCATTTGCTTCTTTTCATGCCTGAATCTTGAACATCTCCAGGCCTATATTTCTTGATTTCCTTCCCTTGTGAGTTATGGCAAAGCAGCCAGCTTTGGTCTCATCTGCAAATTTCATTTATCTGTAGTTCTGAATCGATAATAAAGATGTAAAATAAAGTTTGACTCCTGAGGCCTCATTTGACACCTCCCTTCAGCAAGATTCATTTCTATTCATTTGTTTATGTTGTCAGCCTTCCAGGCTTGGGAAAGATCCTGGCCAATACAATTTGAAATCATTTTGCAAGTAAAATTTTGTGTAACACCATCAAAAATCCCTTTAGAAAGTCTGAATATGTATATGCACACCCTTCCTAGATTCATTTCAACCTATTCCTGCCTGAGACAATTTTGAAAATCTGATGATCCTTATTGCTTATTTTGTGGTCACTTAGACATTTGCTCATTTCCTGTGTATTGCTTGTTCTATTATTTCTCTAAGCATTTATTTCAAATTTACCCAGTGGAAAGTCTCCAGAGATTCTTTGTTCCCTTTCAGATAGAGCACAATTTGTTTTCTGTATAACGTCTTCTCTTCTGGTAACGTTACCTTTCATAAAATGTCTTAACTTGACCAGTCAAATTTAGGCCAGAAATTCAGTCCCAGACTATTGGTAACAAAGAATGCATTTTAGTGAATGAGTATCTGCTCAAGGCCTAAAGTTAGCAGAAGATTAATAATTCAATTAGTAAGAGACATGTAAACCAGCTGTTTTGGAAATAGGTGTAGCCTGGGAGTCATTGCAGCTTTCCTCAGTCTTTTATCTATTACCCAGAACTGGGAACATGCCCAGTACTTGAGCTCCCCTCTCCCATGTCCCAGGGTGGGGAAAATATCTTGCAAGATAAGATCACTTAGTCAAATCTAAATTCAGGGTAAATTTTGTATATGACCTGTACTCCTTTTAAGTCACAAACCCTATAAAGCAGTCGGTCCCTTTAGACTTGCAGAAGTCCCTATTTATGTGGACAGAATCTTAGTGTTGGCAATACTGCATTTGGTGGTCAGAACATATGGAGGTGTCAAGATTAATTGGAGCAATTTCCAGTACTTACAGCTGCTAATGTTTAATATAAAATTTTGGAATAATCTCTTTGTTCTCTCTGAAGTAAACTCAGAGAGTGCCTCTTCCTATGTCAGCAAAAGCCAGCCAAGGCCGACTCTACACTCCTTAAGGAGACCTTTAACCTAAGACACTATATCTTGAATAATGAGACTTTCCTTTGTATCTTATTATCTATAGACACATACTATGTTATGGCATATCTTGAATAATGGGACTTTCCTTTGTATCTTATTATCTGTAGACACATACTATGTTATGGCATATTAATGGTAAAGAAAATATAGACATCTTAGGTCGTAATTTCTATTGAACATTGTTTACCCTTTCCTATGTCAGTTATCTGCTTAGGGGAGGAAGCCTGCCACTTACTAGTGGTGGGATTTCTTTCCTTATCACCGAGACATATGCTTACCCAGCCTGGAATCTCAAGGCCTGACTGACATTGCTTTGTTAATTGTCCTGTCTTACTGAATTTATGATTTGCTTAATTAGGAGAGTTTCTTTCTCACGGCAAAATGTACTTAAGACAGATGATTTCTGTACTAGGGAGTCAGAGTCACCTCTGACTCCATAGCGCTATGTAACTGTTTTCTTTATGGGGAATTGATTAATTAATTAAATCATAAAATGTATGCATTTAGCCTGTTGCCTTTTCTTAACAAAGTTTTCAGGTCAACACAGCCAATAGTTAACTTCCATCTCTGTATAAACTTTAATAAAACCTGCACAAGTAAACCAACTACCAGTGTGTTCCATTTCTCAGACCATAGGAATAATTCTGAACTCAGTATCCGAAGATGTCTATCATTCAGTTTGATGAACAAGGAGCCTAATATGGTGCTTAAAGGTCTATGGTGAGAAATTGTGACTATACTTATGATTAATAGGTACAGATAACTCCCACTGCATGAAACTGTTTATTAAGGTACATTGTTGCTTTCTTTACAACCTATTTGTCTTTGAAAATTGCCTGGAATATTGAGAGGTGCAATGACTTGTTCAGAATCATAGTAGGTCTCGCTGGTGGAACTTGAACCCAGGGCTTCCTAATTCTGAAATTAGCATTCTATCCATTATGGCATGCTGCCTCTCATTTTTACTCATTGAGAGTAAAAAAAAAAATCTGAAAAATATAAAAATTGTAAAGGACCTTATTCAAAATTTAGTCTGACTCTTTCCTTGATGCAGAAATCTCCTGCACAATATCCCTGATAAGTGATCATCCAATTTTTGCATAGTTCTAATTTGTTAGGAAATTTTTCCTTATATTGAGCCAAAATCTATTAATTTATTTGCATTTACATAGTTCTGTTCTCTTAAGCCACATAGAGCAAGTCTCATACTTCTTACGTGGGACATCTTTTTAAATATTTAAAATTGGTCACTGTTCCCCCAAATCTTTTCCCAAGAATAAAGTCCCACTTAGGTAAACATGGTGCTTAATGGCTTGGTCTCTAGGAATCTCAATACCCCAATCATCCTGGTCTGGATGTGCTCCAGGTTTCAATGTTCTTTCTAAAATGTGATGCCCAGTTTTATATGTAAAACTACATATGTGATTTGACACAGGCAGAATATAGGGGAATTATGAGCTCTTTCTAGATTCTGTATTTTTATTGATCTAATTTTGTAGCCTAAAACTGCATTAGCCTTTTCTGACAGCCCTCTCACATTGCTGGGTTTCAGTCCATTAAACTTCCCCTCCATTTTTTTCCATAGGAATGGTAACATACTGATCTCTCCCTCCATACTTAGTTTTATCCTACGTGTAGGAATTTACATTTATCTTAAACACATTTCATCTTGCTTATTTGTTCTACCATTTCAGTCCTATGTAGCTTTTTAAAAGGGGGTGTGGTACTGAACCTAAAAGTCAGACCTGGGTTAAAATCTTACCTCTTCTAATTGCTAGCTGTGCGATGCTGGCAATTGTCTTAAACTCTTTGAACTTAAATTGCTTCTTCCATAAAACGGGGGAGCGAGTACCTATCTAATAGCACTTCTGTGAGGATAAATTAAAAAGGGCATATAAAATACTTTGCAAACTTCAAAGTTCTTTAGAAATGTCAGTTATTAGCAGAAGATTATTAATCCATTTAGGATCTTTATAGACAAGCGAATGACTACAAATACGAATGCTTCTTACACTTCTTAATCTTCTTAGCTTTTAAAACATGAAGAGCAGAACTTCTTCTTGGGTAAAATGATGAACCTGGTAAACTTTATCGTCTCTTCTTTCTCTATCAATTTCCCTTTGTTTCCTTATGATATTCTGTTTCCTCTATTTCTATTTCTCCTGTTTTCTGGCACCTGGCCTACTGTTGGTTATTCCTACAAAGATTTTAGTTGATAAAGTAGAGACTAATGGGTGCTGATTGGCCACCACCCTCTCTTAGAGCGCAGCCTAATAGAAGTGGCGTGCTTTAGTGGAGAGAACATTGTACTCCCAGTTAGATGAGACCTGGTTTTGAAAGCTACATCTAACCTTTATCAGCTTTACGATAGTGAGTAGGATAATCTAACTTTCCTAGCCTCAGTTTCCTCATTTGTTAAATGGAGACTGTGATATCTCTTGTGATTACCTCATAGGGTTTTTGCAAAGATCAGATGAAATAATGTTTGTCAAACACCTTGCAAACTTTAAAGGGCTAATTAAGTGAGGAATCTTTGAATGTCCCAGACACAAAGATGAATAGTGTCATGGTCAGAGTTAAAGTTTGATATTTTTGGGAAGGAAGCTGCCCAGGGCGACTCCCGGGCCTTCACCTTCTACTTACCTATCCCCGGTCTTTGGACATCTCCAGCCCCTCTCCTGGTTGGGGGAGGGGAATTCCCTCTCCCTGTTGGGGGAGGGGAATAAACAGGTAGAGCACCCGAAAGGAGTTGCAGCCAGCAAGCTTTATTGCATTTCTTCTCCTCCAGCTCTTGTGGTCATCCCCTTTTATTATCCCCTGTCTCCTCCCCCATACCTCCCATGGGCAGGCGAGCTCCTCCCAAGTGCCTCCCCGTGGGTGGAGCCAGCCTGTTACCAGGGCCATCCCAGTACCCCACAAGGGGGCAGGTTCGGACCCTCAGGCGTCTCACGGTCCTCACAGGGGACCCCGGTCCAGAGCTGTCCCCCAGCATCTCCCCCTTTTTGTTTTACACGGGTAGGTTGGGCGATTCCCCCCATGGGGACCTGCCCTCGCGGTGTCTCAGAGACAAGACATCACCTTTAAGACTCTCCAGTGCCCGTGTCAATAATTGCAGGAGGCACTTCAGGAGGCACGGCAGGACTAGACACATAAGGACAAGAACTGCAACGGAGGAGAGCACCCCTGGCAGCCAATGCAAGTCCAGGATTCGTTGTAACCAATCGAAGATGGAACGCTCTTCTTGTTCACGCTTTTCCTCAAACGTTCTGGAAAGGTTATTCAGCTGATCAATAAGCAAGTCCAACTGATGGATGTCATCTGTGGCGTTGTAAGCCAACATAGCCCCCTGGAGGGCTTTGCGGACCGCCGGCCATTGATTGGGGAAGGTTGAGGAATCAATTGGGAGGTTAAGCACGCAAAGCAGGCGATATTTATAATGGCATTGTAACATCTCATAGCGTTGATGAAACGCCATTTGGTCTCCTAGCCAAATTACCGTGTCTTGCAGGGCAGTGATTTGGCTTTGGAGGAGATGGTCTATGTGGTCCTGACGGTGCCACGCCGCTATCTCTGATTTCATGAAAGATTGGAGAGTGGAAGCTAATAATTGTCCTTCCTCTATTAGTTGTTGAATCTGAAACTCTTCATAAGGCGGGGAGTCCCCGTGCTAATGCCCAGTAGGTGTCTCCCCTTTGATCCGCGGCTCGCTGCTCTGCGGGGGTGGCATTGTACCATTTGGACTGGACAGCCTCGGACCCAGGAAGGAACTGTTGTAAGGCCATCAGAAGTGTGAGCATGGTTATCTCACGCTGTTTGCACACCCGCTTTGGACGGTGCCTTCCTCTCCGCCCTCGTCTCCTCCTTGCTTTCGGCTTCTCGCAGCTCGACTGCCCATCGCGTGGGGATCCAGATCTCAGTCCCTGGGTCGGCTTCATCTGGTTGGACGCAAAGATACCCCTGACCTCTCGCTAAAACTACTCCATGGCCATGCCATTTGCCTTCTTGGTCCCTCCACCGGATTCGAGCTCCGGTGAGGCAGGCAGTAGGGGCCTTTAACGGCCTTTCCCTTCTGCCTCCCATCTCGTGGAGATAAAATCTTTGTGCGGGGCATGTGCCATTGTCTAGGATTTGCAAAAAATTGTGAGTGAAGACGGCTTGTGCCAGATCACCTCGGGAGAGGCGCCCCGCAGCCCTTACTCTCCCTTTTTGTTTTAACAGAAGAGTTTTTATAGTGCGGTTAGCACGCTCAACAATGGCCTGACCTGTGGGATTATATGGGATGCCAGTAATATGAATAATAGAAAATTCTCTACAAAAGGCAGCAAAGGCAGAAGAAATATAAGCTGGCCCATTGTCTGTCTTTATGGCTCGAGGCACCCCAACCATGGCAAAGCAACCATAGAGGTGGTCGATCACTGCACGGGCTGTTTCCTTAGGCTGTATAGAGGCCATAATAAAATTGGAGGCCGTATCAATACAAACATGTATAAGAACTTTGCCAAAATGTGTTACATCCATTTGCCAAAGATCATTAGGGAGATCACCATGGGGGTTAATTGCGGTGTCTCGGGCAAGAGGGCGAAATGGGGCACAATTGATACACTGTTTGACTATTTGGCGAGCATTTTCTCTGGACAATCCATAAAGGCGTTGCAAAGATCGGGCAGATAGGTGATACTTATCATGGGCTGCCTGTGCTTCTAAATGCAGAGGGAATATAAGGGCTTTATCTACAATATCATTACCCTGATAAATGGGTCCTATGGTGGACATATGTGAGAGAATATGCAATACATAAAGAGGAGTAGAGCGTTGTAACATGGACTCTTGAATATCATATAGGATAAGCTATCAGTAACAAGACTAAAGCTCTCATTAGGTAATATGGAGAGAGCATATTGTATTGCCAGCAATTCATTTTTCTGGGCTAAGGAATGCTCGGTGGTGTACACCTTAAGGAATTGCCTGGAAGGGATATAAACCGCAGCCCTATGGTTTTTAGTAGCATCCGTAAAAACAGTGGGTCCCGTAACTGGCTGTAGAGATACAATAGTAAAAGGCATATGGATAGGAAGGACTTCCCATCCTCTAAGCGCTGGGGGGAGCGGAAGCTTTATGGTATTACACATACATAAAAGAGAGGCCCATTCTGGAATCTCATCGGAGAAGCACCTTAAGTCTTCCTCTGATGCCTCTAAATTCAAAATGGGAAATCTGCCAAAAGCCAATAGGCAGCGCTCGGCACCTAAAAGAAAAAATTGGGCGACCATTCGCCATTTATGTGGAAGGGCCTTTTTGTTGCGAGGGGGGTACAGCCACTCCAAAATGCCATGTGATTGATAGAGGCACCCAATGAAAGTACTGGCTTTTAATATAGTGGCATAAATGGGTTGGTTGGGTTCCTGCCGCACAACAACTGTGGAGCATCTGTTGAGGATGCTCTTGGCTGCCATTAAGGCCTCGGATGTCCAATGTCTCGGTGAAAGCAGAGTGGGATCCCCTCGCAGCAAATCATACAACAGGTATAATTCACCATCAGGGATAGGGGTAACTGCCCGCATTCACTGTATAGCGCCAATCAGCTTTTGAAAATCGTTGAGAGTGGTGAGCTGAGAAAGATCAATGCTCGGAGGACGGCAAGCAATCCGTCCTTGTTTCAATTCATGGCCAAGATACTGAAAAGGGGGTGTAGTCTGTACCTTGTCTGGAGCCACAGTTAGCCTGTGGGCAGCTAAGGTATCGACCATAAGTTGAGTAAGCGCCATCGTGGAATCCTGACTAGGTGTGGCAATAAGAATGTCATCCATATAATGAATGATAATGGCCTTGGGGAAGCACTGTCTGAGTGGGGAGAGGATGGCGTGGACATACATTTGGCACATAGTAGGACTGTTTGCCATCCCTTGAGGGAGCACGGTAAAATGATACCTTTCATATGGCTGCTGGAGATTTTCCGAGGGAATGGAAAAGGCAAATTTGACTCTATCTTGTGGATGTAAGGGAATGCTATAGAAACAATCTTTGATGTCAATAATTGTCATACTAAAATCTCGGGGGATCGCAGCAGGGCTAGGAAGACCAGGTTGTAGCGCCCCCATAGGCAGCATGCATTTATTAATCTCTCTAAGGTCTATGAGCATGCGCCAAGATCCATTTTTCTTTTTTATAACAAAAACAGGAGAATTGTAAGGGCTTGTAGTGGGCTCAATGTGGCCCTGCTCCAAAAGGGAAGCAACTATAAAGCGTAAGGCGGTGAGCTTTTGAGGGGTTAGGGGCCACTGCTCAACCCACACAGGGGTCTCGGTTTTCCATGTTATAGGTGGGCTGCTCACCGTCACAGTGGCCCCGGAATGTTTAATTGAAGGTGTTCTGGGGTGGTAAGGTGTAACCCAAGTTGCTGAAGAAGGTCACGCCCCCAAAGGGCGTAGGCAAGGCCGGTCAATTTCAAAGGCCTAAAATACCCCTGATGATTCTCAAAGGTCCAATTCAAATGTTTAGCAGCCCGTAGTGCCAAACTGGCACCCCCTACTCCAGCAACCTGGGCAGCACCATCGTTCACCGCCCAACTGGGGTCCCACTGGAATGCATTGATGACTGAAATATCTGCTCCGGTGTCGAGCAGACCCATGATTGGGCGTCCTTCAACCAAAACTTGTACCATGGGGCGATCGCCCACAATGGGAGAGCACCAATTAACTTGATGGGTTTCCTGCCCGGACTCTTCAACCCAAGGCAGAGAGATACCCCTCCCAACAGGAGTTCCTGGGGCAATGTTTATGGGATAACAATGAGGATTGTTCAAATAAATGGTAGAGGATCCGCTAGCCAACAATTGAGTATGGACTATAAATGGCACATAGCCAGAGGGTCCCACCACCAGACGGGGGAAAGGAACGGGGGGCACATCGATCCCTTCAGTATGCCAAGGTCTTATAACTAAATCGGCATCGGGGGAATCCGTGGTAGACGTGCATATTAGGGTTGCAATTTTTGGAGGGCTTGTTGGTAATGCTGCGGATACGACACGGGTGCAGAATTCTCGGGCTGGGGGGCAGGGGCAGGGCCTACAGCCTCCACTGGGAAGATCTGTTTCTGGGGTCGGGGGCCCCCCCGAGGGAGGCCCCCTTTCCCATTTCCTGACCGAGGTGGTTGAGGCTGCTGCTTTAGACAGCAATGTTTGGCAATATGGCCCGGTTTCCCACAGCGAAAACAGGTGGGCAATGCTCCCATTTTAGCGACAGGGCACTGGCTTTTAAAGTGCCCCATTTGGCCACAGCGATAACATTGTTTCTGGGCCTCGGTACCTTGAAGGGCCTGAGTCACCCCTTGGGCCACCGCTGTCACCATGGCTTGGTGGGTGTCTTTAGGTGGAATGTCTAACAGCCTCTCTACTATCTCTTCGAGGGAGGCGAGAGGTCCCAAGCCCGCTAGGGCTTGGGAGCATTCTGGACGCAAGCCATCTCGGACCAGCTGAGCTATCAGGGAATCCGTTCCTGGTCCCGAGCCAAGAGACCGCCAGACCGCAAGCTGGACCCGACTCACAAAATCAGTGGGGGACTCTCTAGCCCTCTGCTTTAGCCCTACCAACTTGTCCCTCATAGTCCCCGGGGCGTCAATCTTGGCAAAACCCCTAATATGACAATACTGAACTGCAGCCATCACCTGAGGATCGAATTGGAGCTGGTCAATAAGCTGTGAGTATGGCCCTGCCCCTGTTATCATATTCACAGCGTCCTCTGTCTCTGCAATATTGTGTTCCTTGACATATCTGAGCGCCTCTTGTCTAACGGCAGCGCCATAAGCCACTAACTGTCCTGGTGTAAGGATAGCCCCCAACACTTCCTTCCAATCAGCTGGGGCCCACGGCCAAGTGGCTGTGGTATTCGCAAAGAGATGCTTCACATAAGGTGACGAAGGGCCATATTTGAAAACGGCCTCCTTCAGTTCTTTCAATAATTTGAAGGGCACCGGTCGATGGAAACGGTTCTCGTTTCCCATCGGATCCCGCTCCACAATGACAGGGTAAGCGCCGGCCCCCTCCCACTCCTCTAAATCTATCTCCTGTCCCTCCACCAAAGCTGCGGATAGGCTCTGAGTGAGTACACTCAGAGGCTCCGAGGGCCCGGACCGCCCGTAGGTAAATGACCGCGCTCCTTGTGATGATTGTGACAAGGATGTGGAGGCTGGGGAGAAGGAGAGGGCATTCAGCCTGACCTCGGGAGGACTGGGAGTTCCCAAATTCCATGGAAACTTCTTCCTGCGAGTTCCCCAGCCCTCTCTTGCTGTTTCAGGGACTTCCCATTCCTTCTTGAGTGTTCCTCCCTCATCGGACTTTCCCTTTGTCTTGGGAACTTTCCACTCCCTCTTGGGCATTCCCTCCTCATCAGACTTTCCCTTTGTCTCGGGGGCTTTCCAGGGGACCTTCCACTCCCTCTTGGGTGTTCCCTCCTCATCAGACTTTCCCTTTGTCTCAGGGGCTTTCCAGGGGACCTTCCACTCCCTCTTGGGTGTTCCCTCCTCATCAAACTTCCCTTTTGTTCTTCCCCTCGGGGCTCTAGAGTCCCGCCCCTTGCTCAGCCATGCGCCACCTTGAAGGGCACGGTCCTGGTCCCTGCCTGCACATTCTCTTAACATACCCCATGGATATAAAGGCTTGGGGTTGGGATCATCCTCATCGGATTCCTCTTCTTCTTCTGTCATCCCTTGAAGGGACTGCCCTGTCTGGGTCTCCCCGTTTGATCGCCAGGGGGGACAGGGATCCGAGCACAAAAGTGCAGCGACCACTTGAAAGAACGTAAAGTCCTCCTCTGTTAATACACCCGGGTTCACCCTCTCATAGGCAACCATCTGTTGTCCCACTATGTCCCATTTAGCTGGGCGTAACCCACAATGCTCTAGCCAAGGGGAGACATCCCAGATCTTTTCCACAAATGCTCTACAGTCCCGAATGTGGGGCTTAAGCCCATGGATCTTACAAAGCTTATACAGCTGACAAGCAAGTACTCCTTTATCTTCGGGCTTTAAACTGGGAAAACTATTTCCCTGACCCATCCTGGCCACTTCCCAATATTAAGACTGCCTGAATCTTCCCGCAGTAGCGAGGCAAGGCCACTTCTCAATACTGAGGCTGCCTGAATCTTCCCGCAGTAGCGGAGCAAGGCTACTACTGCGAGGCAAGGCGGATTCTCCTCTCCCTACGGCGGTCCCTGTCTGGGTGCCAGATGCCCGGGGCGACTCCCGGGCCTTCGCCTTCTACTTACCTATCCCCGGTCTTCGGACATCTCCGGCCCCTCTCCTGGTTGGGGGAGGGGAATTCCCTCTCCCTGTTGGGGGAGGGGAATAAACAGGTAGAGCACCCGAAAGGAGTTGCAGCCAGCAAGATTTATTGCATTTCTTCTCCTCCAGCTCTCGTGGTCATCCCCTTTTATTATCCCCTGTCTCCTCCCCCGTACCTCCCATGGGCGGGCGAGCTCCTCCCAAGTGCCTCCCCGTGGGTGGAGCCAGCCTGTTACCAGGGCCATCCCAGTACCCCACAAGGGGGCAGGTTCAGACCCTCAGGCGTCTCACGGTCCTCACAGGGGACCCCGGTCCAGAGCTGTCCCCCAGCAGGAAGCCTTGCTTGAATGTATGAAAAAGACACTTTATAGGCAGCCAGCTACCTATTCACAGGTTTAACTGCAGAAGAGAAAGACTTTTCTATAAGTTTTATGTGGTATTACTCTCCTGTTGATTGTATGTGAAACTACACTGAGATCAGAGGAATTGAATCTACTCTTAATAGTTGTGTGTCCTAGGATAGGTCACTTTTGTTCCTAGATCTGTCTTAGTAGATAGTTTTGAGGTTCCTTCCAGAGCTAATATTGTATGATCCTAAGATTGACTTGACTCAGGGAAGCAATCTCAATTGCACTTTGCAAAGAGAGGTATTAATCTTCTCTTGGTGTGGTGGTTGTTGCTATTGTCTGATAGCTTGTTACTGTGTCATGATGCAAATGGTTAATCTGTTGGTTATGATAAATTCTCTTGTTTGGGCATAGACTGTTGCTTGCATTTTCAGTTGTGACCTCATTTGGGGTTTTCATGGCAAAGATATTGGAGTGGTTTGCCATTTCCTTCTACAGCTCATTTTACAGATGAGTAACTAAGAAAAAGAAGGTTAAGGGATTTGATCAGGGTCACGCAGCTAGTAAGTGTCTGAGGTCATATTTGAACTCAGGTCCTCATGACTCCAGGTCTGGTGTTAAATCCACTGTGCCTCTTAGCTGCCCCTTGGCGATGGATATCAGAGAGTATAGCTCAAGATGGTTTGAAGGAGGCAGACTCCTTGTCCATCTCTTAGGAATGTGTAGTAAATTCCTTAATAAGGCTGATTCATCATCAAACAATATCCTGGGCCGCCTAATTGGAAAGTCTTCTTGGTTGGAATTTCCCTTCCACAAATAGGGTACGCACAGGGATTATTTTTTTTTGCAAAGCAGGATTTCCTCAACCAGCGCCTGACCTAGATGTTTTGGCAGGATGAGATCCCACTTGGTTCCCCCACAAAGGGGAAGAGAAACCTTAGAAAACTATCTGAGCATTTTAATAAAATACCCCCGAAGGAAGAAAAGAGGCACAAGATTTATTTTATTTGACAAAACTTTAATTAGAAAACCCATCTCCTCTGATTATAAAAATTACACAAGCTGATAAATCTTGGTAAGTTATAGAGAGAATAATCTTTATGAACATTTTATACCTATTAAAAAAGTTAAAATAATTAACCGCATTCATCAGATTAATTTTCCCCCACATTGTTTTCTAATATAAAAAAGCATATAGTCATCAACCTTTATATAAACTCATATATGTCTGTAATAGCTTTTCAAGATGGGAAAGGGAGGATATTCATATTTCATTGATGGTGTTAATAATTTGGGATGAATCAGAACTGCCAAAATGCTGAAGCATGGTACTGTTTTATGACCCAATTCCATGTAGTGAATTTGAATCTTCATCCAGATGCTGTCCAAATGATCTTTTGGCAGAAACTTGAACTCAAGATGGATATTCCATAGGATTGTCCCTCTGGAAACAATAACCTATGGTTATTTTCATTTTAGAACTTTTCTGAAGTGCCTGCCCCATCCCTTTGTGAGCAGTTTTGTACCCGAGGGGTGCTAATATTGAGCTGGTGTATTGTGTTACCTATGGTGAAGGGTGGTCTTTTGTCAGTGAGTGGGAAGTGTTCCAAGCCTTGAGGGCTTCCCTGCTCCATAGGCTGTAGGAACAAGTGTGAATGGAGAGTGCAAAGACTCATTTGAATGTTTCTGATGTGGCTTCTAAGCCAATGGCTTGTACTCTGGCCTCTAGACGTTTGTCCAGTGAGAAACAAATACAGAAGGGCTTTTCCTTTATTCCTGGCCCAAAATGACATCCCACTGACATCTTGCCCATGGCCTATTGCTAAAATCAAGTGTCATCCCTTGTGTGGATACTGGCCAACATTGTTCTACTGAAAAATGTACAAATTATGAATGAAGTATACTTATGGCAGAAAATATTCCCATTTACTGGTCACTTTTCTATAGTCTCCTCGCTGAATTCCTCTGCTCCAGTTATGACCCACTACATTGTTACTAAAATGTAATCGTTTTCTTTTCCCATGGTGCGCTTCAATTACAAGCATTGATTTGACTATGCAGTAACATTTAATCATAAGAAATTTTGAACTTGGTAGTCATTTATGTTTGTTTATGGAACAGAAATAAAGAGCTTGAATAAATGGCTTGGTAAATGACTATCATTGGTGTTAGGGTACTACACACTGTAACGGAACATATTACTTTTAGACTGAAGGTGAGCTATTAACTGGGAATTTCCCATCCCTAAATAAAATGTATTCCACACTAGCATGGTAGCATGAAAGATATAGGTCATAGATCCAGAAAAGTTGAATTCAGTTAAGTTCCCTAGATAAGTCCCATACCTTCTCAGTTTTCCCATATGTAAATGAGAGTAATGATACTGACTCAAATCACTTACCTCACACAAGCAAAGTTAGATAAATGTAAGAACAATAGTTCACTTATTACATTTTATGATGGTGCCTCATATGCAAATAGAACTTTAATGTTTACACGTTCTACTGTAAAAAAATTCAGTATGCTGCCTTGTAGACAAAAGGTGGATATACTGAAGACTACTCTTGATTCCCAAATTATAGTCTAGATATTTTTTTTTTTCAGGCTAAACATTTTCAGACTAAAAATCCCTGCTTAACTACCAAATGGAAGCTCCAATGAGTTAAAAAGAATTGCACTCCTGCCAAGGGGTCATAACCAGTTGGCAGAAGTAGACCTGGAGGATTTGGTGATGTTCATGCAGTCCTCCTCCCCCTACCTCCATTCCTCTTGCTCCTTATTTATGAACTATTTTATTCCAAAATGCCATCAAGTGAAAGGGTCCTGATCAGATGGCTCTGGGCTGACCCTCAAATTGGGTTACTCTAATCAGAAACTATTTGGGAGGGTGCAGATGCTCAACTTTGGATGCAGACCCACATAGCTTGAAGGAATTCGTTTTGTGACCCTGGTGAACAATTTATTCCACATGTGAATTCCACATACAGAACACTGCTATGATTAAAAAACCAAACCCAAACAGAACCTTTATCAGCTTACATTAACTTTGAGTAAACAAGTGGTGCAAGACTTTTAGCTGAGAGTAAGGAAGAGGTGGAAACTTGACTTGAAGGGAAATGAATTTCACTGTCTTTGAACAAATGCCAAAGCAAAGCTTAAAGACAAACCTGACTGTGCCTGATGTGATATGCTTAGCATATTGACACACTATATGTGCGCACACATACATACACACACATATGACTAGATATATTTATATACATATATAGCCATACACACAGACATGTTTTATACTTATATACATATACAGAATGTCTATGTATATAGCAATACAACATACCCATATGTCCACACAATACATATGCAGACACATGTATGCATGATATGCATACACACGTATACAGTGCACATGTGTATATACACATACATGTATATGTATGCACACATATACATACATATGTATGTATATATTCATATATTACTGGTCCAGTCTATCCAAAGATAGATAGATTGCACCTGTGATTTCATTGGTATAGAAAACTCGTAGGTGATAAGACTCTCCCTACCAATGTAGGTCAGCACCATCTCCATAACTTATAGTTTTAAATTAAATACCTCTGCCCAGGATCATAAAATTAAAGAAATTCAAGAGATAGATTTCATTATTTTTATATTATAAGTATTTTAATTTCACCTGAGCACACATGTTCATCTTGGTATGGAAGTGACCCTAGCTTCTCAAATGCTTGGACAAAAAATCATGAACTCAAGCAAATCCCATCAAGTTATAAAAGATTTAAATACAGGCATGGCAATATTCTATATATTTATCGTCTGATGACTAGTCTCACCAAACATGGCAAGACTCACTACTAGGAGGTTGACAAGGAATGAAGACTACCTACTATGGCAGTGATTCTCAAAGTGTTGTCCAGGGACCACTGTGGGGTCCCTAAGATCCCCTCCCTCCCAGGGGATTTGCAAGGTCAAAACTATTTTCCTAACAATACTAAGATGTTTTAATTTCTACTATGGCAAATATCGATGTAACTCATATAAACAAATCTCTTAAGAGGTTTGCAACAATTTTTAAGAATTAAAAATGGATTCTGAGACCAAAAGTTTGAGCATCACCACACTAAGGCATAGAGGGTTTGATGCCTATCTTGGTGAAGGAGAAGCATATCAAGCAAACCAAATCCTTGAAGCCAAAGTTGGGAAAATTTCTTTTGTAGTCACCTCAAGCTCAATTATTATAAACAAAAGAAAAAAACGATCACATAGCACTTTATGCTAAATTGTGTAAAATGTAAAACTAGGAAGATACTAAAATTTATACAGAGTATTATATCAAATAAAAAAAAGAGATGGTTCTTTGTGCATAAAAGTAGATTCAGTCCTTGACATTTTATTCTACTGGCTCCTGAGAGTTGGGATTGTTTAATTTTTTGTATCTATATCCTCAGCACCTGGCATCATTACTATAGTATGTACTTAATAAATGCTTGCTTATTGATCTGCGGAGCAAATAAGCCTGTCTCTTATCATTGTATAAAACTGTGGGAATTCCCCTAAGATCCCAAGAAAACAAAAATTTCAGTGGGTCTGGCAGAAGGACCATCAGTGGAGGTTAGTGATGGAATGAAAAAGGGAGAAGTCAATAACCCACCCTGAGTTTAAAAATCGAAGAGAGAAAAATTAAAGTTGATCAAATAGGGCTGTATGAGAAAAGCTCCCTAAATCTCTTCTCCATTGACTAATTCCCCATTTCCCTTCAACACACTCTCAGACATTAAAAGACTAGTTAACATCTTGCAGAGCTGATGATTTAATTGTAAGCACTTGTTTTAGGTAATACATGAATAATTAATTGGTAATAGCAGGTAGGGCATCCGTAAATTATCCAGTTTTTTAAAAGCAAAGAAATATTCACTCGCTCATAGAATTTGAAATTAGGAAAGGACCACAGAAATCATGGGTCAAACATTCTCTTTTTATCACTAAGAAAATTGAGGTCAAAAGAAAGCAAGTAACTTGCCCCGATCACAGAGTGAATGGAAAGGCCAGAATTTTTAACTCATATCTTCTAATTCCAAATTGAGTACCCTTTTATTGATCATGTTGAGTTAGGCAGTTTTTTTCCTGTTTCTATCTGGTAAGATATGGGTCATAGCCTATCTCAAGTGCAGATGCATTAGGATGGTATCCTGTGGATCTCCAGTTCAAGAAGCAGCAGCACATTGACTGTCTATACCATCTGTGGTTACTTGGATTATTCTTAATTTTCTCTCCAGTTTTCTTAATTTCTTTTCTGTTGAAAGTCTGTGACTGTGGTCATTCAGTCCTTGATATATCCAATAAGAAAACTGTTTCTTTTTATGGATTCTGGTTTCAAATATAACGTGGAGATTAGACAATGGATTCTTGTCTGAAAGGATAGCTCCATGCTTTTCTTTAAGAGGGTTTGATGCCTATCTTGGTGAAGGAGAAGCATATCAAGCAAATCAAATCCTTGAAGCCAAAGTTGGGAAAATTTCTTTTGTAGTTACCTCAAGCTCAATTATTATAAACAAAAGAAAAAAACGATCACATAGCACTTTATGCTAAATTGTGTAAAATGTAAAACTAGGAAGATACTAAAATTTATACAGAATATTATATCAAATTAAAAAAAGACCTTTTCTTGTAATTCACAAGACAACAGGTCATTAATCAATTTACTCTCAATTTGAGAATGGTGGGAGATTAGGTCTGGATGCATGGAGTATTTGAGACATTGAAAGTCCTCTATCATCTGCCATTACCCTACATATCTCACGTTATTTCCCCCACTACTTCTCAATAAGCATCATGACCCAGTGGCTAGAGAGCTCTAATTTGGAGTCAATAACAGATAATATGTGTATAGTGCTTTGAAGTTTGCAAAGTGCTTTACAGATATCTAAATTTATCCTTACCACCAACATTGGGATGTAGGTACTATTGTCACTCCCATTTTATAGATAAGGAAACTGAGGCAGGAAGAGACTTGCCTAAGGTCACACAGACATTGAAGTATCTGAAGCAGGATTTGAATTCAGGTCTTCTTGACCCAAGTCCCATGCTTTACTCTGCCACCTAGCTACCTCAATGAAGACCTAAGTTCAAAATCTGTCATTGCAAATTACTGGCCACGTGGCCATGGGCAAATCTTTAATTTCATTGACATTTTGTCATGTATTTTGTCACAATCATAAACAACATAGCATCATGAACGGAGAGCTGACCTTGGAGTCGGGAAGAACTGAATTTATATCTTACCTCTAACACATATTCTGGGGAACACCAACAAGTCATTTAACCTCATAGTGCCTTAGCCAGCTCTCTAAAATGATAGATTAGAAAGGAGTTTCCAATCTGTATTGCTGGAAGAAGTTTCCATACCAGGGGCTGTTATTGTTCTCCATCCAATTGAAATTACCAGAGTAGGCCAGAAGAGGGGGGAAAAATGAGAGAGAGAGAGGGAGAGAGAAAGAGAAGGAGAGAGGGACAGAGAGAGACTGAAGAGAGGGAGGAGGAGATAAAAATATCTGAAATACCCTGTTGTGTTGTTGAGAAGCTACAATAAGATAGTATATGTAAAACACTTTGAAACACTCTAGCCAGGGTGGACTAACTATTCCCTGAATGTGTCAGTCTCTGTGTTTTCGCTCATGCTACTACTTTCTTTGGAAGTATTCTCCATTCTCTCAAGTTTAAACTTTGCCCCATCTTTCAAGTCCTACTTAAGTCTTCTCTCCACTATGAAATGCATCCTGACCACTCTATCCATCATTGATTCATCTTTCCTCTAAACTACCCCTATCCTATACTGACACCTAGTTTCACACTGTCTTGCTTTCTTGGCTCTTGCTTCCTTTTGAAAAGTATGTCTCTCCACCTTGCAAGCTCCTTTAGAATCAGAATCATGCTCCCTCTTTCCCCAGAAATTCACCCAGTGCTGAGCCTGGTGTTGAGGCCATGGTAGATAATTGAATAAGAGAAGGCACCAAGATATCTGCTACTTTGCTTGAAAGGAGAAATGTTAATGGGCTTGCTTTGCCTCAGAGCAACTTTGTTTGTAGAAAGCTAAAAATGATATAATTATGGAAAAAAAATGTAAGTGTCAGAGACAAATTGTTTTTATTTTTAATTCATCTTTTTCAGTTCTTCAAACTTGTAATCGTAAACTAATCGTTAGGCCTGGAAGGGATTACAGAGGTCATCTAAAGGAAGGGAGCTCTTTGAATAACGGTAATAGCTAACATTTATGTGGGGCAGGTAGGTGGCACGGTGGATAGAATGTTGGAGTTGGAGACAGGAAGATTCATCTTCCTGGGTTCAAGTCTGGCCTCAGACACTTACCAGCTGTGTAATGCTGGGCAAGTCCCTTTACTCTGTTTATCTCTGTTCCTCATCTATAAAATGAGCTGGAGAAGGAAATGGCAAACTACTCCAGTATCTTTGCCAAGAAAATCCCAAACGGGGTCACAAAGAGTCAACAATTAAACAATGATATTTTATAGCACTTACTATGGGCTGGACACTGTGCTAAGCACTTTAAATTTTTATCTCATTTGATCTTCACAACAACCTTAGGAGTTATTATTCCTATTTTATATATGGAGAAACTGAGGCAAACAGAGACTAAGTGACTTGCTCAGGGTTGAAAAGCTAGAAAATGTCTGACCCTGCATTTGAATAAAGGTCTTCCTGACTGTAGCCCTGGCACTCTGTCTATTGCACCACATTGCTGCCTCAATTTCTGTTGTCTGAGAATCATAGTTGTTTAATTTTATTATCTCATTTAGGTTTGTATTTGTGTCTCTAGCCCCTAGTAGAGTGCCTTGTATGTCACAGTCAATAAACGTTTGTTGATTGCTTGTGGATGAATCTAGTTCAATTTCTAATGGATAAGGAAATAGATTAGAGAAATTAAGTGACTTGCCAACTAACATGGAGGCATCAGATAGAGCCATGACTTTAATTTAGGCCCTCTCCTGCTACTTTGCTTTGCTTTGTTACTATAATACACTGAATGAATTTCCCTGAAGTTAATGGTGAGGGCATGACCTTTCTGCTTAATGAACAAATGGTACTCAATGGTACTTAGGTACCCAATCAAATAATCAATTACATCAATCAACAGACATTTATTAAGCACTTAATATGGATCAGTCATTGTCCAAAGTGTTGGATTACCCCTACCCCCAAGGAAATAAAAAAATAAGCTCCCACCATTCTCTTCAATTTTTATAAAAGAATTGTCTACTTCCTTTCCTTGTTGCCAACTTTCATTTCTGTTTTTTTCCCCAACTCATATTCCTCAAGGCTTTCTAAGGTTCATAATACACTGTAAACAAATTTAAGTATTTTTTCCTTGGCTGAGGTTCCTAGCATATGCAATTACATTATAGATGCATTTTGTCAAGTTTCAGACCCAGACTCTGGGATACAGGAAAGAGACTAGGCTTGGTAAAGCTCCATCTTGCACACTAGGAAACTGGGGAAAAAAACAATCTTATACAAGATTTCTTCTCAAAGTCATTAAATCTGTGAAAGAACTGGGCCTCTCCCTTTTGTTCCAGCATCCTGAGATATCACTGTGTCTTACAGAATGAGAGGCATTGATAGAGAACTAGCCAGTGAGGAAGATACAAGATCAAGTCTCACCTTTGACACATACTGACCATGTTATTCCTGGGCAAAGTACTTAACTTCTTAAAGTCCCAGGTAACTCTCCAAGACTTATAAACTGCAGAACAATTGTGACCTGTATTGGTAGAGGGGAGGTCATTATGAAATTACCAATTATTGCCATATTTCATTATCAGTGAAATCAGAAGTCTCCTCCCAACTTCCCTCCCCCCAAACAACAACAAACCAAACAGATATAATAGTAACCCAATGATGCTAAACTCTACTGACCTGAAATGTGGGAACCTCTGTTGATTAACTAAAGATGTGACCTTTCCATCTTCCCAATCTCCCTACCACCCCATCAAGTCTTCTGATTCTAAATCTAGTTCTTTTTCCACTGTCACACACTGTCCTATGCCTGCCTTCTGAGAAAATAACATCAACTTATTTATTCCATATACATCACCAGAAACAAATGTATCATAGTGAACATATGATTGACCTTGGAGTCAGGAAGACTTATACTCAAGGCCTACCCGACTTACGCTACTTCTGGGGAGCAGAAAGAACACCGGATTGGAAGTCAGAGGGACTGGGTTTAAATCCTGGCTCTGATCCTTGGTACCTTTGTAATCTTGGGGAAGTCTTTGTCTTCTCTGGCCCTCAGTTTCCTAATTCATAAGATGATGGGGTTGGGCCAGATGACAGTCTCTTCACACTCTATCTCTGATCTCACAAATTAGTCTCATCATACCCTGGGGAACACTAAAACTAAATTAGGTGTTATTAAACTACATCAATGGTTGAAACTTCTATACTGAAAGTTCCCCACAGCAATGAAAACACATACATGTCTGCATTCCTCTTCTCTACTTTGTCTCAAACAAAAATGTCATCCAAGAAAATTTCAAGTACCAGTCTTGAACAATGTCTTAGATTTAGGGGATTCAGTTAGCTCAGGCAACTGACAAATTGCTTAATTTTCATTAGAAGACCTTGGTTTGAATTCTGGCTCTACCACTTACTACCTATGACCTTGATCAAGTCACTTAACTTTTATAGGCCTCAGTTTCTCCATCTGTAAAATAAGGGAATTGAAACAGCAGAGGTAGCCAGGTTATGTAGTGGATAGAGCATTGAGCCTGGAATCAAGAAGCCATGAGCTCAAATCCAACCTAAACCACTTCTAGCTGTGTGGCTCTGGCCAAATCACTTAACCTCTGTCTGCCTCAGTTTCCTTAACTGTAAAATGGGGATAATAGTAGCATCTACCTTCTAGGATTGTTGTGAGGATCAAATGAAGGAATATTTGTAAAGCACTTAACACAGTGTCTGGCACATAGTAGACTTTAAAAAAAGCTTATTGCCTTCTTTTCAAGTTTAAATCTAAGATCCTATGATAGCATTAGTCTTCCCAATACCAACTGCTATTACATCAGTTTGAGTAATTGAGCAGCTGCCTACACTGCAGTCAGTCTTCACCATTCTTTTTTCTTATCCCTTTTGTGACAGAGATTGATTCTGCTTAGGGTGTTCTCTATTGCAGTCTTTCCCTCTGGAGAAAGGAATCCTATTTCTTCTATTAGCAGCTAAAAAGATTCACTGGAGTTCAAGAACCAAGAAGAAAATGCTTAAAAAGAAACTTGAAAAAATACCCCATCCAAAACCCAACTTGTGGCAGAAAACCTCTGTTGTTTTCCTCCTTTCCCACTGTGCTGAGATGTTTTGGTGGGGCCACTGGGGCACTCATTGATTTGACCAATTGTCTTAATTATGTTATTTCCTCTCGGAAAATCACAAGGCTTCCATTCCTTCTTCCAGTCTGAGGGAACAAATAGATATGATGTAATTTTCATCTTTACAGCAACTCTGTGACGTAGATGGTAAAACTATTGCTCTCTCCATTTTATAGATAACGAAAGGATCTCAGAGAAGTGAAGGGCTCTTACGAGGTCACATAGCAAATAAGGGGCAAAGTCAGGATTTGAACCCAAACATTCGGATTCCAGAACATTCTCTCTGAACTTCAAGCATGCTATGGGCAAAAAAATCACTCCTGGTTTCCACCTTTAATTGTAGCTTCTATTTAATGAATGAGCCAGTAAGACCCTCACATTAAATGATTATGAGAAGAAACTGCTAGAATGAGATAGTGAAAATGTGATTTTAAACTACATTTTCTTTGTGATACCAGTGTAAATTTCAATGATTCTTTACGGCATATGATAGAACCAGATGAGTTCCTTTCAAGTTTGGTAGCTTTTTAGGGGTTTAGTGATTTTGGCATTCTCATACTAATGTATCAGGTCTGGCTAAGCATCTTAAATCTCCTCTAAGAGACTCAGTGTCTTCCTCTGTAAAATGAGGATAATAATACTTATGCTGCCTACCTTATAGAATCATTGTGTAAAAAGTGCTTTTATAATCCTTAAAATACTATATAAAAGCTTGACACAGAATGGTAAGATACCACAGTTCTTTTGTAAGAATGTTCCTCTGTTTCCCTTCTTGCCTGCCTTGATTCACCCCACCTAAATGTTCCTAGTTCTTTCAATGGATATTGAAATGATGTCATTTCAAGCTCCCTTCTCAACATCCTTTGCCAGGCCGTGGATTCACTCTATTTGCCAATGTTTGTGACACTTGGCAATGACAACATTACTGTATATGTGGTCTGAACAAGGACAAATGCCGCAGGCCTATGATTTTTTCCCTTTTGTATACTGTGCCTTTATAAATCCAGGTCACAATGGTCAAAATAAGTGCCAAATTAGATGAAAAGCTAAAAATGAGAAGGGTATATTTGCTATTACAGAAACTCTAACTTCTGTTTAAATAAGCTGTTGATTCTGAGAAATTATAAATGGGCAAAAAAAAGATATTGCTTCTGTCACCATTTTAAAAACTGAAGTTTAGGTGACAAAAAACAGTTGCCTCAGAGCTCAGAAGCCTCAGAAAGAGCTGAGAAACTAGAGGCTAGAAAACACTTAGCCTCTTGCCAAGAGAACAAACATGGCAACCAGAGGCAACACTGATATGAAGTATAAACTCAAGGACAAAAAAAAATGATAGGGAAGAATTACGTAAGTAGTATAACTTTTCAAAACTGTGAGAAGAAAGGAGAAAGGATCTTGTAGAGAAGTTGGTATTAGATTCAACTAATGCTGATGGATACCAATGGGAATAATAAGAGTAGATGAAATTTAAAAGAGGACAACAAACAGAAAAGAAACGGAACAGATCTATCTGTGCTTTTATAGAGATATATTTTTATTGTCAACGATAGCTGACCCATGAAGTTTGGTCTCTGTTGCCTTAATACTTAATGTTCCTTGTGAAAGATGGCAATGACACACAAGATGAGTTTGATTATAGGAAATTGATCTAAGTATGAAATTGGTGAAACCACTATATGAAGCAGTAGTTATATGAAGAGACGATGATTCCAAGAAGATAGAAAAGGTCAGAGACTCCTTCTTCCCAAAATAAAAGATAATAACCCCCAAAGATGAAAGCAAATACCCACCATTAGTAAGTACTCATTTATATAACTGCCTTTTCATCTCTATAAAACATTGATCATGTTGGCCTACGTATGCATCAAGGATACATATACTTGATGAAAGCATGAGAAAAGAAGAGATAGACTCTTTTCCTGATAATTGTCTAGAGTATGTTTCTGACTCCAAGACCAGAAAGCGTAGAAACTCTAAAACCTTGATGTGTTTATTGCTTATTAGTTTTATAAAGAGCACTTGACTCAGTTGAACAAATGGCAGCCTTGAACACTTTCCCCAAACAAGATACCTCTTTTACACATGGTAGGATTACAAAGGGCTCTATGAAATATGCATAAAGAAATACTTTTTTCAACAATTCTGAAAAATGATATGAAGTGAGGTCTTAACACCTAATTTTATCACCTGTATCAATTTTCCAATATCAACAAAGATGTCATAGAGAGAAACGAAAGAATTCCCTTTTGAATGGCAAGTTTTTCCAAGTGTTTCTGTTGATATATTATAGCATTGAACTAATCACTTCAATCCCCAAAACACTATAAAGTATTCTTAGTGAAATTCACAGCAACTTAAAACAGACTGTTCTCATCATTCATAGTGGGAAAAATGCATATTTTTTCCACACTAGGGAATGCACCTGGATGGACCTCCTTTTGAGTTACTCCATCAATATACATCTTGGAAAGGTGTTACACATGAATAATGAATGAATGGCCTCAGAATTAACTAGGAAGGGACCATGAATCAGGGCAGAGTTTGTGAGAATGTAAGTTCTTTGTAATAAGAAATTGCATCCCCAGCACTTAGTCCACTGCTTGACACGTAGTAGGTACTTACCAAATGCTTCTTGATTGATTGTAACAACCTTAATGCATACTTCCATAAAACCCTATTTTTTAAACCAACATTTTCCTTTGGCTGAAAATATCTTTGCAGCATTGAGAAAATCACTTACCATTTATGTTGTTTCAAGTTACTCCCTTGGACTGCCCTAAGTCATAGAAGGGTTGTGATCTATATTTGTAGAAGGATTTACCACACCAAGAATTTCCCACTGATTAAATCACAAATTATTCAAGTAATTTCATATTCATTCTACCAGTAATTCTATATGACTATGAATCAGTTTCAGAAATCAAAATGACAAAAAGCAATGGAAAGATTAATGATGATCATTGCCAAAATGACCTATTTTGAAAGGTGTATAAAAGTCATAATTCAGGTCAACTATGACCCGAAGAGAAGATGTGTCAGTTGCATAAAAACAATGAGATACAAAGGATGAGAAACCCATGTCTCTCATTACTTCCTCCCAAATAGGTGAAAAAAGTGGTCAGCATTTTTGGTGGACCTTTTTTGGAGGATTTATATAAAGAGGTGGAAAGAAATCACATAAGAGAAGAAACATGTAAGGATTGCAAGCTACATTTTTAGATAACGATACCTATGCCAATTAAATTAAGCATCTATCAAAGTGTGAAAAATAGTATATTAGATTTTTCAATGCTATGTCCATACTGTTGACTCATATTAAGCTTATAATTCACCATAATACTTCAATTTTTTCCTCATGAAGTATTACCTAGTCATTTCTTCCCAATCATATACTCATGGCATTTATGTCTTACATGAAAATTGTATGAACCCAAATCCAAGCCCAAACTTTACATTTATCCTTCTTATGTCTTATTTTTATTCGATCTGATTCATTGCTCCAGTCTGTCAAAATTTTGTTCTCCATTGTATTAGCTAGCCTTTCAAACTTCAGGTTGAAAAAATTGAAAGCCTGCCATTTAAGTCATTCAAATCATTTTTAAAAAATGAATGAAACAAAGCCAAGGATAGAACACTGGGGAATTCTATTAGAAATATTTCCAAGTTGATATCAATGCACTAAACATTTCACTTATGTTCCAGTTATTCAGACAGTTCTGAACCCACCTGATTGTATAGGGCAATGTGGTTTAGTGGAAAGAACACTGGACTTGGAGTCAGGAGAAACCTGGGTTTCTCCTCTGATGCTTATTTACAATGGACCAGTCACTTGACTACTCTTAAACTTAGTTTTCTCACCTCTAGAATGTATTATCTGACTCACAAGTTTGTCATGAGAATCAAACGTATGTAAAATGCATCAGAAATCTTAAAATACTAGGCAATTTCAGCTATTATCATTTAACCAACATGACAAAGCTTTCTCATTTATGTTACATCTCAGATCATCAGAAGTAAAAAAATGAAAAACAACAAAAAAACCCAAACTTATACAAGCAGAGATGCATATGTGATTTATGCTGCTTGGTTATCTATTTATCTCTGTCTATCCATCCATCAAGTTACCCATCTATCTTTCCATCTTTCTGTCTTTCTATCTCTATTGGTCTATATACCTCTCCGTTGTCTATTTATTGATATCTTTTGTTCATTTTTTTTTAGTTTCGCATTTTACTCTGCTTGGTAATGATATCAAGGTAGCCAATTTTGTGTTGTTTCTTAAGCACTGGTTTGCTCCTATTGCTTTAACTGAAGTCTCAGGGATCCAAGAAAGAGTATCTATATAACATAACCAACTTTATCCCATATTTCCTTTTCTTTTCTTTCTTTTTTTTAAGAGAAGGCAGGTGGGAGGAAGACAAAAAAATTACTTGGGAATTGAAAAAAAAATAAATCTGTATCTTTCTTAGGATCTCAGTATTTAAATTGAGAAGGGAACTTAGAGATCATTTAGTCTACCCCCACCCTCCTTAACAAGGATGAAGAAACTGTGTCCCAGAGAGGTTAAATGACATTTTCAAGACCACACAAGTAGTCAGTAGTAGAAGTGGAATCAAACCCAGGTTCTCTGATCCCAAGTCTTGTGTTCTTTCCATTATACCATACCTGATGTACTTTCTTCATGCAGCCTTCTCTGACTCTTCTGGCTGAAAGTGGTCTCTCTCTCTCCTAAAAATAACATACTAACTAGAACTTCCTTTGCCTTAATTTCATTCTGGCTATAACATGCTTTTTGCAGGTATACACATTATATTTGTATACCAATACCTCTCACAGTGCCATACATGTTAGGTGCCGTATAAAGGTTGAATTGAGTTATGAGAAGTCCCTGTGGCCCAAATCTGTGCTTGGTATTGAAAATATGGGGTGCTCCCCATATGTATTGTATTACATCTTGTATTATATACAAGATGTCTCCAAAATCTTCATGCAGTTTTAACTGTTAACTGTATGACTCTGGTTAAGTCACCTAACCCTGTTTACCTCAGTTTTCTCATCTGTAATATGAGCTGGAGAAAGAAATGGCAAACCACTCTAGTATCTTTACCAAGAAGTGAGTACACACTTTACTGAGTGGGGTCATGTAGAGTCAGACATGACTGAATTGACTGAAACACAACAACACGGCACAATTATTACCTAAGAAGACAGAATGAAATTACAGAATAGAGAGTGTCTGTCTCTCCCTTCTTCCTCTTTCTCTTTTTTTCTTCTCTTTCATGAAATGTTATGACTATGAAATGTTGTATTGTTAAAATCCGTAAAAGATTATGCTAATATTATGCTCTTAAATTCCAACAGTAAGCATTCCATTTTCTGGTCCTTTCTACACCATTCTACTACGTATTTTCCTGCCATTTCCTCTTTCATTCCTCTTTATATGATGTCTTCCTTCCTCATAATGTAAGTTCTTTGAGGGCACAGGCTGTTTTGCTTTTTTGTGTTTGCAACTTTGGTGCTAAGCATATAGTTAAGAATAAATTTCATAGCACAGATAGCTAAGAATTGAAATACTCCATTTTTATTAGAAGATTAAAAAGTTTATTTTTAACAAAACATGTGAGAAATAAAACTAAGGCTATGGAATGCTGGAACAACCAGGATGAGCCATAATCTCTTTTTACCAAAAGACAAGAAGAAATGGTAATGATTAAGGATTACAATATGACTACGGAGCAAATAAAGACCTTTTTTTTTTAGGTATTAACTTGTACCCATAGGCCCCTGAAAGTCTTACTTCCATGAAATGCAGATGAATGTCAGACCAAATGAATCAAAACTGATGTTTATATTAATTTGCTAATCTAGACATTAACTATTACTCTGGACTTAGTTGTACTAGGAGGAACAGTAGATAAGTTATATAGTCCCTTAAGTTGTACAAAATGCCTTGCAAATATTATCTCATTTGATCCTCACAACAACCCTGTGAAGGAGGTGCAATTGTTATCCCTCAGTTTTACAGATGAGGAAACTGAGGCTCAAAATATTAAGTGACTTGCCCAGAGTCATATAATTCATAAGGGTCTGACTAGGGATTTACTTAGGTCAATTTTGACTTCCAGTCTAGCATTCTAGGTGATATTCTTACAAATATACTGTGATCTGAAGAAATTCCATTGAGAAAAGTATATACTTTATCTCCAAAAGCACATAGATGTACCATTCTCATTCCATAATTCATTCTTGCCTCCCCCATTTCCCCTCATCTTCTGATTGCTGCATTAGAGTGGTGCCAATAAGAGCTGATTAAACCAGGAAGCTTCCCAAGTCACATATGCAGTGCCAAAAATCTTCCATCATACACGGACAGTGTGATTTCTTCTTGGCATTTTTGAGTAACAACAAC
Source organism: Notamacropus eugenii (assembly GCF_028372415.1). Taxonomy (NCBI): domain Eukaryota; kingdom Metazoa; phylum Chordata; class Mammalia; order Diprotodontia; family Macropodidae; genus Notamacropus; species Notamacropus eugenii. The sequence goes on from NC_092873.1 coordinate 112,776,299, forward strand.
TCTGTCAAATTATTATCACCTCTAATTAGCACACCTGTCAAAGCAATATTCTCTGCCTAAGACAGAATATTTCACCCAGAGGTGTGAAATTCTACCATTTTGAAAGCCAAGGAACATAGCTGGAATTGTATTCTTAAACTCTGAATTCCGGTGTAACTTGACTGAGTAAAGAGTAACTGATTATTTACTAAAATATCCTGGTATTTATACATACATACATATGTATATACACACATGCACACATACATACATATCTCAGTATCATTAAAATTCTGGCTAACATGGCACAATATGTCGTACCATTCAGCACCCTGAAGAACATGTTTTGGCTTGAATTTTTGGCTTTGGGGATATGCTGGGGATCCAGGGTCTGTCTGAGTCCTAAGTTGTTCCAGAAGATCTGGAAGCTCGAGTGGTGGGTAGAGTCTCCCCTACAGCAACCATGTCTGTTACTGGGTGCAGAACCAATGTAGCATTGTGGATAGAGATCAGCTCTGGAGTGTGGCCACAGGAAATTAGCATCAGCATGCCCTGAAATCCCTAGCAACATGGTACTGGAATAGACTGTATAACTTAGAGCTGGAAAAGAGTTTAGAGATCTTTATGCGTAAGCCCTTCATTTAGTAGAAGAGGGAGAGGAGATAATTTCAAAGGGGAGGTAGTATCCTATATTGCATTACCCTAGATGATCTTAGAGAATAGAGGAAAGAATACTGATTTGGAGGTTTCAGAATTTGTGTTATGGTCTTTACTCTTGCGAAGTCTATGACAGGCTTAACAAACTTTGGGTTAGTCCACTCCCTTCGACTCTGAAGACCCTAGTTTCCCCATTTGTAAAGTGAAAAGGTTTGTGTGTGGTGATTGTTAGAGCCCTTGTTAACACTTTAGTAAGTTAGTAAAAGTTTCTTTGCAAGTTTTTGGGAGCACTAAAATTGCAGAAGGACTTATTGTACCTCTACGACCTTAGGTAGGTCATTTAATATTTCCAAGTCCCAATTTCTTCATTTTTAAAGGAAGAGAGTAGGAATAAATAACCATTCTAGTTAAATATTGACGGTATTTATCTATAACAAACCACACACACAAATACACAAAAGATATTAACTAAGTAGGCTTTTAAACACACTGAGAAAAAGTACTTTGAATTAAATCTTAGACTTGTGAGATACTATGAATTTGTGGGATTAAAAGAAGTTGAATCCCAATTGTGCTTAGGTTGTAAGCCTTCCGGTTTTAACATTTAGTTTACACTATTCACATGGTACGTAATATCTACATCCTCCTACTTTAGTTATTTGTTAATGTGTTTATCTCTCCAATCAGATTTAAAACTGATAGGTCAAGTACTAGATATAACTCATTTTTATATTCCTTCCAGTAACAAGTTTTTGCCTAGTAACTGTTCAGTTAAGTGTTTTTTAAATGAATGAATGAATACAAGGCCATGAGCCCTATGAATGATCAAACCCATACTGACTAATTTGCCTTCTTCTCCAGTGGTTAATGGGACTTTGGGGATATTTTAACTTATGATGTTGAGTGCAATCCTGAGGACCTCTTTTTTCATGGTACAGTTTCTCTGCCTCAAGTCTTCTTTTCCTTTCTCCTCTGCCTCTGTTTTTTTTTCTTTTTAGGTCTTGTTTTATTATGACATTGCCAAATAATCAGAAAACAATTGATATGTATAGGCTCAGACTTGAGATCCCTATTTTTGGCAAAAATATTTAGCTCTTGTTAGTACAGCCAAGCTCTCCACTTTCTTTGGGCATCACTGGTATATGGCTGCTATAAAGGAGAAATAAGCAATCATTAAAAAAACCCTGCACAAAGCCATACACTGCTCCCTGACTCATGCCCAATATCTGTCTTTTCACCAGGTTACAAGGCCAGAATGTGAAAAATGGCAGGCAGACTGTCTCTTGACACAAGTCTAAATTCTGTTGAAAATTTCAAGTTTGCTGACAAAAAAAAATTCCATTTTATTTGAGAAAGTTAACCCTACTCATGGGTCTGCTAGATGATAACAAAACTGAGAGCTAGATGGGATTTTAGGGATTACCCAGTGGCTTTTCCTCTTTAAAGCAGAGGAAACAGTGTATTGCAAACCAAGAGGGAAAATGACTTGGTAAGTCATAGTAAGTAGTGGATCTGGGGTTTAAACTCGGGCTTTCTTATTCCAAAGAGAGTGGTCTTTTCACTACATCACACTTCCTGAGAAATAAATTTCTAAACTCTATTGTCCTGCTTAAAAAAATCACCTGCTCACCTGACATCCTTGCACATACCTTCTTGCCATGTATATTATAACCCCTCTCATCCATTCAAGTCTAACCCATGCTTCACCTCCATTGAATAATGTCAAATCTCAAAGTCTCTTTAGAGATGGCTCAGTCTAAACCTGGTGAAGCAAAGAAGTATGGAAATGAAATCAGTGATAGAAAAAACAATTTTTAAAGTAAAATATCTGTTAGAGGCACCATGACATTGTAGATAGAGTGTTATAACTAAAGTCAGAAAGACCAGGTACAAATCTCACTTCTGACTAACTGTACGGCCATGGGCAAGTTAACTCTTTTGAACCTCAGTTTTCTAATTCATAAAATGGGGATAGTAATACTGTGCCCATAGTATTTATCACATAGGGTTCAAATGAGATAACACACATGAAATACTTTTCAAGCCCTAAAGATATATAGAAATATTATCTTTTTCAAGGGTGGGGAGAGAAGGTCAGTAGTTCCTAGACCTATGACTTTTAGGTCTACTGAACCTCTGGTGAACAATTTTCCTGTAATTGATAGTCACATGAAGTTGTTTAGGGGTTTTGGGGGGGAGGTAAGCAACTTATCAATCTTAACTCAATATGTGTCAGAGGCAATATTCAAATCTATATCTTCCTGATTCAAAGGCCAGCTCCCTATCCATTATGCCACATTACTTCTCAAATATCAGCTATTGTTATTAAATTCACATATATCTGAAGATATGCCAACATTACTGGTCCTGGAAAAAGCTCAGCAAAAACATATAATAATCTCACTATTATATATCAAATCTCTAGTTATCACAGGACTAATACTCATAAAAATTCCATGTGTATCTTAGAGATTTAATTGGGTTTAGTAAATTTTCAGCATAAAGTATTTTTTCATTCACCAAAAACTATCCATCTATATATTATCTGCTTAGAATATTTGATGGCACATGGCCCATTATTGCTTGGCTTTCATGAGTCATAAAATTATCATTTTACTATCATGTAACTAATATTTTAAAAAAGTTTTTGAAAGTCACTGCCTCTTGGATGGAGAATTACTGATTAACAAATAACCAAGAAAAGACAGATAATATGTTACATGGGAGATCAGATGATATGATAGCTATTAGGTATAGACTCTTTTCTACAATGAGAAAATGAGTCCATTTCCAAGAGAAGAGAACCCACCAATTCACAGAGAAACAGTTTAAGAGAGACTATAATATAAGATTCAAGGGGACTATTAAGTGCTGAATGAGAAAAGGAAAGAATGGTGGTAGCTGGATTTACCTGAAAGCAATTCATAGGAGCAGTGGATTTTCGGCAAAAAGTTCAGCCCTCTCAGAGCTGAGAATCATTACAAGTTGTACAAAAAAAAAGTAACTGGCCATCTGCAAGGAGCTTTGAGACAAGCAAAAAAATTGGAAAACATGAGTTCAGTCTATCTCCTGTTTTGATGTACTGACTGTTCCCTCTAACAAAGGATCATTGATTTGTTAGAAAGGTAGACAAATAAAAATATAGGATTAGAAATAGAAGGTCTGTATGTTCTAAATCTTTGAATCTAATGAAATTGTTTATAAATTAAGCTATATTTGATTTCATAAAATCTGTATGGATTTGGGTGGTCAGATCTGTTATTTTATCAGTGTAGGGAATTACCAGCGCAGTGGTACCTTCCTCTAATAATAATAATTAATAAGTAAATAATACTTATTTGTGACTTAAGTCTTACAAGCTTGTATGGATCATAAAGAAGTTAAATGTCTTCTTTATGATGATGCTGCCATTATGTATATACCAAGGCAGGGCTTAAATCCAGATTTCTGGACCGGGTCAGAAAGGCCAGCTCTCCCATTCTTGGCAAAATCTTTACATATAGCAGTAAAAGATGAAAATTATGCCTTTAGATTTTTGCTTTTAGCTTCAATAAGAAGATTTGTCCTGAGGAATTCTACAAATATTAATATGCCTCATTGAAAGCTTATATCTGAAAATAAGAAATCTTGGGAGTATAATGTGCTTTTAGATTCATGTCTAAGATTATTCTTAGTATTGATTGTAAAAGAAAAGGAGAAGAGAGAGAACATGAATGAGGGAGAGAGTGTTCTCATTTCTTTCCTAAGCTTGGTAGCCCTTCTAGCTCAAATGTAACTTAGCAAATAATTGTTTGCTAAACGTTTGAACTGATTTGAGAATAAACACCTGAGGGGAAAGAATATGAAGCAGATTTTATGCTTTTAAAAATCTTATGTGTTTTAAGTTCCTCTGTCACAATGGGATTGGGGAAAATGCTTTCTAATATGAGCTCAATTCAGGTAAGTTTTATGACATCTTATATTTTAAAAGGACCTTGGAGACCCAGTACTTTCAGAATTACTCCTAGACCAATCAGAAGAGAATTTGTCTAAGTAAAGATACACTATATGGAAAGGAAGAAGATAACTTCTCTAGACAATATTTTGGTGTTTGAAAATACTCTCCCCTTCCCCTCCCAATTTTTTTTCTCATGATAACTTTCTAGGAATATGATAACTTTAGTAGGAGAGGGTCTGGGGCATTACCTTACAGTAAGAATAGAAGTTTTGCTAGAATAATAGAGGTGTGTTTGGATATTTGTACTAAAATGGCTTTGGGAACAAGCAAATGGACTTCTTGGACTCCAAATCACACAGACTAAGGAAAATTAATGGAGGGGATAGTCAGTAAGAAGATTCTTATAGGAGAAAACACCTCAAATTGGATTACAAAGAATTTCCAAGAAACCATCCAATGGTCTGTTCTGATTTTTCACTGTTGAGCATGAATATAATTTTAAAATGCTCAAACCTCCCTTCGATTCATAAAATCTTGCAGAAATTCATGTATCTTAATGGAATCATCTTTCTTAATGAAATCATTAAATCAGGACTGAGAATGAGTTTGTTGTTCTTATGGTAAATATGGTTTATCTCTCCCTCCCTTCTCCAAGGTCAAGAGTCAGCTAAAATGGGGCCAGTCTTCCTATTTATTCCTGAACTTCCCAATAAATGGATCTCTAGAGCTTTTCCATGTGACGGTATCAAAGAAATACATTTATTTTTTTCTTAATGAGCAACTGGCTCTGTAAATAACATAAAAACTAGAACTTGTAGGTCAAATAACAGCAAGAAAAATGCTAGAGTAAGTCTTAATCTTTTTTGGGTCATGGACCTCTCTGAAAAACCTGGTGAATCAATGCACCTTATTTTCAGAAAAAAAAGGTTTTTAAAAACATTAAATAAAATACATAGGTTTACAAAGTAAAGAGAATTTTAATGAAAATAAAGATGTACTTGCTTTCCTATCCAAGTTCCTGGACCCCCTACAATCTATCCATGAACTCCAGGGTAAGAAGCTCTACCCTAGAGTGAGACTAGATCACAAAGAATATATCAGAGACCTACTGACCTACTAATTCCCTCTCTAGTTAGCCATAGTTACATGAGAAGGCAGTGTGATGTAGTAGAAAGAGCACTAGATTTGGGGTGAAGTGAATGCTGACATAGGTTAAAATCATGACTTTGCCAAGTCCCAAATGGATGACCTTGAGCAAATCTCATTTTCTCTCCGGGCCCTGGTGTCTTTATCTGAAAAACACATCCAAGGTTCTTATATTCAAGAACCCCAGGAGTGAAGTAGTCAACCTAGGAACTCTCCCACCATTAGACTGTATTATATGTTAGACTATATGATCATCAAAATCACAGTCATAGTTGGAAGAGACTTTCGAGGTCCTTTGGTCCTACCACTCGGATTCCCAGAGAAAGGTAGTGATCTGCCCAAGGTTAGACAGGTAATATTATCTCTAAAGTCCTTCCCACTTCTGAAATCCTATGATATAAGTAGTTCAGAATGAAACACTTGAAATTTACCATCATTTGGAAGTGAGTTTTCTATGAACATATGATGGCTAGGCTCTTTGAGAGATAATACTGGTTTTAGAGACAATATCATAATTGCCTCGACATGTTTCATGCTGATGGACATGCCTATATCTGTGTATCCTTTTTGTGTATTGACTCATCTGAAGTAATGAAACAGAATGGCAAATGGAGTATAACTGCTTTGTGAGACAATGACAAATGATACTGCTTTGAAATATTGCCATTTGAAAAAAATCAAATGCTGCGTGCCATTTTCTTTTTAAATGCCCCTGTGAGGTAGCTGGAGGTGATCCCTGCCCTTTTCAGGCAGTGACAGATTTCCTATATGTTATTTCAGAGCATGGAAAGTCTATTGCTGACAATTATATACAACTAACAGGAAAGGGTAATAAAGCTGTTGCTTAATCTCTGCTAGAACTTCAGAAGATTGATAAGGATGAGTTTAGTACCTTAAAAAAATCTGTATTTAGCACTTCTTTCTTGCCATTTTGTTAAAAAAAATCAGAATTTTCTAATAATCTATCCAATTTTGACCTGACTCTGCAACTCTCCAACCCTAAAAGAATTCTATGTACTATACTGGTGCATTCAGTAAAGGAAAAGCTGTGTCTGTCTCTCTAACTGTACATCTTTATCTCTGTGGAAATACTCACTTGCTAGAAGGTGAATCACAAATGAAGTTCTTTTCCTGTTCAAAGGACTATCACATACTATATGACTTGAAGGCTTACTTACATTATAGAGAAGATTGCTGAGGTCAAGAATCAAAGTTGATCAATATATATAGCACCAGAGAACATCGGACTTTTACACCACTGTCCACTTGTCTTTTGCCCATGGAAGTCTCTCCTAGTTATTCATAGGAAATAAGCCAATGAATTCCTCCAGAGTGTTCATCTGAAGCTGTCTGTAATCAGCTTCATAATCCACTGGTTCCACAAAGTCTTTGTATCCAAGAACCTTGTGAGTGAAGGAGTCACTCTAGGAACTCTTTCAGTGCTGAAATAGAGGACACAGCACATAAGTTTAGGAGGAAGCAGATACTTATATCATCTGCTAGAGATCAATGATGATAAGTCATTTAAGCTTCAGTCTGAGAGTCAGGAGAACATTAAAAATAAACCCTTTCTCATTTTTGCCCATGCAAAAATGTAATTATGACAGAAATCATCCAGAGTTAAATCTCATATTACCAACATGTGGCACCTACCACTCAATTGCAGTAGTCAACTCTTCTATCAGTCCCAGAGTTTGGTTACTTTTAAGAATTAAAAATGGATAAAATAAGAGTTACTATCTTTGGGAAGAATTCAGTTCAGAAATTCCCAAATGCAAAAAGAACAAATTCTCTGATTAAATATTTTTGCTGTTATTTTACTCTCAATCTTTTGTTTTCACATCTCTCATTTCTGGCACATAGTAGGTACTGATTGACAAAAAAGGTTGTTCGCAAGGAGAATCTTAACTTGGAATACAATCACAATTTATTTTGCCTATGGCTTCAGAGACAGAAAATTAAAGATATCTCTGTATAAATCACTACAACTGTCCAAGCAGTTTCTAAAAATTGGAGTAAAAAGTATTTCTTTGCTTATACTATTCTTGGCTCATAAATTGTGACCATGTGCAATATTTCTTTCTTAACTTATTGGAGTTGAAATGGTTTTTAAGGGGCATGAAAATCAAGAAAAAGATAAAACAAAATAAACCTCCATTTTTCTAGGCAAATGTAGGCACATCTCTATCATTTAATGAAAGATGGGAATAATAAGATTATAGCCTGGGCTTCAGACATATTGGCTTGCCTAATGAGAGTAATTCTGAAAGCTATAAGTAAGGAATAAAAGAGCATCTTCTAGTTTCCTTTAGCGTAGGTTCCCAACTGCAACATTTTTACAAAGACCTTCTTAGTAGATGACCATGGCTATAGTTTAGACAGAACCAGCAAACATCCTTTCCAAAAGAGACCAGATCAGGTTCCTCACAAGAGATGAAGTCTATAAACAAGTTGATATTCTTTAAATGATTGTTTCCCACCATTACGGAAGTTCCCTTCTGCCCATACCTCTATTCCTATGCAGTCAACAGAAATGTAGACCCTGATCTCTCCCCACAGACCCCATTATCTTCTGGTCTATATTCGCATAGCACCTAAAACATCTCCTACCCAAATACCTCAAGGGTCCATGATTTCATTTCATTCAAGAAATATCCGCACTGATGAAATCATGAGTTTACTTGAAGTAAACAACATCCTATTATCTTATACTATCACAGGATTCCACGGACTCTTGTTTCTGTAACTGGCGTTTGCTCATGAATATACTGATTCTGATATAAAAATCATCTTTGGCTTCCTCCAGTGTGAAGCAATTTTTATTTGACATTGCCTTTGTTGCAACTATTTTGAAGGCAAGTCCCAGCATGAACAGCATCTCCTCCTATTCAAGGCCACTCCACTGAAATCACTTGTAGGTTTCTGCTGGGGGAGATACACCTTAGAATTGGTGACATGGAGAGTCTAGTGGTATTTTTCTTCAGATTCAAGAGAGATGGCTTGAAATATATATCTGTATTCAGTACTAATGAGTTTTAAATCAATCTCCTTAAATTTACAGTTGTTTCTTTGATGACCCAGCGAGTAACAGGAGTGTAAATTAAAAACAAATATCAAGCAAATGACAAATTGTTACTTTTGGATAACAAAATCAATGGGGAAGAAGAGATTTCCAAGGACTTTGTCACAACTGAGCATTATTTTTGGATGGGAGTGAGGAATGGGGCACTGGTCATCTGAATCCCTTTATTTCAAAAGGTAACATTTTATTCCCAACTTTAGTGTTACTTTTGTATCTTCACCTTGAGATTATAGCCACATCCCCCCAAACAAAACAAAACAAAATATAGCATGTCTAACTTCCTCTGGCTCATCAAGAATTTGTCTGAAGTTCCAATAGGCCAGATTCAATCCTGAGAAAAATCTTAGGAGCATTGTGGGTGAGTAATTCCCAAACTAATTGATCATGGAACAACTTGAGGCTCTAAACCAAACTGGCCTCCCATCAATGTGAAACTTGAAGCTATAACTGGGGATCCTGGAAAATTGGGAGCAAAATAAATGTAACGAAGAAAAAAAATGCTATATTAATATTTTTGATACATAGGGATGAGGGTGGACCTGTGGTTTTATTGATATAGTGAAATCCTTGATAAGGAAACTCCCTTTCCCAATGTAGGCTGGTACTTTCTCTACAATTTATAGACCTAGGAATTGCCTGTGGGCACTGAGAGGTTTAAGTGACAACCAGTATATTTCAGAGGCAGTGCTTAAACCCAGGTTTTCCAGGCTCTAGGGCTGATATTGCATTCACCGTGCCATACTTTCCCTATGAGTTACAGTTTGGAAAATTTTGCTAGCATTCTATTTCTGATGGTGCTAATCTATTACCAGATAACATAGAGGACAGCCCTCTTTTTTCCCCCTAGAGAACATTAGGGGATTCTAAGAACTTGGGACCAGAACTTGCTGCGGTACTCATGAAGGAGTGATATGGGGATTAAAAAGTTATAAATAACCCTGAAAATAGTGACTTGTAAAATCTGTGCAGTATCAGTAATAATACATGCGTAGCGTCGTGCATTCACAACTATTTTGACCATAAAAATCATGTTGATGTACTTAGTTTACTTACAGTTTATAAAAATAACACCTACTTCTGAATGGCAAAGGTTAATCTCTAGCTCTAAGCATAAGCATTAGAGGAATAGATTATTATGAGAAAGTGCAATGGGTAAATACAAAATGGACAGAGCTTCCACTGTAGCCTCCTGAATTTGGTGTGCAAGAATGGCTATACAGATTTGCTTTGACAAAGTAACCTAGAGTAGCCTAGGAGCATCCCTTGTCACAAATAATTCTACTGCCTACCACACAGGTTACCACCTGGGTTTTGAGGAAATGAACAAGGTTGAGTTAGGCAAGGAAATTGACAACACTAGAGTTTGCTGATGTATGATGAAAAAGGATAGGTCTTCCTTCTTTTTAGATGGCCCACAGAGAATTTTCAAGGAACTCATGGAAGATCAAAATGCACCACTCTTAAACTAACAAGCACTAGTTTGGTGTGTCTTAGTGATTCCTAAAGGAATATAATGTTGAAAAAAATCCAGAAACTTTTATCCAAATCCACTATACAATTGCTTAAAATAATTTTTTTCCTAGTAAAATGGAAATGTCTTTTTGGGAGTCCAGTGCATACTTTAAAAGTAGTGAAACTCATTTCGTATTTTCCCAGTGAGACAGTAGTAGCCATTGGGAACCAAATAATGTCTCATACAATAATTCCTCCAAAAATGTCTTTTTTTCTTCTTTAAATCTTGTCCCATACCCTGTGAATTAAAAACAAACAAACAAATGGCAAACAAATGACAAACTCTTACTTCTGGATAACAAACAGAAAACTCTGAGAACCAAATCTTCTTGAACTGACGAACACATCACATTTGAAGAATGAGAATTCTCCTGTTTGTTTCTTCTTCTCCAGTGGGATGTTTGAGGATATATATATATATTGACATTACATAAAGTTATTAGTGTGAACACAGTTTGTCAGACAAGAAGAAGCAAATGGAAATACAGTCCTGAGAAGGCAATGAGACAGATATGAAAGCTATTGAAAGTGGCAAAATGTAAGAGGAGGCCTCAAGATTATGTTCTCATGTTTTAGGAACTTTTTTAAGTATCCAGAAAGTAAGGTATTTTATAAATCTCTATTTCCTAAAGGAGATAGCAGCAAATAATAATCAATCAGATTCTCTTAGTGCTTAAGTTTCTTCCTAGGACTGAGTAAGACACATGGGGAGTTACTCTAACTCTTAGAATAAGTGATGCTATTTCAATAAATTATTGCTGCAGTGTGCAAAGGGGCCCCACTTTGCTCTGGAAGAGCTAATGTACCTCCCAAAGTGTCATCCAGGTTGTGACTTAAGCAATGAGAGAGGATCAGACAGAATTCTGAGGTTGTAAAATTATGAGGGGATACTCTATAACAAGACTACTTTTTTCTTTTATTCATCCTCTGAATAAAGGAATATTATGAGAACTCCTCTGTTGAATTTGGCAGGATGGGAAACTGAACCCTGAATGAGACAGTCTCATTAACACTCTTTATTCCTAAGATTTATAGTCTCTTTGCATATGGAGCTTCTGCTGAAATCTGTGTTGGAAATCGCATGAATGTTGACCCAACAAGGCAAGCTTCTCCAGAATAGACTGCCCAAAGAAAGAGGTTGGATATTTGATATCTTCTCTCAGCTAATCACCTCCCATCTTCTACGAATAAATCAGAATTGGGAGGAGATGTTAGAAATGGAAGGCAGTCCATGATGAATGATGCTCTCCATCCTCTCACCCCCCACTTAGGGATACTGATGGAAATTCTTTAGGAGTTTGCTTTTCAGATTTGCAACTACGATATAGTGGTTTTACTTGTACCAAACACAGCCTTCTCCAATCATAGCTCTTCATGAGGCCAATGGCTTAAGTACCTTTGTCATGAATACACAGATGAGGTGAATGACATAACTCTATCCCTAAATACTTTTTCCCCCTAAATATTGACTATACAATCTGTGCCTCTACAGGTATGATCTGGAAGACATTGTTCATTTATTAGAAACTAGAAGGAAGGAACAAGCAAACTCCCCTCATTAAGCTTAATTTTTGCTTGGAATTTTTTCTTATCTAACCGATACATATTCATTTTAGAGAATGTTCTCTTTCCCCTTTAAATCCTGAGAAGCTTTTTTCTTGTCAAAGATTGGCATTCTTATTTACTTGTGTTTGGTTCTTCATGAGTTCGTCAACTTCCTTGAAAAGGTTTCAGCCAGGAAGTTCTACTGTAATAGTCTCCAAGGTTCTCCCATTGTTTTTAGCTGCACATTGCCAATTAAAGCACAGATACAAAACTATCAGGGTCCAACAACCTTCTCCCATGCCAGAGAAGGGAAGTGCTATGTGATATCACATGAGATGGGAGTTTGCTCAGTCCTGCCTAAAACTGAAATCATTTTTCTCCTGGGAGTATGGCAAAAGGCATCTTCTAGTAATCTCTTGTTATTGGAGGTGCAAAGCTAACCCAAGGAAGCACATTGCAGACTCAGTTCTGTCTGCTAGTGAGGCAAGCAGCTGTGTACCTTAAACCAAATGGACTTTTCCACTGCATGGAATCTCCCAGAAAGAAGTTGGCAACAGCCATGGCCATCCACCACCTGAGGAGATCTGTGATCTCCTGAGAAAGTGGCCCATCTGGACACAATTTACAGGTAACAAAGACAATGATATTGTAGGAAGCTATACGATGGTACTGAAATAGGTATAGTGACCATTATCGTAGTGACTGTGGCCTGGGTTGATTTCACATTCACGTTGATGCAAGATACATACCAAAGTTAACAGGTATTAGAATATTTTATGCTAAGATTCAGTTAGCAGGCTTATGATGAGTGGTGAAAGGTCCATTTTCCTCTATTTGCTTTACAGGTTGCCGAGTTTTCTCTCTCTTTGCCTACATTCACTATCTATATTCTATAGCAGGACAGCTTTACCACCTAGATCAATGAAGACATTATAATTGTGGTATACACACATTCACACACATACATACACACATATACATATGTTATGGTCCATATGAGGAAATCTGTCCATTTGCAGATGTCATACCTATCTATAAATGGGCAGATCACCCTGCCCAGATGAGAAAAACCATTTAAAGACCATTGAAAACCATTAAGACTATTAGCTCTGCTTTGGGACAAGAAAAATAACCAAATCTTTCACCAGATCATCAGAAGACATTTGAAGTAAGGTTTTCAAAGACTGGTTAACTCACAAATACTTTCTAATGCATTCATTGTTTTGGCTTATTCTGCTTATCACAAATCAGAGGTAACTCAGCACATAGTAATAATTCTCCTTCAAAGTATATTAATCTTTTAGCTGATTTTGAATGGCCATGATTTTCTGTATTTGGGCAGGGCCAAAGTGGACAGTTGCAGAAAAGGCCTGCATGTCTGCAAATAGACACTTTCTTCCATGTGGATCATAATATATATTAAATACAAATACATGTATATGTATATATCATGTATATACATATAAACATATATATATATACACATACACAGAAAATGAATTGGGAAGTCCTTTGGTTTAGACTTGTTTAAGTATCTACTTCCCAAGTGCATAGGTTCCTTTGACCAATCTGTTCAGAAAACAAATATGAAAAGTGCCATGACAAGTTTGATAATTCCTTCATTTTTTCCCCTTTCCATTTGGATGCTCTTTTCCCACCACCAACATTTCTAAGTCTTTTATCTTCAAAAATAACATTTTTTGACCTTTTATCTTAATATATCACTAATTCACAGATTCTCTTGCAAAACTTCACAATTACTTCTAGAAACTAGTCTATAGTGAAGACTAAGGTTCCAAAGAGAACTACTTGTTTAAAAAAACACCAGAAAAACCAACTCTTATTTCCTCCCTCCCCAGAAAATGCTGGCACTTTGATGTGTTGCGAATAATCCACTCTGAATCTGGCTTGCCTTGTTACATTTGGCCAGCCCAAGCAGCTGAGGTCTGAGCTTCCCTGAATCTCTGTGCGACGTTTGGGAAAAAAAGGTAATTCAGTTTGTCTAAACCTCTCAGACAGTTGTGACATGATCAGGATTCTCTTGGATTTCTATGCACTCAATTTCCTCCCTCTCCTTTCGTTTAGCACGTTTCTTTTTCTTGTGGTGCTTTTTGGAGGGGGGGAAGAAAGTTAGGAAAACAGGTAAGATAACAAAACAGTGCAGAAGCGTGCAACTCCCGGTGAGCAGCAAGCATTTGAACAGTGTAAAGGTCAAGTTTGAAGGCACAAACAGGAGGGGGACCAACCCAATAAGAAAAGAAGTAACATTTTGCAAAATGGCTGTCCCATGCTCTTGTAGGGAGCTTTTGATACACTGAGTTCGGGTGTGCTCAGTTGCTAATACAAATGTGTAAAGCAGGGGTGCACAGTGATCAATGGAAAAATTTAAAGTGTAGATAAGGCACAAGATAGAAATGCAATCCATGTCTACGTTCCACAGTGTCATCAAGCCCAGAACGCCCAGCTCGATTGAGGTGACACTGAGAATTAGCCAGAAGTTTCCCAGAGGGTGGATCACTAAGAAGAAAGTTAAAATTAACATCAGCAGGACTCCAAAGCCAGCAATCAGGACAGGCATGGTGACAGACAAGCCATAGTGATCCATGAAAACAAAAGAAGGATTGAACACAATGAAGCGAATGCTCTTGGCCAGAGACAAAGGCCGAAGTTTATCTAGTACTTGTATTACTTCCTTCTGCTTGTCTCTGCTGGTCCTGGCCACCAGATACAAGCGAGAAGCGATGATATTGCTTTCATCCCCTGCCTTGGAGAAAATGATATCGTTTCGGAAGTGCTGGAACTCCGGCTTTTTTAAAAAGGAATTTTGCAGAACACTGATGAAGTCACTCTTGTTACTCGCACTGATGTTGCCGACTTTGAGGAACTGGTAATACTGGTCAACCCAAGACACTGCAGTGAAGCCACTACAAAGTCTTCTTAAGTCTTCCTGGACGGTGCCGTTCCAGTACTCCAGGGGCTCATATACGTAGAAGCCAATCACTGGACTGTAATTGCTGAAGTATTCTTGCTGTAGGATGGCATAAGAGACGCTTGGGGAATCACTGGCAAGCAGGCTGATGATATTGGCCCCATCACTGATCTGCAAACAGCCCATAAAGGAAAAGGAAGCATAGATGAGATAGAGTATAACAACAAATGGTTTCACATAGATATTTGTGATCCACTCATTGTAATGTTCCCGGAGAAAATGCTGAATGAAGTGGTTCTGGTAGGGATTGGTCTCATGATGAGAAGTTTGCTGATGCCCATCACTCATCACGGTCTGGAACCAGACAGGCTTACGATCTAGGTATTCTGCAGAGGGAATTTTGCAGCAGAAGATGCTGTGATAACGGTTCTGCTCTAGTTGACCAGCAAAGACCAGGCAGGAGCCAAAGAAAGAGAAAATGTAGAAGTAGTTCAACAGGATGGAGACACACATGTTCTGACAGAATACCTTCACGGCCTCAATGTTGGTGAAAGGGCTGGCACCCATACCAAACGTAATGAAGTACAAGGAGCTGGTCATGGTGTAGGTGACCATCACATCAGAATAGGCATCAGCAACCCTGTCTTTGAAGGGCAGGTTCTCTCTGGTTCTCCGCCATCCTGATAGAAGCTCAAATACTCCCTTTGTTCCATGACCTACAAATAATAATACAGAATAAATGAATACAATGTTTATTCTGCAGTTCAAAGGTTCTCAAACTTTTCTTGCTCTTGGCAGAGTATTATTCTTTGTCATGGAGACTCACAGCACACTGTTAAGATGGCAATACTCTACAGGAGAAATGGAAAGCTTGAACATGCAGATTGCAAATATATATTCTATACAATCAGAGAAAGACTTACACATACCCGAGTGATTGAATGTATAAATTTCATACAAATTCATGGGAGGTTCCTGCTCTGCACGTATGAGAATAAAAAATAGGTAGCATTTATATAGTGTTTAAGACTTGTGAAATGCTTTATAAATATCTCATTTTTTCCTCACAACAGTCTTGGAAAGTAGATTATAAATTGACTATAAATCCCAAACACTTTGGAGTACACCTGGTGTATTCTTGTGGGGTATGCCTTTGAGAACCTCGATATAGTTTAAGCAAATTCTTGGTAGACTGGTTATACTCAACATTGAGCTTAGGTTTGATTCTAGGGTCAGCCTTGAACTTCAGGGTTCATTACTCTTAGAAATTCTGTATAATTGGTTACAGATTTTTGGCTCTCCCGACGAAAGTCTCTCAAAGTTGTTCTACGAAAGCAGGAAATAATCCCAAATTTGTGGAACTACAGGATACAAAGAAGTACTTATCTGGTCCATGTTTTTGGTACTTCCAGTATACAGTCTCACAATAAAATTATTTTTTTCCTGTCCATACATCTTATCTAACTAAATAGGTTTTACGTTCCTTAAAAGAGGAAATGGCTATCTCAGACTTCTTTGCATCCTTTACAGCACCTAAGCCAGTGTTATATGTGTGTGTATGAATATGTGGGTGTGTGTATGTGGGTGTGTGTATGTGTATATGTGTGTGTGTAGTACATAGTAATAATAACAACAACTATTTTCTATAGCACTTTAATGTTTGTAAAGAATTTTCCTGAAATTAACTCAGCGAGGTGAATAATTCCTAACATTATAGATTCCCATTTTCTCTTATAAAGAAACTGAAGCTAAGAGAAATACCTATCAGTTATAGATTGATGGAAACTCAGAAATTTTCTTGTCCAATTCCATAATTTGACCCAGAAAGAAGCTGAGATCCAAAGAAGAAAAAAATGTTCAGTCATATGAATGATAAGTAGGGGAACTGAGGTTTAAATCAAGGCCTTCCATCTCCATATCTAGTGCTATTTCTACTCTTATGCCCAGGGGAACATAGCTTTCATCTTAGAACTAGGATTTAAACCCAATCTCTTGACTTCTGGTTCTTTCCTCTTTCAAGCATATGTTTCCACCCTCAACCTATCTTTTCAGAGTTGTAGTATGTGAAGGATACTACTACCTGAGTTGCTTCATTTAGGAAACCACATAGCAATATTAACCATTTCTAAAAAGATTGAAAATGTCTAACTTTTCATTTTTTCCGTCTTCATGGAGGTAGAATGATAGGTAGTAAGCAATTCAGACAGGAATCATATCTACTACTTGCTTAATAACCATCAAATAGTCTGGGTCTGGGAGCACATACAAGGTGAGTGCTTCCAAATGATTGACAGATGAACATGACTCATTATTCATATAAATTCATGTGTTCTTGTTGATCTGGCTTCTAAGAACTTTTAGCTTAGATGAGTAGGTATTTGTTTTCAGGGCTTTGATGAAAGAAAATGTAGATCGTATATACATACATATTTATATACACATGAAGTAGGTGCAAGAAACCAAAGAAGTACCATTCTGGAGAAAATTACTTGTCTCCCACTGAGAACATGATGTTTAATTTATTACTATGTACCTTTCTCATAGAGTTTGGAATATTAAAGATGAAAAAGGCCCCAGAAAGCTTATAAATAAGTCCAAACCCTTAATTTTACAAAGAAAAAAACTGAGGTTCAGTGAAAATAGTTCAAGACGAAATGAGTAATAGAAGATCAAGGTACCTTGATTTCTAGTCAATGCTCTTTCCACTGGTGTTGATAATTATTCTAGTGTTGAAAAGCTTTGGACATTTCCCCCTCCAATCTGACTAGCATAACACGTACACATCATGTTTACAATTGCACCCCACTTTTGTTGCAGTTTCATGCTGCGTTGTGGTGGCACAGTCTCAGAATTTGGTCGGATGACCTCTAATCCAAGTATAGCATTTTCTGAGGAGTGAAGCCCCTCATAAGTGGACTAAGGTTCCAAGAGGAACCAGCAAGTTAGTAAGAGAAGCAATTTTACAGTGTGATGATGCTGATTATACAACAAAAATTATGACTATTAAAAATGCAGGAGGTGTTTGTTACGGGATTAGGCAGGAGGGATCTCTTCTATGGTTTGGTAGTCAAACATACTGGTTGTGCTGCTTTCTGACTGGCTACCTATTGTGGTCCTGTTTGGTCAAGATGGATAGTTAGGTATTATGGTCCTGTCTTGGGCTAAATGGATGATGTGATTGCGGTTGAGTTGAAGAGCACACCCATTTAAATATGTTTAAAATATGCCTCTGGGGGCAGTGATTATATTGAGTCTGGGGTCCTGTGTTATGGTTAAAGCCAGATTGTGTCATTAAATGAGGACTCTTGTTCAGTGGGGCCGAGAAGGAAGGTAGAAAATTGAGTCTAGGGGCAGCTTTATTAGGATTCCATCACTTTTATTAACTAATGGGATAAGTGACACAATGCATTATCATAGTTTGACCTTAGGTTCATTCAGAGATCTCACAGATTAGAAGATGCCCTACCGGAGAAGTTTATGTGTGAAGGAGGATCAATGACTGGTTTAAAGCATGATCTAATACTCTTAGAATAGGAAAGAATATTTAGGAAATGTACACTTCCCTTGAAAATGGTGACTGAAAATATGATTTAAATTGATGGATGACAGTAGGAGGCCCTTGGCCCCAAACTGAGCATACAAAACAAATCATGTTAATAAAAATACATTTTCCTGGAATTTTGAAAATTTAATAAAGATTTTAAGCAGAAAAGGAAAATGGAGAAGTAAACAATGTATAAATCTAAGTAAACTATGTACAATGGAAATAATTCTAGAATCTCGTGACCTGGGTTCAAATTGAGCTTAATATTTGTGTGAACTTGGGTAAATATTTAGCTCTTATATACCCCACCCAGCTTCCTCTCCTGTAGGGTGGTGGAGGACATGTGACTACAGATAAGGAGATTGATAGGTAGGACTGACAAGATTTGGCAAGTAAAAAGATAAGTGGGGTGAGGAAAAGCAATGAGCTGAAGATGAACATGGGTGATTAGAAGGATAGTGATGCTCTTAACAGAAATAGGATTTTGAAATAACGATAGGTTTTGGGGGAAATATAATGAGTTCAGATTTGGACATGTTGAATTTGAGACACTATAGCAAAGCCAATACATTATTAATACCTGTACCAATTCCTATATTTGCTGTTCTCTTTAGTTTCTATGATTTCCTTTTAGTCTATGTAAATATGTTGTTACTCTTAGAAATTTTTTATATTTGAGGATGTAAATGACACAATATTATTTGCTATAGAATGTGTACATGCTTAATACACACATTTCTACATATCTGTATTAATATAGCAAGGTATTTTAGATAGACTGAAAATATGTCTCTTAGTCCCTATTTAATCTGGGCTAGCATTTCATACATTTAGAATTTCAAGGTAGGGAAGTGGTGGTGGTAGGGTGCCATAATAACCTCTACAAGGCTTTAGTTCTACATAGGAGAGAAAAATTTAAGATCATTTTTGTGGCATTTGCCATAGAGTTGATGTTTCCTGTAAATGCTAATTGTCCACTGTTTTTTATTTTCAGAAAAAAAAGGTCTCCTCTTTTCATAACCACTTCATGACTAATGTTTATTTAGGCCCAGTTGGCCCTATTTCATTTGGCAAAAAAAATAAGACTTTTTACATCTCTTATATTAACTAATTTTGAACAAATCAGGGAACAAGTTGCTCCCATTCATGATCCTCAAATACTGCCCTCAAATATCCTAAAGCAATGGGAATTGATGATATAATTGAACAGTGTAGAGAGAGAATATGACCCAGGACAGAAAACAGTGCAAGTGGAGGTAGCAGATAGCTTCTCACTAGTCACCATCTTGGAACTACCTCAATCTCTACCCTTCCCCCCAAAGGAAGGAGTATCTCTAATCAATCTCAGAAATAGACTTTTCATGTATAATAGAGGAAAGCTAGGTGCCATCTTTGGAGGTTCAGTCTGGAGAAGTGCCTCACTATTATCTGAATCTGGAAAAAGACTTTGAGGTCTTGTGTTCCAGACATCTATTAAGTATAGGCTTCAATAAATCATCTTTGGACAAACACATGTTTCGTAAGTCTTTCTTTTCTCCATCACTCCTCTGGGCTCAGGGTTACCACATAATAACTTCTTTGGAGAGGAATTTGCTACCAAATTAAGAGACTGAAATAGATAACAGAAATACATTTTGCTTGCTCCTCAATTTTAAATGCCTTGAACTGAAGGAGTCCTTATTCTAAAGTGAGAGGACCTAAATTTAAATGCTAACTGCATATTTAGTTTTAAATATCCAATAGGTAGTTTGTGACATAGGAGTGGGGCGTTAGGAGAGTCAGACAAAGGTTGAATATGTTGGTTCAGGAGACACATACCTAGAAATGATATTTGAGGCCATGGCACTCAATGACATCAAGAGAGTGCAGAGAGTCAAATGTTTTTTAGAACAGAGCCTTGAGGGAGACACTCATATGACAATGCAAATATTTAGAAATATAGAAGGAAAACTAAGATTCAAATGACATGAAAATCCAGAGAGATTAGTTTCCAGTAGGAGGGAATCAAAAATATAAATTGTAGAGAAAGTCAAGGAATATTCACATAGAGAAAAGGATTTGGAACTTTAGAGAGAGAAGCTTCAGTTGAATGATGAGAATAGGAACCAAAACTGTAAGAGATGGAGAAGTGAGTGAAAGTGGAGGTAATGAGCTTTTTTTTTAGGATCACAGAGTGATAAATTTAGAGCTAGAAGGAACCCAAGGTATCATGTAGTATAATCTTCTCACTTTACAACTAAGGAAACTGAAGATTAGAGAGGTTAAGTGACTTTTTTAAAGTTACACAGGCAGTACGTAGCAGAATCGGGATTTGAATCCAGAAACTTTGGTCACAGACTTAGAGCTGGAAGTGACTGCAGAGGCTATCTAGTCCAACATCGTCATCATTTCACTGATACGGAACCCAGAGGGATAAGGGATTAGTGACTTGGCTGAGATCATGCAGGTTGTAAATGGCAAAACCAGAATTTGAATCCATATCTTTGAACCCCAAATAATGTACATTCTTCACTGCAGTTTGGCTGAGAAAGGAAGAGTTACAGGATGATAACTTAAGGGGATAATGGGGTCAAATGTAATTTTTTTACGATGAAGGAGGTCAGGACATGCTTCTAGGCAACAGAGAAAGTCAGCATATTAGAAAAGACTTAAATTTGAGAGAGTAGAGGGATGATTGTAGGAATAATTTTCCAGAAGAGGTGGGAAGGAATTGAGATCAAGACTATAAGTTCACCTTGATAGGAAGAAGCACTCTCTTTTTTATTAGAGAGGGGAGAAAAGAAAAGAATGGGAGATTATGTTAAGGAGTACTGAAAAAACAAAAAGAAAGAACTAGTTGTTGAAATAGAGATGTTAAGCATCTTGAAGGATAATGACCATTCCAACTTAGTTTTTGTGAGGGAGAAGGAAAGGACTGCCAGAACTAGTGACACTTACATGCTAGATTTCCAGAAACAAGATTTCAATGGATACAGGGAAAGGACAGACAAAATCCAACAAACCAAAAATTTATAGGAGAAGAAAGTCCAGTAGGAATGGGAAATTCTCAAGGATAAAATAAAAAGAGGCCATGATAAACAATTTTAGTTGGGAGGAAAGAAGGGAGTCGCCTCAAGAGACAGATGTGGATGTACAAAGCACCTAACTAGCAAAGCTCGATGTTAAAAAGACAGATGAAAGCAAGGGTAGATAATGGAAAATCAATACAAAATATGACAAGTTGTTATAAAAAGTGTTTAACAGTATTAAAGTGTGGAATTGAGTATCAAGGAAATTTAAGGACAACAAGGAAAGTAGTATTGGAAAAAAGAGGAAGATAAAAGAAGAGATGACTCATATTTGGGGTATATGGAATGATGAAAACTCTGATGGGGAGAAATGAGAGCTAATCAATTATTATTTTTTGGCTTCTGTTCTTACCTGCCAAGAAGAATATTCTTATAATATTTGAACTGGAAAGGGCAGAACAAAAATGCTTAATGGGAAATGATGCCAAAGATAATAAGGAGATGTGAGAGAACACTTTGCTGCCTGAAATAAGTTCAAGATACCTGTCCCAGATAAAGGATATCTTAGGATATTGACCTAACTGAAAAGTTTTATTTCTGAATTTTTGTCAATAACCTTTGAAAGATTGTGAAGAGTAAAAAAATGTACTCTTCCAGGAAATTGAAGAAGGTCAAATTTTCTGATTTTCGAAGAAGGGTTGAGAGTGGAGATTGCAAACTTCTCAGTGAACTTTGAATCCTAGTAGCATTCTACAATATATTATTAAAGGGATGGCTAGTGAGCACCTAGAAAAGGAGACAGCAGTCAGAAGGAGTCAGCATGGCTTTACTTAAAAACAAACAAAATACGTAGTATGGTTTTACACATCTATGTATGTGTTAAATTAAAAAAATTAAAAATAACAAAAAACCGAATTGTTCATGCCAAATTAAAGGCATTTCTTTTTTTCTGACACATTCTAGTTTGGTAAATAAGATACAATTTACTTAGACATTAAACACAATTTCTGACAAAAGCTCCTGTGCTATTATTGTGGAAAAAAAGGATGGCAGTACAATTAAATAAATTTGGATTTCAATAAACTCACAGAGTAGGCATTAGTGACTTGATATTAAATTAGAGGGGGATTTTTAACATAGTGGTCCGGGAATCAGTGCTTAATATTTCTTTATTATCTATGTCTTGGCAGGCATTGAAGAAATGTTTATCACATTTGTAAATGACCAGAAGCTTGGAGGGATAGCTAAAACACTCTCTGACTTTAGCATAGTAAAAGATCTCAATAGGCTAAAATGATGAGTTATATCAAAGAAGATGAAAAGAAATATGGAGAAATTTAAAGGAAACTTGAATTTAGTTTCAACATCTAATCATCAGAAGTACAAATTGGGGAATGTGTGGGTAAATGTCAGCTCATTTGAAAAAAGTTCTAGGTGTTTTAGTGGATTGTAAGCTTAACATGAGTTGACAGTGTGATATTGCAGTTAATAGAGTCTTAGGCATCAATAAAACAGGTTTAATGTTCAGGGCAGGAGGGAAGGGGTAAGAGCACCATATACTGACTCTGGTTGTGCTATATCTGCAATATTTTGGTTAATTTTGAGCAACACATTTTATAAAGTATATTGATAAGCTGGAGATCATCTGTATATCAGCTAAAGGGATTAGACCTACATCTGGAAGAGAGGAGATTATAATTATCCTTTAGTATTTGAAGGACTGTCATAGAATTGTTCTGCCTGTCCCCAAGAGAAAGAAGAAGGAATGATAGATGGAAGTAGAAGGAAAACATCTTAACATCATGGGGAAAACCCACACAACAAACCCCCAACTTCCTTATAACTGGAGTTATTCAAAAGGGTTCCTCCCCACTAGAAGACATGGAACAAATGACTATTTCTTAGGTGAGTTTTAGAGGGTCAGGTATGATCTCACATATATGAGGCAGCCTCTCACTTCCCTTTTAACTTTGAGATTTTGTGACTCTTTGGGATCCTGGTCCAATCCTTGCCCCTTCATTCTTCTCTGAACACATAAAATGATGAGGGCAGAGGAGAAAAAATGATGACATTATGCTGCTTCTGCAATATCCCTCACATTATGGCTCATCCCTCCCCCAAATGAATTTGCAAATGATCATGTGCTACATATGTGGTAACTTTCAGAGTGAATGGAAATCTTCCTATCGTATTGCTGTTACACTTGCAGGCGCAAAGATACTATACACGAACCTTGGAATCCTGTGAATGGAGGCGAGCTATGCTTGGGCTGCTCTCCAAGAATGCCATTAAGAAGTATATTTGGCTGAAGGAAACAGAATGACTCACCCTCTCCTCGTTCCCTGGTGCACAGAAAATATACTTCGTAGCTAATGGAATTATGGGTTATGCTATCCAACTTAGTGCCCTATATGTGGTAGATACTCAATAAATTGCACAAGTCACTTAAACTTTCTTGAGTTTCACTTTCTTAAATTTGTGATGAAGCAGGGCTAGACTGGATGACCTTCTGGACTTTCTTTAGTTCTTTGATTTTTTTATCAATGGTAATTTGTTTTTTGCATTAATTAAAACATCTGGTAAAAACCTCCATAAGGAAACACTTTAGAGTCTTGTTATAACATTGTCTGTCTGCAATGTTAGGATCTTTTGATGAAACAGCCTGCCCTGATATATTTGTCTAATGAATGAATAGATGAAAAAATCCTTTTAAATGATATCTGAAAGGGATCCAAGAGAGACTCATTCATTCATTCATTCATTCATTCATTCATTCATTCATTCATTCATGTGTTTATTTATTGCTAATTTTAGCTCTATAGAGAACAAAGGCTCTACTGTATCTTATGGTAACTTCTGTTTGTATGCATGTGGAAACCACTGTGGGCAACCATTGTGGGGTTTAGTTACTAGTAATTCATGGTGAAAACTCCACATTGATAACTAGATTCCCCTTTATCACATTCACCTATGGTCATGCTTACTGCCCCAGGCAGGTGACTTAATTCTTTCTCTCTGTTCATGGATATGGCTTCTTAAGGCCGATGACATATAGGGATCTATTGGAATAAAATAATGCAGAGAGAAGCAGAAGAGCTAGCCTTTCTCAAGAAATCTGTCTGAAGCAGAGAAGTGCTAGAGTCCGTCTCTAGGAAGCTGGCTTGTTTCCCATAGAGCCACAGAAGCTTAGAACTGGAAAGGATTTTGAAGTCACAGAATTATATAAATGTAGTGCTGGAGGGGGTCAGAGGGACCATCTAGTCTAAGACTGAAATTTTAGAGATGGGACAACCATCATCCAGAGAAGTGAAACCCCTTGTTTAATACTAGTTAACCACTCCTTTCTCAGACATGACTACTCTGATAAAAGCTATAGCCAACATTTCTTCTATTCTTACTTACATAATACCTGGGCATCCTTTTTTATAATTGGTAAACTGATAATGAAATATCCAATAGATAGGTATAGTCACAATATGGCCCTAGAAGAAGTATATTGCAGAATATTGTCAGTTCGAGTCAGAATTCAATACCAGAAATCATATTTAAGGGAGAGAGAACTCCCTTAGGAGTTTTAGGAGGCTGATTCTAACCTCAAAATCTTTCTTAGATCCTGGAAATTGTTAAGATTGTAAAAACTGAAAAAAAAATATAACAATACTCTCTCGCACACTTTCTCTATGACCAAAACAGAATATCAACTTTGGGGGTTTTTACCCTAATGGCTGTTGGATGTTACTGATAAAGGTTTCCAGCTTGAAAGTTATTTAGGCAAAGTAGAATGCTTTCTGTACTTATTTTTCCAGAAACCTAGAACTCTATGGCTCTCCACCACGAAATAATTTTATTGCAGTTCAGATCCATTTGCCTTTAAAGCATTTGCTGGGATGAGTGAGAAATTCATCATGGCCATGAAGCAATGGAAAATTAAATTAATACTGTATGACTGAGGTAACTGGTGCCCAGGGATCTCAGTAGTGGATACATTCCAATATTTAATCAATAGAACAGGTTTTTTTTTATGGAGTAATTGGCATATCCTTCTCATAATCCTATCTCATTCCACCTGGTAAAATGCCAGAAGGTAAGGTAGAGGTGGGCATGACCTAATCCTGTTTATTATGGAAAAATTAGGTGATCTCACAGACTTTCAGTGGGTAGAAAAATAATGAGCATATGAAACAGAACATTAGCTTTAGGTTTAGAAGAGTTGAGTTCCCTCATTGATACTGTATACTCACCCTCATATTTTCTCTATGATCCCAGCAGACTAAGAACTTGGATATGGAAAACAATTAGGCCCCACAAATTGGAGGTATCTTAGCACCATAAGTAGAGGCACTAATTGCTTGGAACGACTGAAAACAGATTATTTGGTATAAATGGACCTAGGTTGAAATTCTGCTCTTTCTTTAAACCTTTATGATCTTGAGCAAGTCACTTTCCTCTCTGGGTTTCTAAATCCACAAAATGGGAATGCTACTAGGTATTAAAGTTATTACAGAAGAGGAAATGAGATAATAAAAATAGAAATTATTTTACAAAATGCTCTTCGTATATGAAATAATCTTAGTTGTCTCATAAAGCTTGCAAACATTGCCCTGACCCTTTCATCACACTATTTGTTATACTTTTGTTAGCTTCATCTAGAAACATGACATATAGATGTCTGTTGTTTATTGTTTTTATTAAGTTCCATTAATCAAATCTTCTTTTGACATGAATTTTAACTGGGTTTCACTTGGTAAGTATGAGGAAAGTGTCATTCATTGTAGTCTCTATATGCCACATTCTAGGGATGGCCTTGGACCTTGGAAGTCACTTAACCTATGTGTATCTACATTGAAAATGGGGACATTACAGCTAGGATTATCCCAAGACTGTTGTTGTATTGTGAACTTTGCTAGAACTATATCTTCCTCTTAATTCCTCTGAAGAACACAAGGCTTTTTTAACTTTTGATTATTAATTGAATAGGCATTTTCCATTTCCTTCTTGCACATTTTGATCTCTGTTTTTTAAAAAGATGGATATCTGTATCTATATCCATCCACTCATCCACCCATGTACCTATCATCCATTCTTCTTTCTTTCTATCTATCTCTCTCTCTCTCTCTCTCTCTCTCTCTCTCTCTCTCTCTCTCTCTCTGTACTTCCATCCATTCATCTATCCAATCTATATTATCCAGGCCTTGGGTGATGACTTAGCAGGGACAGCATCAATGAGTATTTGCATGAATCACTGAGCTTGAATGGGTTCTCAGGATGTTTAGTTAACCAATATTAAGAGTGCTAATCCATCACCATGGCAACATTGATACTGGGAACTATAGTTTCATTGTATACTGATGAGTATACATTACCACCAGCAGAACTGCTCTGCCTATCTCAGTGGAATAGGGGTGGGGTACCATCTATTTATATAACATTATCAGAGCCACACAGCAACAGACATTATCAGAGCCAGTAGGGTTATCCTGTTCCATAATGGTCATCATTTCTATGTTCCTAGTGAATCAGTTCCCTGAATTCTTCTTGTAAAGGAACCTGACTACAGGACTAAAACTTACAGCTAGGACTGACAGTGCTATGTTGAAGCAAAATGATCAAGTCTTTAGATCTGGAAATCCACTGTTGTGTTTCTTCCTGGTCTAAATCATATGTGCTTTTGCCATGGTCAGAGGTTTTGACTGATTGTGTCACCAAGGAAATATTCACAGCACTGGTGGTGATTATGACTATGTTCTCAATCACAAAGTATAATGGACTCTATAAATAGAAGGCAGAAGAAAAACATTTATTGAGACACCAGAAAGCCAAATCAGTCATAGCAGCCAAGAAGTCAATACCTGTTATTGTAGAGGGCAAAGTCATTCCCAAGTCTTCCCCGCCCCCCCCCCCCCCCCCCCCCCCCCCCCCCCCGCATTGGGACCTTCACACAATCAAACAAATACTCATGAGCCTAGCTCTGCCTGCCTACCTGTGTCCTTCCCAGTTCTGACTAGCCTGACCAACTTCCTTCCAGCTCTTCTCCACCCTTCCTGTTCTACCTGTTCAGCAAGTTCCTCCTATCACATGACTTAGTCTTCCATGTGATTTAAGCAGGTCACATGGGTCTATTAATGAATGGGAAATATTTTCCCACTTAAATTACCATTACATTGATGGATTAGGACAGGGGTGTTTAATCAATGGTCCTAGGAAAGATATGTCTTACCTATAACTTTAGGCTGTCAAGCATGAGCCATCAGATGTGAGGTAATAGGGATGAGTTCTTCTTTATATGTGGAGACTAGTATAGGTCAATAACAAGGTATGCTGAGACTTGTCCCCCATTGTTGGGTGTAAGACAGAACTATCCTGATACTCCACCTTTCACAAGTATGCAGGGAGTAGAGTAGGCTAAACTCCTAAATAGTCAAAGGATCATGGGTTCATAGACAGAAAGGTGGAAGAGACTTTAAGGGTCACCTAGTACAATTTCTTACTTATATAGACAAAATAACTGAGGCCTAGAGATGCTAAATGATTTGTCTGAGGTCACATAAGTGTGACATGAAAGTCAGAATTTAAATTCAAATCCTCTGATTCCAAATCTAGCACTCTTTCCACAGAGTCTAAATTGTATTCAGGCAATTATTGGCCTGAAAGAGTCAATTCTTAACTCATTCACCAGGATAAAATGCAGACATGAAAGGGGTTCGCTGTGTAATGATACAAAGAGTTTACATTTATCTAGCACTTTAAGGTTATAAAACACTGTCTAAATGTTTTCTTTATAGGAGGGTGATTTTATTAATATCCCTATTTTATAGATAAGGAAATGGATCAGAGAGGTCATGATTTGTTCTGGTAATACAGATAGTATTTGAAGGGACATTTAAATTCAGATCTTTCTGACTCCAAGTAGAGTACTCTATTCTCCAGCCCACATTGCCTTAGGAATCAGAGACCAAAACTCAAGGCCAACCTTTGGTACTCCTGTTGGAGACCATGGGTCAATAATATAACTTCTCAGAGTCTTAGACAATTGCCTAAGACATTAAGTTACTGATAAGTTGACTATCTGCGATTATAGAGGAAGTTTTTCCAACAGGATGAAATAAATACCAGCAACAGAATTTAGATATTGTGAGAATCACGTTCTGTGGGTTGCATTGAAAGGCTTCTTAATCATAATTTACAGAGTGATTCTCTTTTAAGTTGTTTCTATGGTTGATTGAAATTGATGGAAGTGATTGGAATTGAACTCAAGATCTCATAAGCCACGGTTATTTTTAGAAACTAGCACCAAAAGGGGAAATTAATCTTGTGTTTTAATTACAATTTTCTGAATATACTTCATATGCAAAATAAGAGATGTTCTCTGACATCATTCATAGACTCTGCATAATTTACTCACTTGTTTTTTACTTATGATGTTGCTCAAACCTTAAGCTTAAGTTTATTGATCTCTTTTGGGTCTAGTAGGGAGTGGACACAGGGGACTATCATCCAGAGGAGTACTAAGCAGAATCTCCTCCTAGAATATAAGCCCCATGAGGGCAGACATTTAAATCAACAGATTATTAAATTGCTATATATAGATTTTAAGTCAAAATGGCAGATTAAAGGCAAGAACTAACCTGAACTCTCCCAAACTTTCCTCCAAACAATTTAAAAATTATACCTCAAATCAAACTCTGGAGGGGCCGAATCAACAAAAAGTCAAGGTGAAACAATTTCCTAGACCAAGGCAACTTAGGAAGTTGGCAGGAAAGACCTGTCTCATAAGGGTGGTGGTTGGTTCCAGAGCACATTACAGTAAAAGCATGTGATGGTACAACATCAGTGGTAGCAGCAAATTTGGGAGCTCTCAGCTCATAGACCATTAGGAAGTCAGACAACTGGTCAGAGGAGATTACAGAGGACTCTTTGCTGACACTGAGAGTAAGACCTAGTTGACTGCCCATACACTGTTCAGGCTCCCAGTCCTAGGATAAAGAGGAGTAGCCTCAGGGGAGCAGGAGCCCAGGTCATGGTTCCAAGGCAGAAAAGAATGGATGTGGTAACTCACAGAGGAATAAGGGCCTCAGGTCCAAGGCAGAAAGGAGTACTATTTTTTACAGCCACAAAAAAGGGTCTAAGTCACATCTCCAAGGCCCATAAGGGAACACTTGTGGCTATAAAGGAGCAAGGTCACAATTCTAGAGTGTAGAATAATGCTTATGTATGTATGCTCACAGACCAAAACACATTCTAGGAAAGCAGTGACCTCTCCCCAACCCAGGATGAAAGCACAGAAAACCTGAAACTTTGGACAGTGCCCCTTTCATCCCAGGAGCAGAACCCAACTTTAACATAAAGTTAAAATTCAAGAAATAGGCTACAAAAATGAGTTAACAACAACAACAACAACAACAACAACAACAACAACAAAAGAACCTGACCACAGAAAATTACTATGGAGACAGTGAAGATCGACACAAAAGAAAAAAGACAACAGTCAAAGCAGCTACATGTGAAACCTCAAAGAAAAATGTGATTTAGACACACGCCTAAAAATAATTCCTTGAAAAGGGCTAAAAGAATTTTAAAAATTAAATAAGACAGGCAGAGAAAAAATTGGAGTAAGAAATGAGAATGATGTAAGAAAATTATGAAAAGAGAGTCAACAGCTTGGTAAAAGAGGCACCAAAAATACTGAAAAAATAATATCTTTAAAAACAGAATTTTCCAAATGGTAAAAGCAACACAAAAAACTGACCATGTATTAGAATATAAAAACCTTACAACTGAACAAAGAAAAACAGAATTGTTAAATGAATCCAACAATGCAATAAAAATTACATTCAACAAAAGACTATGGATACGTAGATTAAAAACTAATTAGAAACTAAATAACATAATCCAAAAGAATGAGTGGGTCAGGAACAAATCACGAAAATAATGACTAATTTCATTAAAGAGAAGGACAGCAATAAAACAACATGCCAAAATTTATAGGATACAGCCAAAACAATATTTAGAGGACTTTTTAATATCTCTAAAGATTTAAATAAATAAAATAGAGAAAGAATGTGACAATGAATTGGGTGTGCAACTAAAAAATAGAAAAGGAACAAATTAAAAATTCCCAATGAAATACCAAATTGGAAATCCTGAAAATCAAAGGAGAGATTAACAAAATTGAATGAAAGGCATTGAACTAATAAATAGAGGTAGGAGCTGACGAAAAAGAAAACACATTAAAATAAACCATTGATTAATTTGATTTAAAAAAAAGAAGGAAACCAAATTACCAGTATCAAAAATGAAAAATAAAGATAAATTTATGCCCAGTGGAGATGGAATTAAAACAATTGTTGGGAACTATTTTGCCCAATTAAATGCCAATAAATCCAACAATCTGAATGAAGTGAAGGAATATTTACAAAAATTCAAATTGCCCAGATTAAAGGAATAGGGAATAAAATACTTAATCCTGCTTTAGAAAATTTCTAAATTTTCTAAAATTTTACTTCAGAAAAAGAAATTGAACAAATCATCAGTGAGTTCCATAAGATAAATCTCCAGGACCAGACAGAGTCACAAGTGAATTCTTTCAAATATTTAAAGAACAATTAATTCCAATATTATATTAGCTATTTGAAAAAATAGTCAAAAAGGAGTCCTATAAAATTCTTTTTTTATGGAACAAATAAAATGCTGATACCTAACCAGGGAAAGCATAACCAAAAAAACCCCCTTAGATAAATTTCCCTAATGAATATTGATGAAAACATTTTAAATAAAATACTAGTAAGAAGATTATAGCACTAGATCACAAAGATTATATACCAAAAGCGGGTAAGATTTATACCAGAAAGATAGGGCTGGTTCAATATTGGGAAACTATTAGCATAATTGACCATATCATTAGCAAAACCAGCGGAAATCATATGATTATCTCAATGGATGAAGAAAAAGTCTTTGATAAAAACAGCACTCATTTCTACTAAAAATGCTAAAAAACATAGGAATAAAGTTTTTCTTAAAATGATAAGTAGTATTTATCTAAAACAATTAACCAGTATTATCTAGAAGGGGGATAAGTTGAAAACCATTCCAAAAAGATTAGAAATGAAGCCAGGATAACCATGATCAGCACTATCATTTATTATTGTACTAGAAATGCTAGCTATAGTAGTAAGACAAGAAAATGAAATAAAAGAAATTAGAATTTAGGCAATGAAGAAACAAAACTTTTACTCTTTGAAATGATATGATGGTGTATCTAGAGAATCCTAAAGAAACAACTAAAGGACTCTTTGGAATAATGAACAATTTCAGCAAAGTTTGCAGGTATAAAACAAACCCACATAAATCATCAGCATTACCAACAAAGTCCAGCAGCAAGAGATAGAAAGAGAAATTCCATTGAAAACAACTGCACACCTCCAAGGAGGAGGAAATTAAAACAATAATTAGAAACTACTTTGCCCAACTTTATGCCCACAAATTCGATAATCTAAACGAGATGGATTAATATTTTAAAAAATACAAATTGCCCAGGTTAACAGAAGAGGAAGTTGAATACTTAAACAACCCCATCTCAGAAAAAGAAATTGAACAAGCCATCAATGAACTACCTAGGAAAAAATCTCCAGGGCCAGATGGATTCACAAGTGAATTCTATCAAACATTTAAAGAAGAGTTAATTCCAATACTACATACACTATTTTTGAAAATTGAGGAAGAGGGAGTCCTCCCAAATTCTTTCTATGATACAAATATGGTTTTGATACCCAAACCAGGAAGAGACAAAACAGAGAAAGAAAATTATAGACCAATTTCCCTAATGAATATAGATGCAAAAATTTTAAATAAGATTTTAGCAAAACGAATACAGCATCTTATCATGAGATTAATACATTATGATCAGGTAGGATTCATACCAGGACTACAGGGCTGGTTCAATATTAGGAAAACTATTAGCATTATCGATCACATCAACAACAAAGCTAACAAAAACCACATGATTATCTCAATAGATGCAGAAAAAGCTTTTGACAAAATACAACACCCATTCCTACTAAAAACACTGGAGAACGTAGGAATAAAGAGAACTTTCCATAAAATAATAAGCAGTATCTATCTAAAACCTTCAGCAAGCATTATATGCAATGGGGATAAGCTAGATGCATTCCCAATAAGATCAGGGGTGAAACAAGGCTGTCCATTATCACCACTATTATTCAATATGGTACTAGAAATGTTAGCTGTAGCAATTAGACAAGATAAAGATATTCAAGGAATAAGAATAGCCAAAGAAGAAACTAAGTTATCACTCTTTGCAGATGATATGATGATTTACCTAGAGAATCCCAGAGATTCAAGTAAAAAATTACTTGAATTAATAAACAACTTCGGCAAAGTTGCAGGTTACAAAATAAACCCACACAAATCTTCTGCGTTCCTATATATTAGCAACAAAGCCCAACAGCAAGAGATAGAAAGAGAAATCCCATTTAAAGCTAGGGTAGACAGTATAAAATACTTTGGAGTCTACCTGCCAAAACAAACCCAGGGATTATATGAACACAATTACAAGACATTTTTTGCACAAATAAAGTCAGATTTAAGTAAGTGGAAAAACATTAGTTGCTCATGGGTAGGCCGTGCTAATATAATAAAAATGACAATTCTACCTAAATTAATATACTTATTTAGTGCCATACCAATTAAACTATCAGACAATTACTTTCTAGAGCTGGATAAAATAATATCAAAATTCATTTGGAAAAACAAAAGGTCCAGAATATCAAAGGGACTAATGAAAAGAAATGCTTGGGAAGGTGGCCTAGCGCTACCAGACCTCAAACTGTACTATAAAGCAGCAATTATCAAAACCACTTGGTATTGGCTAAGAAACAGAGAGGTAGACAAGTGGAATAGACTTGGCACTCAAGATGCAGTAGGTAAGGAATATAGCAACCTTCTGTTTGATAAACCCAAGGACCCCAGCTTCTGGGATAAGAACTCATTGTTTGACAAAAATTGCTGGGAAAACTGGATAACAGTGTGGTGGAAATTAGGCATAGACCCATACCTGACACCGTACACAAGAATAAAGTCCAAATGGGTACATGATTTAGGTATAAAGATTGATACCATGAATAAACTGGAGAAGCAAGGAATAGTGTATTTATCAGATCTATGGAGAAGGGAAGAATTCTTTACTAAAGGAGAGATAGAAAGCATTATGAAATGCAAAATGGATAACTTTGATTACATTAAACTGAGAAGTTTTTGCACAACCAAACCCAATGCAACCAAAATCCGGAGGGATGTAGTAAATTGGGAAAGAATTTTTACAGCTAAGCTCGGGGATAAAGGCCTCATTTCTAGAATATATAGAGAACTGACTCAAATGTATAATCATACAAGTCATTCCCCAATTGATAAATGGTCAAGGATATGAACAGGCAATTTTCAGAGGAAGAAATTAAAGATATCTATAATCATATGAAAAAATGCTCTAAATCACTATTGATTAGAGAGATGCAAATCAAAACAACTCTGAGGTACCACATCACACCTATAAGATTGGCAAACATGACAGAACAAGAAAATGATAAATGTTGGAGAGGATGTGGGAGAGTTGGAACACTAATTCATTGTTGGTGGAGCTGCGAGCGCATCCAACCATTCTGGAGAGCAATTTGGAACTATGCCCAAAGGGCTACAAAAATGTGCATACCCTTTGACCCAGCAATATCGCTACTAGGACTATATCCCCAAGAGATCATAAAAATGGGAAAGGGTCCCACATGTACAAAAATATTTATAGCAGCACTCTATGTAGTTGCCAAAAACTGGAAGTCAAGGGGATGTCCATCAATTGGGGAATGGCTGAATAAATTATGGTATATGAATGTAATGGAGTACTATTGTGCCATAAGAAATGATGAACAAGAAGACTTCAGAGAGGCCTGGAAGGACTTATATGACCTGATGCTGAGTGAAAGGAGCAGAACCAGGAGAACTTTGTGCATAGCAACGACCACAGTGTGTGAGAGTTTTTTCTGGTAGACTTGGAATTTTGTAATAACTCATAAACTTCTTATAAAAAAAAAAATCCCAAAGGTGGTTCTCAAGGCAAAATGCCTTCCACACTCAGAGAAAGAAATATGGAAGTCACTCACAAAATGTAGCAGATCATGTTTGTGTATGTGTATGTGTTTGTGTATCATGTTCTGATTTGTTATACGATTTCTTTCATTTATCTTAGTCTGACTACATAGCATGACTATAGTGAAAATATACTCAATAGGAAAGTATATGTAGAATCTATACAGAATTGTATGCAGTCATGGGGAGGGAGGGGGGTAGTGGGGGGTAGGTGAGGGGGATAAAATCTCAATTGTATGGCAGTGATTGTTAAACATTAAAAAAAAAATTAAATAAATAAATAAATAAATAAATAAATAAATAAATAAAAATCCTCAGGGAAAAAAATAAAAGAAAACAACTGCAGACAATAAAAATACTTGGTAGTCTGCCTGCCAAGACAAACCCAGGAACTATATGAACACAATTACAAAATGCTTTTCACATAAATAAATTCAGATCTAAACAGATGGAGAAATATTAATTGCTCATGGATAGACTGAGGAAATTTTAAAAAAGAACAATTTTACCTAAATTAATTTACTTATTCAGTGTCATGCCAATAAAACTACCAAAGAATTATTCTATGGAGTTAGAAAAAATAATAAAATCTACCTTGAAGACCAAAAGGTCAAGAATGTCAAGTCAATCAAAGAAAAATAAAATGTGAATGAATGTGACCTGTAGCACTTGCTCTCGAACTGTATTACAAAGTGGTAATTATTAAAATAATCTGGTACTGGCTAAGAAATAGAGTGGTGGATCAATGGAGTAGATCAGGGACAAAGTACACAGTAGTAAATGACCATAGTAATCTAGTAGATTACTACTAATTACTACTAATAGATAAACCCAAAGATCTAAGATTTTGAGATAAGAACTTACCATCTGAAAAAAAAACTTTTGGAAAAACTCAGAACACTTTGGCAGAAGTTAGGTGTAGACTAACATTTCACACTCTCTTGTTGCTGGACTTTGTTGGTTATATATATATATATATATATATATATATATATATATATATATATATATATATATGCTGAAAATTTAGATGGGTTTGTTTTATATCCTGCAAGCTTTGCTTATACCAAGAGAAGATCCAAATGGGCACATAATTGAGAGTTTGGACTAAAGGGTAATATCACTGTCAGATTAGAGGAGCTTGGAATAGTTTATCTGTCAGATTTATGCAAAGGGAAGAATTTATGCCTGAAAAAAGATAGAGTATTATGGAATGAAAAATGAATATCTGATTGCATTGAAAAGGTTTTGCAGAAACAAAACTAATGCAGCCAAGATTAAAAAGAAATCAAGAAACTGAGGGGGGAAAATATTTTACAGCATCTTTCTCTGATAAATGCCTAGTTTCTCAAATATATAGAGAGCTAGGTCAAATTTATAAGAATGCAAGTCATTCCCCAGTTGAGGAATAGTTAAAGAATATGAACAGAAAATTTTCAGAGGAAGAAATCAAAGCTATCTATAGTCATATTTAAAAATGGCCCAAATCACTATTGATTAGAAAAATGCTAATTAAGCAACTCTGAGGTACCACTTCACATCTATCAGGCTAATATAGAAAAGGAAAACAACAAATTTAGGAGTTACGTGTGGAAAAAATTGGGACACTATTGCACTGATATTAGAATTGTGAATTAATTCAACCATTTTGGAGAGTAGTTTGGAACTTTGCCAAAATGGCTATAAAACTGTGCATACCATCTAACCCAGTAATACCACTACTAGGTCATTTCCCAAAGAGATCAAAAAAAGAAGAAAAGGGCCTATATATACAAAAATATTTATAGTGGTTCTTTTTGTGGTGACAAAGCTTTGGAAATTGGGGGGATATCCATCAGTTGGGGAATGATAAAACAAGTTGTGGTATATAACAGTGAAAGAATACAAATGCGCTTTAAAAAATGAAGAGCAGGACAGTTTTAGAAAAGACTTACATGAACTTATATGGGAAGACTTATATGAACTGATGCAAAGTGAAATAAGCAGAACCATTGATCACCTGTGAATGACTTAGCTATTCTCAGAAATACAATGATCCAAGGTAATTCTGATTGATTTATGATGAAAAAATGCTCCAGAAAAAGAACCTGATAGAGTTTGAATGCAAATTGAATGATACTTTTTTAAAAAAAAACATTTTTTTTTCTTTTTTTTGTCTGTTTTCTTTTGTAACCTGGCAATAAGGAAACGTGTTTTACATGATTACATATGTATCATTGATATCAAATTGATTGTCTTCTCAAGGATGTGGGAGAGGAGAGAATTTAGAACTCAAAATTTAAAAACACTCAAATGTTAAAATTATTTTGACATGTAATTTGGAAAAATTAAAAGAATAAAATGGCTACATGCTATATATACATACACATGTATATATATGTATATGTTAGTTGATTTTCCTTGATCTTTACTGATTATGGAAATTAGAAGGAGTATAGTTCTATTTGTGTGTTTTCAATTAAGGGAGATCTTGCCCCAGTTCAGTACTTAAGCCACATCTGCTTTTATACTTTATGCCACATGTGTTGTAAGACCACTATTGGTCTTGGCTGCCTTATGTTTGGAAAATAACCCAAAAAGAGGAATTTGCCAATTACTTAATAGATATCAATTGAACTAAATAATTCAGGATTAAAAAGTCAATTTCACATGTCACTTCTTGAGTCTTGAATTACCTAGATTTTCTCCCTAGTTTGTCGGAATTTAGTTTGTAATTACAAGCATTCCATTTTACATTGTGCTATGTAGGCAAAGGGAAAAAAATTTTACTTAGGCAGTACCCGCAGTGTAGAGGAGGGCCACTAAAGTTAGGAGCCCATTTTGGTGATATAAGGAGAATTATTTAGTTCAGTGAAATCAACAATCATTGAGACCTCTGTGAAATTTTTGCTTGGGGGATAGGACAGAAATTCAAAATTCTTTGAGTCTATCGCATATAGTAGTTTTCAGAAAATCATTTAACTTTTTGCCTTTTCTCAGGGTCAGTTGATTCATTCATTCCTTTGAGTTTTTCTGACTTGGCAAGATGTACTGGAACTGGCATTCCATTAGGATACCCTTCAAAAACCTAAGGTCACTTTCATGGAATTGACCTTGGAAGATCAATAAGTTCAATGTATCTAAACATCAAATTGACTTTATTCAGTATGAAATAGTATATAGGAACATTAAATATAGTGTCTGAAATTCTGCATTCAAATTCTATCTCTGAAAATTGCTGACTGTGTGACAATCAGCAAGACATTTTAATTCCTGTCAACCTCAGTTCCTTTATCTCTAAAATGGAGATAATAATAGTTGGACTATCTAATATACTATCTAATATACATTAATATATATCTAAAAACAGTAGTTTTGAAGAATGTGCTATACAAATGGGATTAAAAAAGTAATTTATTTATTTTTAGTTTTCAATATTCACTTCCATAAGGTTTTGAGTTTCAAATTTTCTCTCCCTCCCTCTCCTCACTCTTCCCCAAGACAGCATACAATCTGATATAGGCTCTGCTTATGCATTCATATTAAACATATTTTCACATAAGTCGTGATGTAAAGAACAATTAGAATTAATGGGAAGAACCATGAGAAAGAAGAAACAAAACAAAACAACAACAGGAAAGGAAAGTAAATAGTATTCTTCAATCTGCATTCAGACTCCAAAGTTCTTTCTCTGGATGTAGATGGCATTTTCCATCATGAATCTTTTGAAATTGTCTTAGATCCTTGAATTGCTTAGAAGAGTTAAGCCTATCAAAGTCATTCATCACACAATGTGGTTGTTACTGGGTACAATTCTCCTAGTTCTGTTCATTTCACTCAGCATCAGTTCATATAAGTTTTTTCAGGCTTTTCTGAAGTCTGCTTGCTCATCATTTCTTATGGCATAATATTATTCTATTATTTTCATATACCACAACTGTTCAGCCATTCCCCAACTGATGGACATCCTCTCAATTTCCAATTCTTTGCCACCGCAAAAAGAGCTGCTATAAATATTTTTGTACATGTAGGTTCTCTTCCCATTTTTGTGATCTCCTTGGAATACAGTCCTAGAAGTGGTATTGCTAGGTCAAAGGTTATCTACAGTTCTCTAGCCCTCTGGGCATAATTACAAATTGCTGTCCAGAATGATTGGATCAATTCACAACTCTACCAAAAATGCATTAGTGTTCCAATTTTCCCACATCTCCAGCATTTATCATTTCCCCATTTTGTCATGTTAGCCAATCTGATGGGTTTGATGTGATACCTCAGAGCTGTTTTGATTTGCATTTATCTAATCAATAGTGATTTAGAGCATTTTTTGCGTATGACTATAGATAGATAGCTTTAATTTCTTCATCTGAAAATTTCCCGTTCATATCCTTTGACTATTTATCAATTGGGAAATGACTTGTATTCTTATAAATTTGACTTAGTTTTCTGTAGATTTTAGAAATGAGGACTTTATCAGAGATACTGGTAATAAAAATTCTTTCCCAGTTTTCTGCTTCCTTCCTAATCTTGGTTGCATTGTCTTGGTGCAAAACTTTTCAATTTATTGTAATCAAAATTATCCATTTTGCATTTCATAATGTTCCTTGCCTCTTATTTGGTCATAAATTCTTTCCTTTTCCATAAATCTGAGAAGCAAACTATTCCTTGCTCTCCCAGTTTGCTTATAGTATCAGCCTTTATATCTAAATAATGTACCCATTTTGACTTTATTTTGGTATACATTGTAAGATATTGGGGTCTATGCCTAATTTCTCTTGTACTATTTTCTAGTTTTCCCAGAAGTTTTGTGAAATAGTGAATTCTTATCCCAGAAGCTTGAGTTTTTGGGTTTATCAAACAGTAGATTAGCATAGTCATTGACTATTTGTGTCTCATGTATTTAACATATTCCACTGATCCACCACTCTGTTTCTTAGTCATTACCAAGTAGTTTGATGATTGCTGCTTTGTAATAAAATTTAAGATCTGGTAGGCTAGGCCACCTTCCCTTGCATTTCTTTTCATTAATTCCCTTGATATTCTGGACCTTCTGGTCTTCCAGATTAATTTTGCTATGATTTTTCTAGCTCTATAAAATAATTTTTTGGTACTTTGATTGGTATGGCACTGAATAAGTAAATCAATTTAGGTAGAAACAAATGTGAAATATTATGATTTATCTTAATGACACTTAACGAACAACAGTATAGAGAACTCTATCTTTTGCAAGGTTCCCTGATGTAACAAACAAAACAAACCCAAACACACACACCACACACACACACACACACACACACACAGACACACACACACACATATGCACTAGTTCCTTTGACTCCTCTACCAAAAATCAAGATTCTAACAATAGTTAATGAACAATGAAGTTTATCTCAAATTAGTTATTCAATTTAGCAATATAGTTGACTTAGATTTTATCATAGCATTTCAGATGCTGTCTCATGTTAATCTTATGGAAAAGAAAGTATGGCTAGATGACAATACAGCTAGGTGCATTCACAACTGATCGAATGGCTGGACCCAAAGAGTAATCATTAATTACTTAATGTCAACATGGAAGGTTTGCAGTAGAATATCTCAGGGATATATGCTTTACCCTGCTCTGTTTAACATTTTTACACACATACAGACAAAAATGTGAATTTGTTTATATGTATCTATATCTATGCATACACGCATACATTTTGGATAAAGGCCGTGCATCAAATTGGAAGATGACACCAAACTAACACTTGCATGATGAACTCAGAATACAAAAGTATCTTGTCAAATTAGAGGTTGGCTCGAGTCAAATAACATGGATTTTAATAGGGAAACATGTAAAGTCTTACACTTAAAAAAAGCAACTTCAGGAGTAAAAGGGGGAGACATAACTAGACAGCAATTCATGTAGAGAAAAGGTTTGCAACTTATTGTGGAGAGAAAGCTCAATGTGAATGAAACCTGTGCTACAGTAGCCAAAAGAGCCAGGATGACTTTAGGCTCCATTGTGAAACAGAGCATCCAGAATGAGGGAGATGATAGGCCTTTTTCAGTAGACCTTCTTGATCAGACCACATTTGCGTGGTGCCATATTTTAAGAAGGAGGTTGATATTGAAGAATATTAAGAGGAAAGTAAGTAGAATTGTGAAGGATCTCTGGTTTATGAGTATTATTTCAAGGACCCAGGGAATTTAGCCCAAGGAGAGATGACTCAGGTGGAAATGATGGCTATATTTAGGTAACTGAAGTGTTGTCAACATGTAGGAGGTTAACTTTATGCTATTTTGCCCTAGAACAAAGAACTAGAAGCAATGGTTCCTGTGAGAGGCAGGGAAGCAAATATAAACTTGATGTAAGGAAAAATTTCCTAAGAATTAGAGCTATGGAATGAGCTTCACTTGTAAGAAGCAAGTTTTCCATCAAGTGGAAGCCTTCACGCAAAGGCTGGATTATAGTTTTTTGAGAATGTTGTGGAGCAGATTATTGTTCACGTATGAGTTGGTCTAGATGGCTACTGAAGTATATTTTATTGTTGAGATCCTGTGGGTCTGTGAAATGTGAACTTCTTTGAATCACAAGGGCAAACAAAAAGAAGTTGAACGGCATTGGGACTATATTTGTCTTGCCACTTGCTAATGATCACCTTTATGGAACATTAGGCACATTATGGGGCCAGATTTGAATTTGATATTGTAAAAAGGTATATATTCTAAAGAAGACTAATGATGAGCCACATTAGGTGTCATCTACATATATAACTCAAGATTGATATAATAAAAGTCTGTTTTGAATAAGTTTATCCTGGACTATTGGAGAGAAGTAGTGTGTACAGAAAAACTCTGCCATTCTGTGTAGAGTGCTAGTCTTAGAGATAAGATCTGAGTTCTAATCCCACCTAGGGCACCTACTAGCTATATAACCCTGGGTAAGTTCTGTATTTTAGTTGGCTTAGCTCTAAAATGAGAATGAAAATAAGCTGTAGTACCTACCTTATAAAGTGACAGTCTCTCTTTTCCTTTGGGACTTAATGAAAAAAAATATCTATAAGCTATGCTTCCACTTCTTTACCATCCATTCTTTCCTTGACCCTTGGCAATCTAGTTTCTGCACCACCACTTTCCTAAAAACTTGTCAAAAGTCATTAATACCTATTATAATGGAAAAAAATTCAATGACTATTCTCTTTGAACATTCCACCACTTTCCTCCCACATTTTGGACTACTCTTTCCTATTGAAATCTTCTCTCAACATCAGGAACATCATAGTTTTCACTGGTTTTTTTGTTTTCTCAATTGAAAA
The DNA here is from genome assembly GCF_028372415.1 of Notamacropus eugenii. NCBI lineage: Eukaryota > Metazoa > Chordata > Mammalia > Diprotodontia > Macropodidae > Notamacropus > Notamacropus eugenii. The sequence continues at coordinate 112,818,067 of NC_092873.1, forward strand.
AGTTCAGCAGTTCTCTACAGTTGACTGTACAAAGTTCAAACACTTTTGCTAGCTTTCAAAGTTTTACGCAATTTGGCCCCGTCCTATTTAAAAGTCTTATATTATCTTCTTCAGCTTTCTCTATATGCCAAACAAATGGGTTTTTTTCCATTCAATATACATGGAAAATTCTAATCAAATATCATCTACTCAATAAGCCCTTTCCTGATACTCACTATCCCCTCATTAATATGCTTGTCACAAGATAACGTGTATTAAAATCATCTGTATTTTCATATTATTCCTCTGCAACCATTGAGATTTGATGACATAATATTTATGACTGGAATATTCTTCTAGATGAGTATGCCTTATTCAAAAGAAACAGAGGATGTTGGATTAGCAGGCATATTAAACAATTACAAGCACAGAGGAAACCCAGGCACTAGAATAAATAGAGTGAAAAGCATTTGAGTGAGGATTGATAGAGGGAGGCAAAGATGTCATATTTTTTTCAGTAGAGCACACTACAAACCACCAGGACAGAAAATAAATAGATAAATTTGGGAAATAGATAAATTAGGGAAGTGCATTTTTTTTTAAAAGATGCACTGGAATGATCTAGTATTTTATTATCCAGATAACTGTCTCTTTCTCTTCCAGAAGCACAGTAGTAGAAAATTTCTTGACTTGCCTTAAAAAGAATTCCATCCTTCAAAAGGGAGAGGAGACTCCAAAAGGAAATTCTATTTTGGGTGTGATTCTCAATATAAGGGAGTGACTGGTTGTTGAGGCAGAAACAATGCCAAATTTTAAGGTAAGTGAGCACTCCTTTCTAGAATTTGTGATGGGAAAATAGAAAAAGGTAAACTAAAATATGACATATCTTAGTCTAGGAAAGATCCTATTTTAAGGTGTTTAGGGAAAGGACAGGAAACCTCTCATGTACAAAGATTCTACAAAGAAAATCAACCCAGGAGGAATGGGAAACTCTCAAGAATGAAATCCTGATGACACAAGGAGAAATAATTCTGATGAGAAAAAAATGGGAATTATCTGAAGATAGCAATATAAATTTATAAAGAATTTGCTAATCCACATGGTGGGGATATGGTATAATTCTGGCCCAGGTGATGGCCAGGGCCAAGTCAGAGAGACAGAAAATACCTTGCTGTGTGAAGGAACAAAAAGAAGGCCGGTTTCCATTACAATGTGTGTGTGTGTGTGTGTGTGTGTGTGTGTGTGTGTGTGTGTGCGTGTGTATGTGTGTGTGTGTGTGTGTGTGTAAGTGTGTGTTGGGGGAGGGGCTATACATAATGTGTAATGAATAAGTCTGAAAAATAAGTCTGGGTTAGATTTGAACAGCTTTAAAAGTTAAAGAGAGAAATTGATGCTTTATTCAAGATAGTGCAGGGAGAGCCACTGAAATTTACAAGGTAGGATATGAACTTAAGAAAATCACTTTGGGGGATTTGTGGAGGATAGGCTGGAATGAGGAGACACTTGAGGGAGACCAGTTAGAAGGCCATCTCAACAGTCTAGGCAAACAAGAAAAAGAAAATAAAAAGTGATGAAGGCCTGAACAAATGTTATGGTTTTGTGAGGAAAGAAAGAAGTCCGATGCGAAAAATAGTATGGAGGTAGAAACAGTAAGATTTGGCACCTGAATGGATATGTGGGATGAGTGGGAATGAAGACTCAGGTTATGATTTTGAAGTATAAAAAATTGGCAGTGCCATCAACAGAAATGGGCAAGTCTGGAAGAGGGGTGGAGAAAAGATAATAGTTCAGTTTTGAACATGTTGAGTTTGAGATATCTCTGGAACATTTATTTCCAGAACATTTAGTTCAAAAACTGTCACTGAGGCAGCTGGTGATGTGGGATTGAAGCTTTGGAAAGAGATGAAGACTGGATATATAGATCTGAGAGTCATCTGAAAATAGATAGTTAAGTTCATGGGAGTTGATGAGGTCACTGAAAGAGAGTATAGATAGAAGAAGAGGGTCCAGTACAGAACCTTAGAGAACACCCATATTTAGAGGACATAAGGATGAAGGGCCAGCAAAGGAGATGGAGGAGTGGTTAGACATCAAAAAGAGAGAGTAAAGTCACAAAAATGAAGAGAAGAGAGAGTAATTCAGTAGGAGAGGGTGTATTACAGAAGATGAATACATGGAAAGGTTACAGTGTGTGGCTTAGTACTATAGGAAAAGTGTCTGAAATACTGAGCCTATAATGAGCTGAGGAAAAGGAAAGCTAAGGACAACAAAAAGTCTTTTTAAAAATGTTTGATCTATTGGGATAATGGCTAAGGAATAGGATGGAACTATAATGATAGATAACAGAAGGCAGAGACAGACAATTATTTGCTTTTGTTGCCTCTATCAAAGTGAATGACCCATGGATGGGAAATGACAAAATGGCTGATAGAGAATAAAATGCAAGATAAATGAAGGGATAGTAAGAAAATGTATAGTTCCTCTTCATGAATGCAAGTTACTTGGTCCAGAAGAACAGTGACAATATTAGACTATTTGATCAATTAGCATTTCTTAAGCACCTACCAAGTGCCAGGCACTGTACTTAAGAAGTCAGTACTGAAAGAACTGAGAGATTGTGAGTAAAATGTGAAAAATGATGAGAAACTTGAGAGTGTAGAAGAGTAAATGCCCTAATTTTCAAATAAGAGAAGAGAATTTGGAGTATACATATTAAAAGTTCTTGACCTTTAATTCTTGGTAAAATTCTGAAACTTATTATTACAGAGATGATTTGGGTCCATTTAGAAAAGAAAGCAGTAAATAGAATGAACCAGTATGGTTTCATGAAGAACAGATCATGCTACTAAATAAACTTTATTTTCATTTTTTACAAGATTACTAATTTGGTAGAAAAGGGGAATTCCAAGGCTTACCCAATTTAAACCAAGTATTTAATGAATTATTTTGTGTTATTCTTGTGGAAAAGATAGATATGTGAGATAGACAATGGTTTAGTTAACAGGCTTCAGAAGTGGTTGGCTGGGCAAACTCAAAGATTAATTATTAATTGTTTGGTATCAACTTGGCAGTAGGTCTCCGGTGGAATTCCCAAGAGATCTGTCACTTTGTGTTTGTGCTGCTTAATATTTTTGTCAAAGCCTAAGGCGAAGAGATAGATGGTGACTTTTCAGGTGGGAGAAAGCTGGGAGGGAGTGCCAATATTCTGGATGACAGTGTCAGAATATAGAAAGATTCTGACAGTGGAGAGCACTAAGGGCAAAATCTATTAAGATATACTTTAACAGGTGGAAATGTCACTTTACAATGGGGTTAAATTCATAAATCCTATAAGTACAAGTTAAGGAGGGAATGGTTAGATAGCAATTTGGAGCCTACTTACATGAAATCACAATAATAACATAACAGTCATGGAGAAGGTGAAAAATAATTTGGTTTTATATACTTAACAACTTCTATATTCTCACCTGTAAACTAACTGGGATTGACTATATTTCACTCCCAAATCAGGTAAAATTATTTTCTTATTCTTTTATATTTTGCCAGTTCCCATATTCCCTTCTAACACCATGACTGAATGAATTAATTCATGAGTGTTTGTACAGAAGTAACATGGTATTGGAGAAAAGAGCACTGGAATCAGGAATTAATTCCAATACTAGCTCTCCCTCATTTCTGCCTACTGTCTTCCCTGGCTTTCTTTAAGTCACAACTAAAATCCTGTATTCTATAGGAAGACTTTTCCAACTCCCTTTAATTCTTGTGTCTTCCCTCCGTGAATTGTTACTTACTTATTCTACATATATCTTGTTTGCACATATTTGTTTGTTTGTTTCCCCATTAGATTGTGGACTTCCTAAGAGCAGGACTGTCTTTTGCTTCTTATTGTATTTTCAGTACTTAGCCCAGAGCTTGGCATATAATATGTACTTAATATATGTTTATTGATTAATTGTATGAAAAAAAAGATCATGGACTCAGTGTATTCCAAGCTTAGGATGAGCCAATAAGTTAATATGGCAGCCAAAGTAAGACTATTGGAACGCACTATGGAAGAGAGAGATTTTCCAGGAATAAGGAGGTGATAATTCCCTATATTCTGTCCTGGCCAGATAACAAGTGGAATACTGTGTTCAGATGTGGGGAAAGACACTGATAAAATAGCAGTCATTAAGAGGATAACCAGTCTGGTAATGACTTTGAGTATACGAAATATGATGATCATTTGGAGGAACTAGGGATGTTTGGTTTGGAGAAGAGAAGACTTCACGGAGCACATGATAGCTGTGTTCAGTATTTGAAGGATTGCTGTGTGGAAGAGACGTTAGAGTTTTTCTTTTTGGCTCTGGAGATTAGAATCAAAAGTTAGCATTTATAACTGAAAAGAGACAAATTTAGACTTGCTATTAGGGAAAGAAACCATTTTAAACCACTAAGGTCATTGAAAAATATAATGAGCTATCTCAGGAGTTATAGGGTTCCCTTTGTTGGAGGTCTTTGAGTCCAGAATGGATGACTTCCTATTAGGTATTTCATAGTAGTGATTCTCTTCAGGTTTGGATTGGACTAGATAACCACCAGAATTCTCCGACTTTTTTTAAAATTTCAGGTTATAACCTAAACAGAAGCTGTTTCCTATCTACGCATCATATTCCCCCACCATTGCCTTGCGCAACACTTTGCACACTCTAGGTCCCTTTCAAAAAGGCAAAGAGGGGCAGCTAGGTGGCACATTGGGTAGAGCACCAGCCCTGGAGTCAGGAGGACTTGAGTTCAAATTTGACCTCAAACACTTACTAGCTTTATGTTTCTGGGAAAGTTGCTTAACTCTAATTGCCTCCAAAAAAATTGCAAAGGCAATAGGTTCATAGGCTCAGTACCACCTTGATTGGCTGGGTATATTTGATCTTTGCCATTTCTGAACTAGGCCACTCTGCCCCTCCATAGGCATCTTAGTGACTAAGTACGTGCCATTTATAGTTTTCTAATCGGTAAAGTTCGTAGTTTCCACATTTGCCTCTGAAAGGATGACTCACTGGTTCTAATTTTTGACTGGAACATTTTATGTTTTCAGAAAGATATGATTATTTTGCACCTGAATAGGAAACATAGATTTAAAATGTATTTTAAAAAAGTTATTTTAATGTATCTTCTACAGAAGTAGTATATTACCTTCTTATCTTTCTCCAGAGAAAGCAACCAAATATTAGACTGAATTTTTAAGAGTCTATCCAAGTTGTCTGCCAACACAAAGATAGCTTGCTTCCTGGATCCTATATCAACTTTGGTTATATTCTAATTTTATCATTAAAATCATAAAAATATTTATATTAGTATATGATGTTTCATTAGTAATAGTAAAATCATTGAAAATGGAAATCACTCAGCCTATAAATAACTCAGGCCATTTTAATTTGTTGCTATCAGTCTTTTAGGTTCTATCTTCTTGATGCCAAACACCTGGATGAAAACTGAAATCTTTAGCAAATGATTCCAACTATCCAGATGTTTAGCACTGTGTACAGAAAAAAACATCTGAGTACTTAGCCAAATATCAAAGCCTCTCTCCAGATGTTTGGCCCTGCATGACACAGCTTGTGTCTACAATGTATAAGGTTCAAAGGAAATTCTAGGTACCAGTCCATTTCAGATTGAGGTATCTATTTATATAAGTATAATGACAATTTTGAGCTTTGCCTTTACATAGCATCCATCCAAGATGCTCAAAGTTGGGTGAATGCTATTTCCTCTTACAAAAGAGAGGGATGTAACATAGATTTTAAAGAATTATATAAACTTCTTATGCATGGTTTTCTCTTCCCTAAACTGTTAAGTATATATATGGACATATTATAGGATCATTGATTCAGATCCAGAAAGAAACTTAAAGATTATTAAGTCCACTACCTTTTTTTTGGAGATGAGAAAATTGAGGCCCAAAGAAGTTAAGAGACTTGTCCAAGGTCACACATATGGCAAGTGGAAGAACCAACCAAGATTCAAACTCAGATTTAGATGCTCAATAATTTCTTTTAAAGAGCATCAAAGTCTTCCTGCCTTTAAAAAAATCATAAAGCTTTTTCTATATCTGATGAATGGATATTTATCAGATCTTCATAATCCTAACTTAGGATATGCAAAAGTTCAGTCTCTGACCTTCTAATGCCTTCACTTTAATGAAGGGAGGTGGGCGGAGGTTGGTAACCCCATATATGTATTCCAGCAGGTGGCATATATCAGACATTTCAGTCTAGCATGCATCGTGATTACTACCATCTGTGCAACCATAGTGGCATCTTTGCCTCTCTTTCTGTTTTCCTTGCTCATCTTTCTCCACTCTCATAACGGGAGGGGGAATGGAGAGACAATGCCTGTCAAGTTGCTAAAGTTACCCCTCCAAGAGCGCACATATCCATCATGTTCCTTCTTCCTTCTCCATATTTCTAGTCAGCAAAACACAACTATTAATAGGACCTGGGAGAAGCCCACATATGCTTGCTTCCTTTTTTACTAATTTTATGTTAGTTTTCTTTGAATGGTAGCTAGAGTTGGCATTTTAGTGTGAATATCATGATATCACTGATTTATTTATTTTGGTAGGAGAGGTAGATGTCTAATTTATGCCCTTGTGGAGTACAATTTCCATAGGGTGCTATTATTCCAGTTGAGTCATTAACAAAGTGGCCATGCCAGTCTGGCATATGGGAAGTGGGAGAGAAGGAAAAGGAGGAAAAAAGGGAGAAGAAGGGGAAGGAGAGGCAGGAGGGAAGAGAGGAGGAAGATGGGGAGAAAACAGAAGGAAAGTATCTGATAAGCATAAGAGGAGAATGAATTAAGTGGACTCAAACCGTGCAGAGAAGATTAAATGGAGACAGAGATATTGGAGATAGTAGTGAGTAGACTTGTAGTGTAGGAACTAAGTATGAATTAGACTTTTTTCCCCTTGAAGTACTAAGAATTGGGAAACTCATAATAATAATGTGTTAATATTTCAAATTTTCATGCTTTTATTGGTATAGGACTCCTATAAACAAAAATATCAATTCTTCTATGTCTCAATAATAACTGACACTTAATGCTTTAAGATCATCAAAAAAGGCTTTACATGAATTATCTTATTTGATCCTTAAAACAGCATTTTGAGGTAGGTCATAACAATGTCATTGTTTCCACTGTCCAGATAAAGAATCTAAGGCACAGAGAAGATTAAAAATTCAAGTTTTCCTAAATTCAAGTTATGTATGCTTTTCACTATACTGTACAATTTTTAGCTCTAGGAGTTGCTTGTGTCTAAAAAAAATATTTTTGCATTGAATCTGATGGTGAACCCTTCTGAACTTAACAAAGCTGCTTCTTGGTACCTCATGCAAAAGCTAGCATTTACATAAAACTTGTAAGTTCTCAAAGTATTTTACAAACATTAACTCATTTCGTCTTTACAAGGAGACAGATTCTACTATTGTTCTCATTTTGCACATTGCAAAAGGAATTGAATGATGTTATAAGATACCAAGAAATAATAAAACTAGGAAAAAATAGAAGAGAATTTGAAATACCTCATTAGAAAAACAAGTGATATGGAGAACAGATTGAAAAGAGACAATATAAGAATGGTTTGACTACCTGAAAGTTATGATTGAAAAAGAATCTGGATACAGTATTACAAGAAATTATTAAGGAAAATTGCCCTGAAGTTCTAGAACAAGAGGGTAAAGTAGAAATAGAAGAAAATCTACTGTTCATCACCTTAAAGAGATCCTAGGAGGAAAACTTATAGGAATGTCATAGCCAAGTTTCTAAACTCCCAGATTAAGGAGAAAATATAGCCACAAAAAAGTAAAACAATTTAAATAGTACAGAAATACAGTCAGGATTTCACAAGACCTAGTAGCTTCTACTCTATATTTTGAAGAGCAAAAGAGTTGGAATTGTATCCCATTGTAACCAGCAAAGCTGAGTATAATCCTGAATGAAAAAAAAATGGTCATTTGATGAACCGAAAGACTTTCAGGTATTTGTAACAAAAAGACTGGGTCCCGTCTTGAAGCCTTTTCAGCTGGGTAGGCTGCCAGGCCTTGGGTCCTTTGGTGAGGGTTAGACTCTTATGTTGCCACCATGTCATGATGAGGCATACTCCCAAGTTGGATTTTTGTGGAGGGTCACAATCATGATGATGAAAATGACAACAATTATGATAGAAATGATAATGAGCAGCATATTACATATGCATGATCATGAAGGAGATTTTAAACTTAGGTAGTTCATGAATCTGGATATTTTTATTAGGTAGTTATATTCCAGGCATTGTGAGAAGTGTTGAGGAAACAAAGAAAGGTAAAAGATAGTCTCTGATCTCAAGGGGTTCAAAGTCTAATCTGGGAGACATTAAGTAGGAACAGAATAGGTTTCCTGTGGAAGGTAGGATTTTAGCTGAACTCTGAAGGAAGCCAATGAAGCTAGAAGGCGGAGATGAGGAGGGAGAACATCCTAGGTGTGGTGGACAGCTATTGGTGATGCTGGGAGTCATAAGATGATATATCTTGCTTGAGGTACAGCAGTAAAGCCACTGCTACTAGATTTCAGAATGCCATGGGGGTAGAGAGGTGTAAGATGGTAGAAGAGAGAGAGAGAGAGAGAGAGAGAGAGAGAGAGAGAGAGAGAGTGCATGCGTGCGTGTAGCTTATGAATGTCTTTGAACATGAACAAAAGATTTTAAAATTTTGATCCTGCATTAGGGAGTCTTTGGACTATGACGTGATCATATCTGCCCTTTTGGAAAAATTCTTTAGACATCAGGGTGGAGAATGAGCTGGAGTGGGGAGAGATTTGTGTCAGGAAGAGTAACCAGCTGGCTATTACAACAGTCCAAATGTGAAGTGATAAGGGCCTGTACCAGGATAGAGTCAGAGGAGAGAGGGTTGTGTATGTTCAAAATGTTATGATGATAAAGTAGATAGACCTTGGCTGTGGATATACACAAAGAAAACTAATGTATGTAATATTAGAAGGGAAACAATGGACTAGTAAAAATGCTTGCAACATGTTTCTCTGATAAAATTCTTATTTCCAAGATTATAAAAGGAATATATTAAAATTCATAAGCATAGGAGCCATTCGTATAAATGCTGAAAATACATGAATAAACAATTCTCAACAGAAGTCTAAGTTCTCAATAGTCATTTTAAAGATGATCCAAATCACTAATGTGAGAGAAATACAATGTAAAAATCTGATGTTATAACTCATATCCATCGGATTGGTAAAGCTGATAAAAAAGAAAAATAAAATTTGGAGGAACAGTGGAAAAATAGGTGTATATAAAATGGTCCTGGAATAGGTGTATGTGAAATTCTGGACTGCAGTTTAGAACTGTGCTTCCTAAGTTACTAAACCATGCATACCCTTTCACCCAGTGATACTGCTACTAGGCTTATATCCCAAAGAGAACAAAGAAAGGGGAAAAAGCCCTATATGTACAAAAATATTTATTCAACTATGTGTGTGTGTGTGTGTGTGTGTGTGTGTGTGTGTGTGTGTGTGTGTGTGTGTGTGTGTGTGTGTGTGTAAGAACTAGAAACCAAGTCAGTGGCCATTAATTTAGTAATGACTGAGCAAATTTTGGTATATGAATTGAGAGGAAAATTTATTGTTTTACAGAAAATTATTCTGTAAGAAATGATGAAGGGGACAGAAGTCTCATCACTGTAATGATTGACCATATTTTCCTTCTGAAACAGTTGTTTCATCCCCTTAATTCTGTGGGCTGAGAGCTCTGGAAGCAGCCAGTGCTGCTGCTGATTCAGTCACTCCCAAGACCTGCCACTGGTTTGTTGGAGTGGGGGCTATGCTTGCTTGGCCTGTGCTGGGCTGAGCTACTCTCTCCTCCAGGTCCAACAGATCTTTTGTGTTGACCTTCTAGGTGGTCTTTGCCACCTGTGGGCCGAGAAATCTGCCACTGCTGCCAGTGATTCAGTCACCCCAAGGCCTGCTCGGGGTTTGCTGCGACCTTGTCTGCAGTGGCCTGGCCAGTGCTGGACTGTGCTCCTCTCTCACTCTGGTGTAACAAACCTTTCCTGTCAACCTTCCAGGTTGTCTTGGACTGGAAATTTGTTTCCCTCTGTCTTTTTTGTGGGTTCTGCTGCCCTAGAATTTGTTTAGATTTGTTTTAAAGGTATTTAGAGAGGTTTAGGGGAGAACTCAGGTGAGTCCCTGCCTTTAGTCCACCCTCGTGGCTCTGTCCCCTTAAAAATTTTTTCTAAAAGCTCAAGAGCAAGGACAACTCTGGTCAGCTATAATAGAATAACCCCATGCTCCTTTAATAGGTAAGCTACAAAGGATGAGGTTATGCAATCAGGATCGGGGCAGCTAGGTGGTGCAGTGGATAGAGCACTGGGCTTAGAAACAGGAAGACATCTTTCTGAGTTTAAAATCTGGCCTCAGATACTTGCTAGCTGTGTGACCCTAGGCAAGTCACTTCACCCTCTTTGCCTCACTTCCTCATCTATAAAATAGGTTGCAGAAGAAAATGGCAAACCATTCCAATATCTTTGCCAAGAAAATCCCTAATGAATGAATGCCAACAGTTATTTAATTACAAAATTTACCCCAAAATTTAAGAGGATGAGATAATAAAGAACTAATACTTTAGAAAACTTTTAAAATGGTACAACTCCTTTTCGTTTTCACTAAAACATTATTTTTATGATTATTTTTTAAAATTTATTTAACTTTTAACATTCATTTTCACAAAATTTTGGGTTCCACATTTTCTCCCCTTTTGTCCCCTCCCCCACCCCAGAACACTGAGCGTTCTAATTGCCCCTGTCTGCCAATCTGCCCTCCCTCCCTCCCCACCCCTTCCCTTTGGAAGGCAAGCAATTCAACATAGGCCAGATCTGTGTAATTTTGCAAATGACTTCCATAATAGTAGTGTTGTGTAAGAACTAATTATATTTCCCTCCATCCTATCCTGCCCCCCATTACTTGTGTTCTCTCTTTTGATCCTGTCCCTCCCCATGAGTGTTGACCTCAAATTGCTCCCTCCTCCCCGTGCCCTCCCTTCCATCATCCCCCCCACCCTGCTTATCCTCTTATCCCCCACTTTCCTGTATTGTAACATAGGTTTTCATACCAAAATGACTGTGCATTTTATTCCTTCCTTTAGTGGAATGTGATGAGAGTAAACTCCATGTTTTTCTCTCATCTCCCCTCTTTTTCCCTTCACTAAAAAGTCTTTTGCTTGCCTCTTTTATGAGAGATAATTTGCCCCATTCCATTTCTCCCTTTCTCCTCCCAATATATTTCTCTCTCACTGCTTGATTTCATTTTTTTTTTAAGATATGATCCCCTCTTCTTCAGTTCACTCTGTGCACTCTGTCTCTATGTATGTGTGCGTGTGCGTATGCATGTGTGTGTGTGTGTTATCCCACCCTGTACCCAGATGCTGAATAGTTTCAAGAGTTATAAATATTGTCTTTCCATGTAGGAATGTAAACAGTTCAACTTTTGCAAAGTCCCTTATGACTTCTCTTTGCTATTTACTTTTTCATGCTTCTCTTCATTCTTGTGTTTGAAAGTCAAATTTTCTTTTCAGCTCTGGTCTTTTCAACAAGAATGCTTGAAAGTCCTCTATTTCATTGAAAGACCAATTTTTTCCCTGAAGTATTATATTCAGTTTTGCTGGGTAGGTGATTCTTGATTTTAGTCCTAGTTCCTTTGACTTCTGGAATATCCTATTCCACGCCCTTCGATCCCTTAATGTGGAAGCTGCTAGATCTTGTGTTATCCTGATTGTATTTCCACAATACTTGAATTGTTTCTTTCTAGCTGCTTGCAATATTTTCTCCTTGACCTGGGAACTCTGGAATTTGGCCACAATGTTCCTAGGAGTTTCTCTTTTTGGATCTCTTTCAGGCAGTGATCTGTGGATTCCTTGAATATTTATTTTGCCCTCTTGTTCTAGAATCTCGGGGCAGTTTTACTTGATAATTTCATGAAAGATGATGTCTAGGCTCTTTTTTTTGATCATGGCTTTCAGGTAGGCCCATAATTTTTAAATTGTCTCTCCTGGATCTATTCTCCAGGTCAGTTGTTTTTCCAATGAGATATTTCACATTATCTTCCATTTTGTCATTCTTGTGGTTTTGTTTTGTGATTTCTTGGTTTCTCATAAAGTCCTTAGCCTCCATCTGTTCCATTCTAATTTTGAAAGAACTATTTTCTTCAGTGAGCTTTTGAATCTCCTTTTCCATTTGGCTAATTCTGCTTTTGAAAGCATTCTTCTCCTCATTGGCTTTTTGAACCTCTTTTGCCAATTGAGTTAGCCTATTTTTCAGGGTGTTATTTTCTTCATCATTTTTTTGGGTCTCCTTTAGCAGGGTGCTGATTTGTTGTTCAAACTTTGCTTGCAAGTCTTTTATTGCTCTTCCCAGTTTTTCCTCCACATCTCTATCATGATTTAGAAAATTGTTTGGGCTCTTTAAGACCTTTTCCCAGAACAGATCCCATTGAGTGGGCTGGGATGTAGAAGCACTGACTTTCGTGTCTTCCCCTGATGGTAAGCACCGCTCTTCCTCATCAGAAGGGAGGGGAGGAGAAACCTGCTCACCAAGAAAGTAACCCTCAAAAGTCTTGGTTTTTTTCCCTTTTCTGGGCATTTTCCCAGCCAGTGACTTGAGCTCTGAATATTCTCCTCACACCCACCTCGCCTCTGGATCCTCCCAGCCCGTGCTTGGGGTCTGAGACTCAAATGCTGCTCCCAGCCTTGTGGCTTCGTCAGGGGCAGAGCTGCTATTCAGTGTGAGATCAAGTTCAGCTGCTGGGTCGGGGCAGGGCCACCTCACGGGCTTAGTTCCCTCAGGGGGTTTATGCAGAGACCTTCAACAATGGATCCGGGCTCCTGCCTGCTTGGGGAGCCCTGGTATGCTCCCGCCTCTGCTGTTGCCTTCCAAGGGGGCCTGAGTATGGGGGCACCCCACTCCCCTCTCGACCCACCAAAGAGACCTTCTCACCGACCCCTGTCACCTGTGGGTGGAGGGACCCGCGTGGCCGCTGGAGATCCCATCCCTGAAGCCCGCTCGGATCTTTTCCTCTCAGTGCCGGGGCTGGGGCAGGGCTGGGCTGGGCTCCGCGTCCACAGCGTGACAGACCTTTTGCGAGAGGTTTGCAGGTCCCTCTGTGGGTGGAGGGACCCGCGTGGCTGTTGGAGATCCCGTCCCTGAAGCCCGCTCGGATCTTTTCCTCTTGGTGCCGTGGCCGCGGCAGGGCTGTACTCAGCTCCCAGTCCCAGCTCCCAGTCCCAGTGCCCAGTCCGCAGCACGAAGGACCTTTTGCGAGAGGTTTGCAGGTCTCTCTGGAACAGAAATCTCCCTCGCTCCAATTTTCTGTGGCCTCTGGGTGCAGAATTCGCCATGAGTTACTTATTTGTAGCCATTCTATGGGTTGTGGGTTCGGAGCTATGTGTATGTGCGTCTTTCTACTCCGCCATCTTGGCTCCGCCCCCTAAAACATTATTTTTAGTAATAATATTTGCAGCAAGTGCAAGGCCATTAAATGTTTCATTTACTTTTATAAATATTGATTTACTGCTTTATGATACAGCAGTGAGAAGATCTGGTTCTAAGTTCAGTATATTTTGTTACTTGTCTTTAATAGCTGTCAGAACTGAGAAAAATATTCCAGATAGATATATAGATCCAAGTGGAAGATGTGTATCATTGGCTATGCTTACTAAATCATGATAGTCATTTTTCAAACCCATTTTCCAGTTATGCAAAGGTTTTTGTTGAAATTTTTCAAGTAAATATTCATCTTTCCTAAACTTAATCAACTACTCTTTCAAAAAGAAATACATTTTACATTTTTAATTTTTAGAAGTTGATTCAGCCCAGGGTGGTAGGGCATTCCTGTACTTCAAGCTATAGTCAAGATTGAGACTGGTGGATCCCTTGAGCTTGGGAGTTCTGGACTATAGTGTGCTACATACATTGAGTATCTACACTAAGTTTGGCATCAAAATAATCAGCCCATGGGATCATGGGGAAGGGGGACAAGGGAGTGGTAGCGGAAAGGGACCAGGTTGTCTAAGGAAGGATAAATCAGCCCAGGTCAGAAATGGAGCAGATCAAAGTGCCTATGCTCTTCTACACTGGAATCAGCCCATGAGTAGCCCTTGCACTTTGAACTCAGGTTAGATGGGAAGAACTACTCTTTCTTTTTAAAGTAGTTTCAAAATGTACTAAAATCTTCATCGGAATGATTTAAAATAATGGATCAGAAAATTCTAATCTTAAGTTTTAAGGTTGCTGACGTAGGTGTTTGTTTTTCTTTCAATAGGTGATACCGTTACAGTTTTCATCAACCCAGAAAAGAGGAAGCATTCAGGAGGATGACTGATTAGCAGAGCCAAATGCTGCCAAATCAAAAAGGAGGAGGATTAAATAAAAAGGCTATTGGATTTGGCAAGTGAGATCTTTGGCATCTTTAAAAAGAGCACTTTCAGAACAGGGAGAGCACTTGAGAATAGCAAAGAGGTTGAGAAACCAGACAACTGGAAAACAGGAAGCTCAGAAAAGTTTTAGCTTTTGGAAGAAGAATAATGTAATACAACTTCAGGAACACATAGCAGCCTATTCGTATTTGCACATCATGCACTATAAATCCTAACTCTAAGCTCAAGGTTCATTTGCATACATAAGACTCTCCTCCTTGGTTGGGGATCACTCAACATTCTGTTCTTTTGTGAGGGATGTAGTTCCAGGTGAGAAGTCCCTCAAGGGAAGCACAGATTCTGGGAGAAAGTCAACATGTAGAGAAATTGGTGCCTCAGTCGTGTTTCTAATCTTAGGTTACTACATATAAGACTTTGCAGAAATTCTCCTTGGGTGGTATTTGGGTGGGTCTCTCTCTCTCTCTCTCTCTCTCTCTCTTTCTTTCTCTCTCTCCCTCTTCTTTTCCCTTTCTGTCTTTCCTTCCTCCCCTTCTTTTCCCCTAACCCTTCCTCCTGCTCTTTCTTTGTTGAATTGAGATATCTTATATATCATTCTCACAAAATGAACATAAAGAAGAAAAAATAAAAGGGGATGGCACAAGGCCATTGTCCTCATGCTAGAGAGGTTGCCCACCAAGGGGTACATGATGATAAAGCATGATGACATTGGGTGATGAAGTGGGGAAGGAGCTTTAGTAAGGCATTTTGCTTATCAGCTGTAATGATTATTTGGTTATAACCTTCCTTAAGGGCTGAACCTCATTAAAATCATAGGAGTCTAACAGTTATAGGGGCCAAATGGAGAACTGTTAAGCTACAATGGGTGAAAGGGATGGTATGGTTGTGTTAGAGACAAGCTTACAATTGACTATACTAGGGAAGGTGATTTGGCATCAGTCTTTCCATTTGTCCATTGGTTGATCACATACTTCTTGGGCCATGGGGTCATGGTGCTCAGTTTGGAGATCATTGGTTTACAGTACAAGAAAAGCTTTGTCATAAAACCATGTCTCAGATGCAGGGGGTTAATATGAATCCTTTTTTATCTCCTTATATTTGAGTTCCCTCCCCTTAAAATTATTTTGTATCTACTTTATATACATTTAAAAATTTTTACTTGTCTGTATATGTATTACTTCTACCCAATAAACATAAACTTCTTGAGGGCAGAGAATATTTCTTCTTATTTCTTATTTTTTAGCCTCAGTTCCTAGCACAGTACCTAGTAAGTACTTAATAAATGCTTACAGAATGTTTGAATAAATTGAAGGATGGGGGCAATTGTATTCAGAAACCCTTCTAAATGTATTTCCTTCCATTCTAATAAATCTTTGATATAAGTTCCTGGCTTTAACCTCTGAATAGTATTGCTTCTCTCAAAACAAATTTGCAGCCAAGTGTCATTTCATACAAATTCTCAGGGGAAAAAATAGGGTTAAATGATTTCCCAGAAGATTAGGAGTATTGGGGTCCACATGGAAAAGTAATTTCAACAATGTTGGATTTTAGCCACATTCTCAGACTTCAAAAACTCTCTGCTATGAGACTTTCAACACACTCTAAATAGAGGTGACTATTTGGTCCTTAGGGCCTTGAAAAAAATTCAGTGTTGCTGCTTACAAGGTCAGATTCAAGAAAACTGAGTTGTAGAAAGTCCTCATAGTTCCCTTGTTTAAATGGTTCCCTCTTTTCCCCTCCCTGTTGGAAACACCTCATTGATTTTTGTTTCTCTCCATTTCTATTTGCAAAAGGATAATCAGCAAAGATTGAACAGGGACACAGCCAAATGAAAGTACCACTCAGATGTCCGTGACTACTCAGACATTAAGTGGACTCTAGGGAATGTGTTTGTTGGGCTAGGTGGCTATTGTGGACTCAAAGAAATACAAAATGTTGAAGCTGGAAGGGACTCAGGAGGTCTAATCCAACCCCCTTGTTTTGCAGACAGATGAACTGAGACGCAGAGAGAAGAAATGAACATGCCCTAGACCAGAATGTTTAGCCATACATATTCTTAGAGATCCAGGAGTGCTCCAGGGTCTTCTTAGTAATTCAATGAAAGGTGCAAATTATCAGATGAAGTCTTTCCCCTAATTAACTGATGGAAGCTCTGGGCCCAGAAATGCTAAGCAAATAGCCCATTGAAGCATCCCTGAACAGTTTCTACAGGAACTTATCACTATTTAATAGGTTCCAAGATGATTTCCAGTTTCCTCAAGTGTACAAATAATGGGAAGGGATCAATTAATCAATCAATAAACATGTACTATACATCTTCTATATGCAAGATGCCACTGAAAATACAAAGAAGTCTAGGACCCAGTTCCTGTCCATCTATCCATCAATCAATTGACAAACATGTATTAAGTGCCTACTGTGTGCCAGATACTATGCTGTCCCCCAAGGACTTATAGTCTGATTAGGAAGACAAGAAAAAAACAGCTAAAAATAGAGACCAGTCTGTGATTAGTACCAAATCAACGGTATCAGCCATAAAGCTGGAGTAGTGAGGGTAAGTTTCACAGAGGAACTTCCAGAAGAGTTAGGATTTGCCTCAAAAGAGCAAAGCCTGGCAGAAGAATAGCAGAACTGGTTTGAAAACCCATGTCCAACTGATTTGTTTAATAGCTTGAAGGCAGGTTAAAGGACTTTAAATGTCAACACCATAAATTTTCCTCCTTTCCATATTTGCTCTTATGCCATCTTAATCCTACTATTAAAAAGAATACTAACTGGGTATGGGGAAAGACTGGAGGCCAGAGCAGATAATCCATAAGTTAGCTTCCTTTTTCATTAACATCACAATTACCCTTATTTCATTCACCAACCTGTATATGAGGTACCTGATTTAGTAGAAAAATTTGACTTAGCTGCTAGCCTTGGTTCATATTTAATTTCTTAATCATTACATCACTTAATCTCACTGGGATTCAATTTTCTCATACATAAAAATAATAATATTGCCTCACTTTTCTATAGTGATTTATGATTTACAAAGTACTTTACTCAAAATATTAAAACTTATAGTCAGTGTGACTTTGGGCAAGTCAATTAATCTCTCTGGGCTTCAGTTTCCTCATCTGTTAAAATAAGAAGGTTGGAGGAGATGATCTCCAACGTGCCTTCCAGCTTTAAATTTATGATACAACAAAGTTTGGTGATAAGTGCTTTTTTGTAGGGCATCATGAAGCTATAGTTCAAATGTATAGTGGGTAAAAGCAAGCAACAGTATATTACCATTAAGGACCTGCATGCCAGAGTTGGTGTAAAAGACATTACTGAGAATGGACATGCATGACTGGAAAAGGATGTATGTAGGTTACACATTCAGTGATAATGACAGACAACAGATAGATAGCTCACGTGCTGAATTTGTACTTCTGTGATATCGAAACAATCAGAAAAAGACCTTCAGTACATTGGACAGAGCCTCTATGGGGAATTTATAGAAAGAAAGAAATAAGGAGAGCCCAGAGTGAGAAAGTTGTGATCGATAGTGGCAGCAGCTACAGTGGGAGAAACCATGTCAATGAGAACATGAATCAACCAAAGTGATTGAAGATGTGTCCTCTGTCTCAAACCTAGAAAGTCTACAGAATCATTGGAGGGACTCGTTAACGTCCTGTTCTAAGCACACATTTCTCAGCAAAATATTTACTCTACTGGTTACAGTGCAATTTCTGATAAGTTTTGTGTTATTACTTCTAAATCCTATATTCTTCCTCAAAGTCTGATTCATACAGATTTTTATGCAAACAGTATACACAATAATTGTGCCCTTTGAAAGCGGAAGGCTAATAAGAGAACAACAGTTCTCATTCATTCATATATTTAACAAATATCTATTAAGTGTCTAATGTATGTGAAACACTCTACTGCATTGGGAATGTAGAAACAAAAAAAAATAAAACTGTTCCTGTCCATCCACCATCATAAATTCCATAGAATTAATAATGAAAAAATGAACAAAATATCCTTCTAAGAATGAAAAGAAAGGTGAAAAGCTTTCTTAAGGTAAATATATGTTTAAAGTTGCAGGGGATCTCAATGACATTATAGTTTAAACCACACCTGAAAAAGGAATATCAACACATTTTAGACTGTAATTTAATGCAATTATTTTAAGAATTGAATTGCATACATAGTTCATTTCTAAGTATATATTTTAGGTATATAATCTACATTGTGATTTGTGGCAATATGGTATAATCTCATAGCTCCACAAATGGTTAGTGCTTAGATGTTAGTTGAAAATTATAAAATAACAGAATTTCAGAATTGGGAGGGACCAAAGGAACACCTTGCTCAACCAATAATTGAATTCAAATCTCCTCTAAAATACAATTAACAAGTGGTTACTGAATGAAGTACTATCTGTAGTATTTTGTTCAGTCCTGGGTACCACATTTTGGTAAAGACATTAATAAGCTTGAGAGTATCAAGAGAAGGCCAAAGAAAATGGTGAAGGACCTTAAGTTCAGGCCATATGAGGACTGGTTGAAAAAAAAACAATTCTGAGGATGTTTAACCTAAAGAAGAGAAGACTTTGGTAGTTCTGCTCAAGAATTTGAAGATGGTTTAGATTTGCTCTATTTGACCCTAAGGAGGAAAATTAGGAGGAATGAGTAGAAGGTACAAAAAGTCAGATTTGGGCCTGAGAAAAGGAAAGGCTTCCTAACAATGCATTTATCCAAAAGTGGAATGGCTATATCAAGAGGTAGTGAGTGTCCTTTCATTTAAGGTTTTAAAGCAAAGATTGGGGCAGTTAGGTGGTAAAGTGGATAGAGTACCAGTGTAGAGGACCTGAGTTCAAATCTCACCTCAGACACAACACTCACTAGCTGTGTGACCTTGGGCAAGTCACTTAACCCCAATTGCCTCATCCTGGGTCATCTCCAGTCATCCTGATGAATATCTGGTTGCTGGATTCAGATGACTCTGAAGAAGAAGTGAGGCTGGTGACCTACACAGTCCTCCCTCACTCAAATACAAAGTCAAGTGCAAGCCAAGTCATCATTTCTCTGATGGCATGGTCTTCTTTGGTAACAAAGGATGAACATACACACAAAGCAAAGATTAGATAGTCACTTCTTGGGTATGTAACAGAAGGATTTTTTTTTCATATATGGGTTGGACTAGATGGTCTCTGAGTTCCTTTCCAAATATGACATTCTATGATGAAAGCCAAGGCAACATATTCTGCTCTTGGGCAGCTCCAATTGTTAGGAAGTTTTTCCTTAGATTAATTCAAAACTTATCTCTTTGAAATTTCCACTTACATTGTTCTAAGTTCTGCCCTTCAGGTTCAAGCATAAGGAATTGAATCCATCTTCCACATGACAAGTCTTCAAATATCAGAAGCTACATTGCTATTATGCCTCCCTCAATCCCATATTCACCTCGTCTTCTTTTCTCCAGACTAAACTGCCAGTTTTTTCAATCAATCTTTACACACTTATGATATCTAAGTGTCATAATGGATGATATGCTGAGTACTGTCTCAGAGAATCACTAACTGTGTAACCCTGGAAAAACTCACTAAACATCCTCAGCTTCAATTTGTTCATCTGTAAAATGGGTCTAAAATAGAATCTATCTCTTAGGGTTTCTTTTAACATCAAATGAGGTAATATATGTAAAATATTCTGTACCCTTAAGTGTTATTTAAATACTAGCAATTAAATATAATCTGCATGAATATTAGGGCCTTTACCACCACCCTCCAAAGTGTTGCTTTTTCTAAAATATGGACTCAGTAGTAAATAAAATATTCCAGATTTGATCTGAACTTGAGTGATCATGTACTTATTTCTGGATGTTATTTTGCTGTACATGTAGTCTAAAATAGCATTAACTTTCTTGATTATCATTTATACTCATCAGTTTATAGTCCACTGAAACATCTAGGTCTTTTTCAGAACTTTTGTACCATCATTTTCTTTCCATTCTGTACCTATCAAGATAGATTTGCCCCCTAACCTTAGTATAAGACTTCACATTTATCCCAATTGAATTTTATATTATTTAGTTTGTCCCAATTTTCTGGTCTCTCAAGATCAGAATTTTGACTCTCTCTCTTTTCCGGTGCATTAGTTATTGCTCTTGGCTTTGTGTCATTTGAAAATTTGACACTAAAACTATCTACACCTTTATAAAACGCATGATAAAAATGTTAGACAACTTGGTGCCAATCATAGATACTTGAGATACTTTACTGGAAATTTCTTCCCAAGCTGACATTGAACCATTAATGACTGTTCTTTGAGTTTGTCTTGTCAACCTGCTCTTCACTGTACTATCATCTATCCCTTACTTCTTATTTTATTTTTCACAAACATAGCTTAAAAGGTTTTGTGAAATGGTAGTCTAATATCTAAACAAACTTTGTCACTATCAAAAAGTATTTATTGTTTCCTATGTGCCAGGCATTGTGGAATGCAAAAAAAAGAGGAAAAAGCACAGTCCTTACTATCAAGGAGCTCACATTTTGAAGGGGAAACAACAGGTAAGTACCTATATTCATAAAATACACACACACACGTTGAGATTGAAGGTGATACTGGGGCCAACTTGCTGAGTGGGAAGGGATTGAATCAAGGATGCATGCAGAGAGGGTTTTCCTAGACAAGGAGAAGGGCCACATCTTCATGAAAGATGGGTTGAAGTCAGGGCACATACCTGAGTATATGAGATGAAGAGGGAAAAAAAGGGAGCTTTCTTTGGATGATCTCAGTTTTTTTTCTAATTTCTATACATTCCCCTGATCCAATAACATAATACCACACACACACACACACACACACACACACACACACACATACACACACACAAAGTTACTCTAAATGTTTAAGTATGTTTAAAAACTCTAACCTTTAAATTATTGGTAGATTTCCATGAAACACTTTGGACTTACTCATGAATGAAAAAGGTTTAGCTCTGAAAATGGGACTATTTATATAAGCATTACAAAAACACCAAAATGTCACTAAATTACTTCCAAAGCTGGACTTTGTGATTCTAGTAAAATATATCTAATAGCTATCCTTGAGTCATTGATAGAGGTAAGAGATACAGACTACTGTTCTCCCCATGGTATAAAAAAGAAAAAAGAGTTCAGGCTAGACATGGCTTTCCAGAAGGAAAGGAAAGAGGAAAGAAACACTCAGAGCTGCAATTTCATTCTCATAGCTCAGAGTCCTCTTGATAAGACTCATTCCATTTTTGGAAGACCCTTGAATACCCTACCATGACAATCTGGGGAAACAGAAAGAGCATTGAATTTACTATGGAAATCACATAATTTCAGAGTTAGATAAGTGATCTTCTGGTCCAACCCTGAATAAGAAATTACCGTATGCCCCCAAAGTGGTCACCTAGCCTTTGCTGTAAGACTTTGGTTTGATCCCAGCTTTGTCACTGATTAGCTGTGTGTTCTTGAGCAAGAATGTCATCCTTCTCAATCTGTTTCCTCCTTTGCCAATTGGGATAATAATATTTGCATGATTTATCACAAGGTTATTGTAGGGAAAGTGATCTTCAGAATCTTAAAATGCTGCATTAATATGAATGACATCACCTCATGATGATAATAATAATAGCTAGCATGTAGTACTTTTAGGTTTGCTTTACATATAATATCTTATGCGATTCTCAAAATAACTCTGTGAAATAGGTGCTATTATTGTCCCTATTTCATCAAAAAAGGAAACTGGGGGCTAGTGGAGGTTTAGTGAGTTGCTCAAAGATAGCAAATGTAAAGAGGCACAATTCGAGCTCAGTCTCCTCGATTCCAGTTTCTGATTTTTATCCACTATGCTATTTATATTCCGCTTATTATTGAGTCATTCCTGCCACCCCTTTATACTAACCTTCTCTCGTATATACTATTAATGCACAGAAAGATAGCATGGCTCAATAGCAAGAATGTGGACTTGAACTTCCTTAGAAGACCTGGTTTCAAGTATGAGCTCAATCATCTAAAGGGGCAGCTAGGTGGTGCAGTGGATAGAGCACCAGTGCAGGAGTCAGGAGGACCTGAGTTCAAATCTCACCTCAGACACTTGCCACTCGCTAGCTGTGTGACCTTGGGCAAGTCACTTAACCCCAACTGCCTCATCCTGGGTCATCTCCAGTCATCCTGAGGAATATCTGGTCACTGGATGCAGATGGCTCAGGAGGAGAAGTGAGGCTGGTGAGCTGCACTGCCCTCCCTCACTCAAAACAAAGTCAAGTGCAAGTCATGTCATTATTTCTCTGATGGCATAGTCTTCTTTGGCAACAAAGGACAAACACACACACTAATTCTGTGACCCTAGGCAAGTCACTTATCCTACTTAAACTACCTCCCTGAAAGGATTGTTGTGAGGATAAATTGAGATAAATTACAATCCATGAATACATGTAAAATATTTTGTAACCATAAAGCACAATAACAATGTCAGCCATTATTATGAAGAAATAACTGAGGAACTGTCGTCAGGGCTGAGAATAGGTTCTTCACAGAACATAATAGCACCTAAGGACTTTGTCTGTATTTCCATTGCACCTCATACATTTATCCTCTTATCCTTCCCAGTCTACCACTCAGCTAGACCAGATGACAAATGTCTCCAGCATAAAGGCATTGAACTGTTATAAGTAATGTTCTGTTAAATCTCAGTATAGGAATCCATTTGTAATGCTGATTAAACACTAGGCTGGCAATCTTGATGGTCTCAGAAACAGATATAGGCATTTTAGAGGAATAGATAGATTTACAAGTAATGGAATATTAATGTTGGAAGTGATTTTAGTTAGCATTTAGGCCAACTTTATAATTTTACAGATGGAGAAACTAAGATCCAGAAAGGGAAATAACTTGCTTGAGCTCACAAAGCTACTGAGTGGTAGAATGTGGATTATAACCCTAATCTAATTTTTGTAGCACCTTCTGGTGAAAATTCTATAATATTGTTTAGCTCCAGGACTATTTGGGTTGATAAGTATACATTCTATTAATTAACAAACATTTACTAAGTACTTATTATGTGCTAGGTGCTGTGCTAGGGCCTGTGGATACAAATATAAAGAATGAAACTAAAGCTGTTCTGTTTTTATTCAACCTGTAGCTGCTGCTGGACCTTTCTTTTCTTTCTTTCTTTTCCTTTTTTGTTCATTTTAAAACTAGGATTATGAGTTCATCCTGAAAGGATGCCCAGTAAGCAATTCATTTTGACATTTCAGACAAGCATTTGATCCACAATCGATGGTCTCGAGAGTTGTTCAGGGTCACAGAGGCAGTACATGTCAAAGGTGGAAAATTCAGGTTTTCTTGACCCCAAGATAACTATTTATCCACAACAACATGCTGACTTTTAAACCTCTCATTAAATTACAAAATAATTTCATGGCATAATTACTAACCTTTCATGGTAACTGGGCTAGGAAATTCCACTGCCTGTTGTTCCTCACATCGGAGGTGAGATTTTCAGAGGAAGTCTCTTGTTTAGTCATGTGACAATATGTTAATAGAACCTTAGAATGTTTTAGATCCTTTTTGCCAAATTCCTAGTTTTATAAATGCAGAAGCTGGGGTCTAGAGAGGTGAATTCAATTGTTCAAGATCACATAACACAGTGACTTCAACATATACCCTCTTTCCCCAAAATTTAGAAATCTACTAAAATGTTGTGAATGAATTAATTATTTTAAAAAAGTTTTAAAGATTTTTCTTTAATGACCTTGGTCTGAATATCAAGCTGACCCTTGCAAACAGATAGATTAGGTGACTAGGTATGTGGAATGATTGCTGTGGTATGCGGAAGATAACCTCCACCCCCTTCCTAAAAATACATCTTCTATCAGTTCATTGATGCTTGAGATTATCCAATTAGAGATATTCCTCTGGGTTAACCATTTTGTCATCGTCACTCATGCTTTGACTTCCCCTTTTGTAGCACCTTTTATCATCTGTCCACAGAATGTAAACTAAGTGAGTAAAGGAAATATCTCTTGGCTTGTATTTGCATCCTTAGCACTTAATATAGTGCCTAGCATAGAGTAAGCACTTAATAAATTCTTTGCCTGTTTGAAGTAGAAATTCCCCTCCCCCCAAGGGAATCACATTTTAAATCTTATTAGATATTTAAAATTCAGAATGGATTAGTCTAAAATCTTTTTTGGAGAGTAGGTTTTCATATGTAGTAGGGAGTAGAGACCATGAAGTTAGGATACAAGATGAGAATGATAGGGTGATATTAGTAAAAGGGGCAGGTATGGTGAGGTAGAGAAAGAGGGCAACAGAAAAGACGGAAACAAACTTTCTCTACTTCACAATTTTGCCTAAAAATCATTAGGATTTTAAGTAGAATTTCATCAAAGTGGGGGCAGGGACTATTTCTCTTGTATTCCAGGGATTCACCAAATGTCTTGAACAAATAAGCATTTAATATATACTCACTGAATAAAATTTAAATCTTTCTCTCTGTCTCTGCTTTTCTCTGTCTCAGCCTTTTACACTCTCTTTCCGTTTATTTCTCTGTCCTCTTCCTACCTCCCCTTCTTCCCTTTCTTCCTTCCCGTGTATTTCTCTCTTTCTGTTGTGTTTCTTTCTTCCTTTCCATTCCTCACTCTCTCATGACCCCCTCTCCTTATGCACTATGGAACAAAGATGAGGATTAGAAAATTTTTTTTAAAAAGCTGGAAGAAAGAATGAAAAAAAGATATACAATCAAAATTGCAATAATGAACTAGGTAGACAAGTAATTTATAGTGAAAGATCAGTAATATATAGCAGAAATTGCATTGACACCAATTACAGTAATTCTATGCAGAAGTTTAAACCGTATAAATTGATTGTCATAAGGAGATTAAAAAGCCTTAAAAGTGCCTTAGTCATAAAAGACTTGACTTACTTGCCAAGGAGAGAGATGGCAGCCAAAGACAATGCCAGTTTAGAATATAAACTTGTTTGTAAAAATGAAGTATGATGGATAATGAACAGCGCTGCCTCATAAAGCAGAGAGAAATATCAAATAGTAAAACAAGTTTAAGGAAAGCTTAGCGTGAGATCTAACAAAGCAAAGTCATTCAAAAATGGAAGGAGGACAAATATAAGAAAAGGGGAAAAATCTTAAAGGATTTTTATTCATTTTAAAAAATCACTGAGGTCAATAGAACCAGCATACAAGCTCATATCACAGTCCTGGTTGTGCTTATTAGGGGATATAGCACTAAAGACAAAAATGATGAGAAAAGTAGCCAGATTGTACTTAGTATATATATAGATTTGTCCTATAGACTATACCACTGTGAGAGTATCGAAGTGTAGATTCATAAGGTGGCTGAGAGAGGTAAGATGCCAGACTAATTGGGGGAAAACAGTCTCAGACCTTATTAAAATCAGAAACAAATGAGAGAAAATTAACCACTGATCTATTTGCCTACTTTCCCATCAATATAAAAATGTTATCAGAAGCATTTACATATTGAGGACTTTCCTGATACACCTAGTCTCTGTCAAGTCAACAGTTTCTTTCTCCATATCACTAAATGTTGGGCAAAGTACTAGGTCTTTCCATTCTTACTACTAACTGTATACTCATGTTTCTAAATCTCCTTCAAAAAAATTCTATTTAGCCCAACTATTCACTGCATAGAATTGAGAACTGGATGCGACTTCAGAGATCATGTAGTTTAAAGCTCACATTACAGGGGAGAAACTGAGACCCATAAAAGGCAGGTGTCTAGCTCTAGGTCACAAGGTATTGATTAGCAAGGACGTTGCTCCCCATGTCTACAAGGCTATCCCTCTTCATTTCTGCCATTTAAAATTACTTGCTTTTTTATCATTTAACTCGTGTCATTGCATAAAGGAGGTCTTTCCTAATCTTCCCTTCCTCTCTGTTTAGAAATGCTATTTGAAATTTAATAATGATGGGGACCTATGATTTCAATGGTACCGGGAATTCCTGGATGAAGTGTTTCCTTCTACCAACGCAGGTTGAAATATTCTCTACAATGTATAATCGTAAGAAACTTGCCTAATGCATCTCAGTGTCATACAGTCAGTTTGTAAAATGGGGATAATAATAATGCCTCCCAAGACTGTTATGAGGATCAGATGAGATAATTGTAAAGCACTCATGACAGTGTCTAGCACATCATCAGTGCCACGTAAATATTAGTTATTATTATTAGCATTATGCCACACAAATAGTACATATGAATTATCTTTTTAAACATTTATATCTCCACTAGCACCTAGTAATGAATATTACACAAAATAGACACTGCATACATAGTTGTTGAATACATATATGTATGCATGCACTGTGCTAAATACTGGGAATATAAATACAATTTCAAAAACAATACCTGGTCTCAAGAAGATTCCATTCTAATAGGGCAGACAACATATATAGCAAAGGGAGATGACAGCCAGGTATGGATACCTTTCCCCAGGAATTTGGCTGAGAAGATGAAGAAGGATACAAGATATCACCTGGCAAAGATGGTAGGATCTAGTAAGGTTTTGTTTTCTGCTTTTGTTCCTGTAGTTTTTTTTTTTTTTAGAATGAAGGAAACTTGGATGTGTTTGTAGGTAGCAGTGAGGGAATCAGTAGATAAGGAAAGAATGGAGACTAGGAAAACAGAATGATAGTAGGGGTAATCTACTGGAGAAGATAGGAGAGGAGGAAATCAAGGGTGCATATAGAGGGTTTGACCTTGCCACTTTTTCATCACATATCAGAGAGAAAGAAGAGATAGTGGAGGATCATGTCAGAGAATGTGAAATGGAAAAGAGGGAAGAAAAGAGAGCTCTCAGAAAAATGCTTTGTGTTTTGATAGTTTGGGGGAATGTCTTCAGTTAAGTGTGTGGGAAGTTAGGGTGTCAATGCTTTAGAAGAGAACAAAAGATTTGTAAAGGCCATTATCTATAGTGGGATAGAGGATCAATTAAGGGGTAGAGTAGAAGGGTTGATTGCTTTCCTGTAGTGAGTGTCCAGTTGAGATTAGATGAAAATCTTTTAGTCAATCTAATCAGCATGATTTCATGATTTCCTACAGTTCTGTTCAAGGGAAAGGGATTTACAAGCAGGAGATAGTATAAAATAGAATTAAACTGGTATACTAAGGTGTAAAGATTGGAGGGCAGGAAAAGTGTAGACAGATTTGGAGCGATGCAGTAGAAAAGCCTTGTTGGGTGGAGGAATTTCAAGCATTGTGAAGAAAATGAAAAAAGTTAGGGGGTCATAAGGCATAGGGAAAGCCAAATTGATAAGACATTATTGGATAAAATATTTTTTTTCACTCTTGAACAATGAAATAGAATATTTGTGGGTGATGACAAGATCAAGGTTATGGCCATCCCTTTGTGATGTTGAGGTGGAGTGGAGTAGGCCATTGTAGTTAGGTAGACTGAGAAGTCAGAAAGTTAGGGTGTTTGAGGAGAACAAATATGTATAATGAAATCCATGGTATGAGGATAGCAGTTGGGGCGAGAATAGCTGTATAATATTTTGTAGGAAGTACAAGAGCTGGGGTCAGAAGCTCTATACTTCCTCATTTATTAAATGGCAGAGGTGGCCTAGATTACATCTAATATTCTGTTATTCTGATTCCCAAGGCACTCTTCCTCCCACAGAATCTAGCACAGTGCCTTGTACATACATACAAAGTATACATTATACATTAAAAAACATTTACTGAATCAGTTATATCATGATCACCCACCACTAGCACCTCTACAAAGCTCTAAGTTACATGGTATTTCCCATATAAAAACCATGTGAAGAAGATGGGGTGGATAGAGATTTTCAATCACATTTTACATTTAAGGAAATTGAGCCTAAGAGGAGAAAAATGGCTCCCTAGCAAGTATCTAAGACAAGACTTGAGCCACAGTCTTCAGTTTCTTTTTTTTTAAATTTTGGATCTATATTTATTTATTTATCTTAAAAATTAATTAATTAATTTATTTTAAGTTTTCAACATTCATTTCCACAAGATTTTGAGTTCAAAATTTTCTCCTCATCTCTCCCCCACATCCCAGGCTGGCATGCATTCTGATTACTCTTTCCCCCAGTCTTTGGCATTTGGCATTTCTGGATTGAGCAGTCTGGATACTGCCACAGCTGCCAGTGATTCAATTCTGAGGCCTGCTCTGGCCCTCTCTGTGCCTATGTGGCCAACAAAAGACGGCACTCTGCTCCCAGCCTGGTATGATATACCCTTTCTGTTGACTTTCCAGGTTGTCTTGGGCTGTCATTTTATGGGTTTTGTAGCTCTAGAATTTGTGTGGAGTCACTTTTTAACAGGTGTTTGGAGTGGTTTAGGGGAGATTACAAGCAGGTCCATGCTTTTAATCCACCATCTTGGCTCTGCCACCTAACATTTTTAGTTTCCAACTCCAGTACTCTTGTTACTGATGTTTTGGGGATTTATATGTGATGAGATAGTATATTATATAGAAAAGACCACTGTAGTACATTCTGAAATCAGTGGACATGGATTCAGATCCTGCCATCTTACTACCTGTGTGACCTTGGGCAAATAGTTTAACTTCTTTAGGTCTTAATGTCCTCATCTGTAAAATGAGGAGGTTGAATTTAGCTGGCCTCTAAGGTTGATTCCTGTTCTAAATCTATGACCTCAGCCCCGAAGTCCTCTATAACCTACCAAGTATTTGATAAATGTTAAAATATTAAAGGTTTTTCTTTTATTGAATCCTTTGGCCTTTGGATTCATCTTGTCAAGGAGATAGAAAAAAAGGGTCAGATATAATGGGTCAGAGAGACGTGGTTCCTTTACAGCAGCAGTCACCAGTTCCTGAGTCTGGAGTGGTATTAACAGTGCTAAGAGGAGCCAAAAAAAAATACAAGGTGAAGTCTTGCCTTTCAAAGTATTTGCAGACCTAGAGGAGCTTTCTTGCCTTTGATGTCTCACCCTGCCGCCTCCCCAATTTTATTCATAAATTACAGCCCATCTAAACTTCATAATCAAACAGCACTTACGCAGCACCTACCTGATTTAAACCAATTCATCCTCATTAAACAGTATTTATAAAGCTCCCACATGATTTAAACCAACTCAGATTTCCCCAAGGAGAAGCCAGGAGAGAGAGAATAGTTTGGGAGAGGATTCTAAGTCATACACAAAAACTGAGAATGAATTTTTAACCCCTCAGGAGAACAAACCTAGTTTCTTTTATGAGGTTGAAAGTGAGATATTTTATATTTTCCTTTTTTTAAATCATTTACTATTTTTCATCTTCTAAGAATGGGGAATCTTCAGGTCAGACCTTCAAAATGATGCTTTTTTTTTCTTTCCCTGAAAATCTTCCTTTAGATCTAAATTTAAAGCTACCCTCAGGTAAAATCCAGGAGGAGAAATTTATCACACGAAAACTATTATAGTATGCAAATATACCAAGAACAAACTAGAGTGCAAGTAAGAGTAAGTCTTTTGGTTTGACTTAAATTTCCAGAGCCTGGTAAGTAAAGTTTGGGAAGCAAAAGGGAAGAAGAAGGAAGAAGAGGGAAATGAGATGAAGGAGAAGGAGAAAAAGAAGCCCTTTTCTGATGCAAGAAGAGATATTATGATATCTTGTTTTGTTTCCACAAACGTTATTGGGAAATAATCAGGGGTCATGAGGGAGTTCGTGTATTTTGCCAAGATAATGATCATCAGGGGCCAAGGGGACTAGAAAGGTTAAATTGGAAAGACCAGTTCAAGCATAAGGGTCACACCCTAGTCATACCCACAGGCACCCTCAGGCATCCTCATGACCACGCCTACCTAATCTACATAATCTACATACTGAAGATGATGTAGGGGAAAGAATGTAAAAAAATTTAAGGAATTTGACTCACCCTAAGTCTAGCAGGAGGGACAGAACTGGATAATCTCCCTCTTGCCTCTGTATTGGTGTGTGTTCCTAGTGAGCACATCACCCGTTTGCTTGCAAGAAGGGTATTAAATGGCTCCCCACTCTGTCTCTGAGTTCTTTCAGGGAGAAGGTATTTATTGTACTAAGGGACATCACACGTGGACCCCTGTAAGGAAATCAATGGGCAGCAGCAGCTCATTCCAGGCTAACTTCCTGACACTGCCTGGGAAGTGCTGTGTTCCTCACAGACATACTAAGGGGCATCTCACGTGGATTTTCCCCAGGCTCTGTTACCAGGGAAGCAGCTGGCAGCCTGTTCCAGGCTAGCTCCCTAACCCTGCCTGGGAAGTCCTGTGATCCCCATAGCCAAGTTTCTCACATTGATAAGATCTTTAATGAGATCAATCAATGACCAAGCCTCTATTAGCTACTGTGTGCTAATCACTGTGCTACCACTGTGAGGATACAAAGACAATTATATACTTCGCAGACCCAAACAGTTTCAATTATGTAGTTATTCCCCAAATTCTACTTCTGTTTTAATTTTAAAGTCCATTTCAATAAGTTCAATTCAAGTCTTGAAATCTTTTCTTTTGAGCTTTTACTCTGTACTAGTTTCCTACGAGGTAATGTAAGGCAGAACTAAAACCAGAAATTCTGGTTATAGGCAAATTCAGTGAAGCAGGTAAGGGGAACCCTTTCCTTAAGGGTTCTCCCTGAATACCTTGTCCTCTAGGAGTGATAGACAGTGGGGGGAGAAGCATCATATGGGAATATGTGGTGGTAATGAAGGCAATTCCCAGGAGAGAGGATTTATGTTAACAGGACTGCTTGGGGTGGCTCAGGAGAGGGAGTTGGGGTAGTTAAGCCATGCAGCACAAGACCAGACAATGATTGACAAGAAATGGAAATGTACCCCCTTAAAACACAGACCACCTCGCTCCAGTTTTAGCTCTGGTAGAGGAAATACAGAAAGATTCAACACTATTCCTGTCTTTGAGAAATTTAGAGTCTCAGTGATGAAATAAGGCATACATAGAGGCAACAGCAACATATACGACATGATTAAATGCCTGGCAAGAACAGTTCAGATAGCTGGTATCAGAGTTCCAAGAATGGAGAGAATAGTGAGGGCATGAGAAGTCAGGAAAACTCTCCTGAAGTAGGGGAGACTGAGCCCTGATAGGTGAGTTAGTTAGGTACAGGCAGAGAGAAGGAGGTAGGGGATACTTCCAATGGGGAAAATGCCATGAACAAGACATGACATATTCAGGGGTAGAGTTGGTGAGTCTAGTCTGGGGGCAAATGTGTGAAGGGCCTTGAATGCCAGGCAGACGAATTTTTCCTTTATCTTCTAAGTAATTGGATCCATTGAAGATTTTTTCTCCATCAGTGGAGGGGTATGATCAAAACAATATTTTAGAAAAAAGAATCCAGCAAAGCTTTGCTTTCCATTTAAAAGCAAATGCACTTGTTTAAAAATGACAGTCTTTGGGCATATACCCGGAAAGTGTTATCAAAAACAACAATGCTAAAGAGAAGCATCTGTTCAAAGCTTTGCACAGGAGCATTATACTTAATTGAAAAAACAAAACAACAAACAAATATACTGGAAGCAACCTAAAAAAAATCCAACAATGTGGAAATGATTAAGTAAATTGTGCCATATTCATATAATGGAGCTCTATGATACAATCAGGAGTGGTGAATGAAAGGAATACAAAGAATATGGAAAGACCTTTATAAAACCATGTAGAGAGAGCAGAGTGTGAATGATCTTGGTGAAAGGAACTGAGAAGGAATGACAGGATTCTGATGGGTGACTTAGAAGGAAGATCTGGAGATTTTGATATTTATAAATTGAAATTAAAGTATAATTACTCAGCAAAACATAAAGTGCCAATCAATTTTTCCTTCTCCCACAGACCTACAAATACATATTCATATATTTTTGGTTTTTCTCCGACCTTATGTTTTCCCCTCACCTCGTTTCTTCCTTTTTTTCTCTCTCTGTCCTGTCTCTCTCTGTTACTTTCTTCTCCTCTCTTCTTTTCTCTTCTTTCTTCTATTTCTTCTCCACCCTGTCTCTCTCATCTCTTCTCTTTCTCTCTATTACTATGTCCCTGTCTCTTCTCTCAGTCCTCCCATCTCTCTATATCTATCTTCTCTGTTTTTATCTTTCCTTTTTTTGCCTTTTCTGTCTCACTAACTCTCAAATCTCTCTCTTTTTTCTATTTGCATTCTCTTCCCCCACCCCCACTCGCTTATCATTGTCTCATATATTCCAAGGCAAACTATCTTCCTCACCATCTTCCTATGGGATGAATGGCAAGGAAATATATTTGGGATTATTACCTGGTGATACAAAGGCCAGCTTTATGCAGGGAAATTCAAGCAAATTTCATTCTATACAAACTACCTG
This sequence comes from Notamacropus eugenii, assembly GCF_028372415.1. Lineage (NCBI taxonomy): Eukaryota > Metazoa > Chordata > Mammalia > Diprotodontia > Macropodidae > Notamacropus > Notamacropus eugenii. The sequence goes on from NC_092873.1 coordinate 112,850,824, forward strand.
CACCTTGGTTTTGCATGAATTATGTCTTTAACTTAGCAGAAAGCACATATTCTTTCTGCATTTTTCAGTTTAATCCCCTTTCAAACTCCATGATACTTTCTAAACCTTGCCTTTATCTCATAAGGAAGACTTCCAAATGGGAAGATGAAGGAAACTGAGACCCAGAGAGGTCAAATAACTTAGCTGGGGTCTCACAGATAATATTCACAGGGCCAGATTCTCTGAGAATGGAGAGTTGAAAGGAATTTTAGAGATCACCTGGTCCAAGTCCCCCATTCTATATAAATTAGGAAACTGAGATCTGGAGGTGTGTAGTGACTTGCCCAATGTCACACAGGTAAAAATAGTCAAGTCGGTATTTCAACACAGGTTCTCTACTTCAAATCCGATAGTTCTTACACTTATTTCACAATGCAGAAAACACATCAAATGCCCACTGGAAAAGAGAGATTTTTGGATTCCATACTGACTGTGTCCCAGGAAGAGATCTAGGACAAGATATGTGTATGCCTCAGGCAATATTTGAGAATATTTGAATTACCACAACACAGGTGAATAAATACCTCTATATCCCCTAGGGAGTATTTGCTCCAGGATTTGTATTCCTTAGAGACTAACAGGTGAATAATAAGAGGTTTGTGACAAGAGGGTCCAGGAGAATATAAACTTAGTCTGATAGTCTGATAAACTGATAAGTTTAATGATGTCAAGGATTATTTTTCATTATTTGTTATTATATACATAGTGCCAAATGTGATGCAGAACACTTTTTTTCTAGGTTCTAGGTTCTAGACCTATGATTTAATAAGTGTGTGGAAGCTTAGAGCAAGGAAAATTTTCCTCTCTGTGCAGTTCTGGAACCGTTGCGCATCATGAAGTCCTAAAGAGTTTCCTAGTGCATGGAGTGGATAGATGACTTGCCTGTCAGTATGTGTTAGAAGTGAGACTTGACCTAAGTTTTTCTGACTCAGAGGGCCTGTATTCATTATAACCCAATGTCTTAAACATAGCAGTGATTAATAAATTCTTGTTGAATAGAACTGAGTTGAATTCAATAGCAGAAACACCCAGAAAACAACAATACAAAAAACCTATGTATATAGTTTGTTAGAGGAAGCCTGTTACAGGATAGGATTCCAATAGTGGCTCTTGGGCATATGAATCATTGCTCTTCAGCATCATAATTCAATTTAGATGCAAAATTTGCAGATGATAGGGAGATTGGCTTTTGGGAGCTGGCCAACTAGGAGGTAGGAAGATGAGATTGTGGTTTCATTGAAAAGTTATGGGTGTCCCCAAGGGTTGCTTAGAATGAGCTGCTCTAAGCAGATGGGGAGGTTTGTCAGCTACTAAAGTAATAGGCAAAAAGTCACAGGACTAAAAATGCTCCCAGGCCAGATTGAAAGATGTTTAAAATGGTTATTTGAGACACATGGTTTATACAGAGTATATGCTCCATAAAACTTGTGGGTTGGCAGATAGGCTAATGGTTCAAAGTGGATGTTAGTTGCGAATCATGAGGATAAAATGGGGCAAAAGCGGTGTTGAATACTTTGAGTTTTTTCTTTGTGATTCTGAATATTAGATACTAACCAAAAAACAAAAACCCCTCAAAAACATCCCCCTACGCAGACTGAAAGGATCACAAATTTAGAGCTTTCAGAATGTCTAGTTCATTTTGGATTGCTTGCCAAATGGTGGTGGGGAAGGAAAGAAAGGGAGCAAGGGAGGAAGGGAGGGATAAAATTTGGAAGTCAAAACTTTAAAAAGATTGTTAAAAGATTGTTTTAACGTGTAGTGGTGCAAAAATAAATTATAAAAATATTAAGGAAAAGTAACGCAAAGAATCATGAAGAACCAGTTAAAATATGCAATATAACCTTTTAAGACTCAAAAAGAACCCCATCTTGTTCAAAGGTTCTTAAGCTTTTTGGAGTCATGGACCACTTTGGCAGTCTGGTGAAATCTATGATTTCCTTCTTAGAACAATATTTTTAAATGCATAAAAATAAAACACAAAAAGATTGTAAAGGAGACAAACTGTATACTAAAATAAACATATGCAATTTTTTCCTATCACCAGAATTTATGCCATTATCTCTACCCTTCCCCAAGTCATAGCATGTAAGAAATAATATTTTTTTAAAAAGAAAAAAAGAAAAAAGCATTAGCAAAGTTGATCAATACCTCAAAAAGTCTGAAAATATATGCAGAGTTCCATATCTATGGATTTCTTACTTCTGTAAAGACCTAGGGTCTACTCATATCTCTTTTTTTTTTGGTACCATGTTTATTCTTTGTAATTTTGTAACATTCACTTCTGATCATTTTGTGGATATTATTCTGTCCCATTTATATTTTTGTTGCTATTGTGTATATTTTTTTCTTGGCTCTGCTGACTTGATATCAGACCCTGAAAATCTTTCCATATTTCTCTATATTCATCATAATTGTTATTTCTTACATAACAGATTGCATTATATTCATGTACCACAATCTGCTCAACCAGTTCCCAATTGACAGGCATTTAGTTTGGGAAATCAATTATGCTAAACAAAGATGTATTGATTTTTTTTTCTAAACCAATATATCTGCAGAGGTGTGGACCCAAAATTAAGAATCCATGACCTAATCCACTCTCCCATTTTATAGATGAGGATAATGAATACCTTAGAGGTTAGGTAACTTGTCCAAGGTCACATAGGAAAGTAAGTACTAGAGGCAGGATCTAAAAACCTGAGTTCAAGTCTCAGACTTTCCACTTAACTAACACTGCAGTTTGGTGCAAATCATTCTTTAGACCTTAGTTTCCCTGTCTGTAAATCACTGGTGTGAATACCTTCAAGGGCCATTGAGAGAGTCAAAGGAGTGACTACTGGAAAGTGCTTTGTAATGTACAAGCCTGGCAGCTAGGTGGTGAAGTGCATAGAGCGCCAGGTTTGGAATCAGGAAGGCTCATCTTTTGTGGTTCAAATCTGGCCTCAGACACTTAGGTAAGCTGTGTGACCCTGGACAGCTCACTTAATCTTGTTTGCCTCAGTTTCCTCATCTGTCCAGTGAGCTAGGAAAGGAAATGTCATTCAAGAAAATTCCAAATGGGGTCATGAAGAGTCAGACTGAACAAAAAATGTACAAAGCATTATGTAAATGAAAACGAACACTGAGATACTATCTAAGCAGTGTTTAGCAGGGTGCCCAGCAGGTCGTAGGAGCTTAATAAATGTTTATTCCCTTCCTCCCCTTCCTACTGATTATTTCCTCCAGTTGGCTGGTATTATGTAGACAAAGCCTAAGAGTAAAATAAAGCATTTAAGTGGAAGGCTAACACACAGACCTGTTCTGAAATCATCAAACAAGGTTTACAACAACTGATAAAGGCTGTGCAGTTTAATTTAATCTCATAAAAGCCAACACCATACTAGTTGTAAGTAGCCCCTTGAGTGGTTCCTTATTCAAGGTGGCATAGAGCCAGGGAAAGAAAATAGCTTAGATACAGTCCACAGCAACAAATGAAGTTCAGAAAAAAAACCAGTTTGTCCTATAACGTTGATGATTTTGTTGGAGTATCGTTTCTTCTTCAGATCTCACCTACAGCACTGTGTCTCTATCATATATTTGTCTCTCTATGCATTTCTGTAAATATATCTATATACACATGCATACTGTGCCATGTAACATGTATATATGTATATAATGCACCCTCCTCCCATCTTTTCTCAATATGATGGGTGAACAGTATGAGAAGGCCAAAGAATCCACTAAAACTATAGTCTAGTCTGAAATTGGAGGTTAGGGGGAGGGGGAAAAGGCGAAAGGGAATGGATAGAACTAGATGAAGACAGGTGACAGTGATTATAGGATCCACTAACTTAGTTTTTTAAAAACATGGACTTGGGAATGTGAATGGCCAGGGGCAATTCAAATGCACAAGGAGTGAGGAGAGGGGATGGGCAGAGCAAGAAATGTTTGCTGGTAATGCTGTAGCGAGGAAGAGAGGGAGGAAACATTAAAAATTTTTAGTGGAAAAAAAGACACACGTGTATACACACACATACACACACATATATACACACACACAATCTTCTATTTATCCCATATGTAAATATTATATATACATATATAGACACAAACAAGTATACATATACCTATTACATATATGCATATGTACATATTCATTTTCTATTCATATCATGGTTCATACTTACTCACACATGTGTCCTATCTCCCTACTAGACCACCTTCATGCACATGAGAGCAGGGAGACATATCTAAGCTCTGCATCTTTCCCAGGGGTAAGCAACAATGCTCTGTTGTTGTTCGGCTATTCAGTCACGTCCTTCATGACCCCATGGACCATATAATGTCAGTACTGTTCACGAAGTTTTCTTGGTAAAGATACTGGAATGGTTTGCCATTTCCTTCTTCAGTAAATTAAGGCAAACAGAGATTAAGTGACTTGTCCAGGGTCACACAGCTAGTAAACATTTGAGGTTGTATTTGAACTCAGGTGTTCTGACTCCAAGCCCAGAGCTCTATCCACTGAGCCACCTAACTGCCTCCACGATGCTCTGTACATAGCATAAAATTAATTGAATTAAGCATATGTGCAAGGAAGGCACTGTACAAGTACCTGGGGATACGAAAACAAATCGAGGAAGAATCTCTGCCTTCAAAGAATTTACATTGTACTAAGAGATACAACATGTAGGAGGCAACATAATGACACTATCTCTTGAGTGAAAGGACCTGGTCACAAATCCTGCCTCTGACATCACCTGTGTTATTTTGGGCAAGTCACTTAATACTCTGGAACTCAGTTTCCTCCTCTATAAATAAATGGGGGTTTGGGGGAAAGGGATTATGAAACTCCTTCTGACTCTAGATTTATGATTTTATGGACCTGTAAGATGTGTGTATTCCTACGTAATAAATGTATGTCCCTATGGGTTGTCTCAACGTATAGAAGCAGCTCAGGTTGGCATGCATGTCTCTGAAAGGTGATCCATTCCTTTACAAGAGACCAACTTCTACCTTGAGGAAGACAGGAGAAAGGTAGCGACTGGTACTTTCACTTTCTTTTACCTATTTCTAAGAATGGTATCAGGCTAGATTTATATCTATCTGCCACTATCTAATATCGTTGGCCTAAGGCTGCGATATTTTGTGGGGGCTTAGAAGGAAAGCTATTTCCCTGATATCTCTTAGCGGGGATGGTGGCCCTCAGCCCACAGTCAGTACTTAGTCCCTTCCCCCTGAAAGTTGTTTATATAAAAGACCATGGCAAATAGTGAATAGCAAGTAGACACATACATTTATAATGGAAAAATGACTAACAGAAATTGAAAGAGTTATACAGATTAAAATATACCAGAAAATATATGAAATGGAATGACCCTTTAAATTGAGAGTAAAATAATATCTCTTCTCAACCCAGAGAAAGTCTTTGATCTAACCCAAGGAGAAATTCTCTTTTTTAAGTCTCTAAAAAAGAAATCAGGGATACATTAAGAAGCTATCCTCCCTCATAAATCTGCAGCTTCCTAAATCTCTTCCTTTCCACACGCATCTTTAAAGAATCCTTCTCCCAAGTATCTGTTGCCAAACTTGCCACTAACATAGGTCCACTGCGTAGCCTCAGCACTTTCACCACATTTAGGAATCAGATCTCTCTAGATAAACTCAGGAGCATGCAAAATGCCCTAGGCTTGGTTGAGAGCCCGGTTTTACGCATACGTAAGAACATGATAATTTGAAGGAGAAAACTTTGAGAGGCATCCAGACATATTGGACAGAATGGTCAGCCTCAGAGTGAGGAAGATCTGAGTTCAAGATTTGCCTGTGAAAGATATTAGCTTCCTGACCATGGACAAGTCATTTAGACAAGTATCAAAGACTATAAGTTGCAAATCAGTTATTGATGTGAATTAGGGAAAGAAGGTTTCCATGAGGGAGGGAGGGAGGGAGGGAGGGAGAGAGGGAGAGAGGAAAAGGGAAAGAGACAGAAAGAAAGAAAGAAAGAGAGAGAGAGAGAGAGAGAGAGAGAGAGAGATCATGGCAAGCAGACATGTATAGCAGGTGGCACTGGAGTTGAGACTTAAGAAATGCTGAGGCTCCTAAAAAAATAAATATTTGTTCAGTTGAAGATATTGGTTCAGCACAATTAATTTCAGCAAACTGAGTCTGCCAATATTTCAGCTGCTCAAGCAGTCTTTATTGTCAGTATCTATCACCCAACTGGTCTCACATAATTCTGCCATGACTGTAGAGACCCAATCACTTAAGAGCCATATTGAGATCTTTGTTAGCAATTTCAGTTTGAGAAACATCACCATTTTAATAAAACATCCCCCTAGGGATGAGTTTCAGACAGTGGGAGGTAAATGATCTGTTTGGGAAAGATTAAATGATGTGAATAGTGACATAACAATACAATGAATAGAAAAGGTAATAATCTAAAATGCTTCTTGTACATAAGAATCCATAAAGACATTATCTGTAGCTTTATCATGGCTTTTATTTTACAAATGATGAAACTGAGGCCCAGAGAATCTAAATCACTTGACCAAGGTCACACAGCTAGTTGTTTCATGGCAGGACCAGTCTTCTGACTGATCAGGACTTTCCCCATTGCTATTCGCTATGACTAAGGTTGGGTTTTTCCATGTACTGGATCAAACTAAAACCACAATTTTGGGTGTAGTTTCATTCCCATATAAGTCTGTGGTACAGCTTATTTGCCCACACAAGATACTTTCATGATGCTACAATCAGCAAGAAACTAGAAAGGAACTGGAAGCACAAGATGGTAATTAGGGTCCCATTCACACTAGTGTGGCTAATTGGTTCAAACTCAAATCCATCATTCCAGTTTGAGTCAGCAGCTTTATGTGAATTTGGATTAAAAGAAAGAAGTAGTGCATTTGAGGGGGCTAGAAACCAAGAATTCTATATACATTTTCCATAGAAATATTATTCCATATAATTTTATATACTTATTCCTTATTATGTTTTAGAAAATTCATTTAATTATTCCACAGTTCTCTTTAAGAGGAGACTAATAACATGGGGACAGTTAAGTGGTGTAGTGGATAGAGCACTGGGCCTGGAGATAGGAGATTTGAGTTCAAATTTGGCTTCAGATATTTACTAGCTGTGTGACCCTGGGCAAGTCTTTAACCCTTTTTGCCTCAGTTTCCTGATCTGTAAAAGATCTGAAGAAGGAAATGGAAAACCACTTGTCTCAGTTTCTTGTAAAATCTTCCCCCTCCCTGTAAAAGGGGGACACACTGGAGAAGGAAATGGTAAAGCACTCCAGGATCTTTGTCAAGAAAAGCCTATGGAGAAGTCCACAAAGAGTTGGACACAACTAACTGAACAAGTGACATATCTAATTGGTATGGAGGGTGAAAGGATTTTATAGTGGAAAGAATATTGGATGTAAAGACAGAAGACCTGGTTCAGGCACTTAGAGCTTGTGGGACTTAGGCAAATAATTTATATTCTCTGGTTCTCAGTTTTCTGTAAGAAAAATCTGTAAAATGAGGAGAGTGGATTAGATAATCCTTAAGACTCCTTCCATTTCCAAATCTATAATTACGTGACCCTATGACTTGATGAAATGCTAAATTATTGTAAAGCATTAACCACATGAATAGTTCAAGAATAGGCACATTAAATATATGAACTTATTTTCCTAAAATTAAATTATTATTGATAAAATTAAATATTAATGATGAAGAATGCATGCTTGATATATTGCAACAGTTATGAAAGCTTGATGAGGGCGTTTTATTCTCTGAGCACAGGGTCTTAATGTTTTTCAGACTCTGTATCTCCTCCTATCCCACAGAGCTTTGCATATACCAGTATGGTACATGAGAAAGTTATCTAGATTTGTACATAACCCTGAAGTAGAGTAGAAGGTAAATTGGGAGATTTAGGCATATATTCAGATGCCTCCAATTCCTACATGACTTTGGGCAAGTCATTTACCTTTCTGAGCCTCAGTTTCCTTAACTGTAAAAAAATATAATACTCTTTTGTTCAAAAAGCTTCAGAGGGCTTCCTCATGCCCCTAAAATAAAATATAAATTCTTCTGATTTTTAAAGACTTTTACAATCTCCACAAATTCCAGCCTACTTTAAAAACCTTCTTGCATTAAAACTTCTTGCATTCTAGTCCAACTGGCCTTCATGCCAGTACATGCCATTCCCCATATTTCTCCATACTTTTGCATAAACTTACCACTACCTGAAATATATTTCCTCCTTATCTTCACCTTTTAATATTCTTAGGTTCCTCTAATGCTTATTAGACAGATTAAAGGGCCATCTCCTATGGGAAGTCTATTCTGGTCTGCTACAGCTTTGGGCTGAGAAATTCTTTTGTGTTTAACTTTATATGGATGTTGTTTCCTTTCTCAATAGAAAGTAAGCTCCTCCAAAACAGAGACTTTTTTATTTTTGTCTTCAAATCCCTAATGTGCCATATCACAATCACTGCCACTCAGTCAAGTGTCATTTGTTTTTGCTGGTGTTCATTCATTTCAGTTGTTTCCAACTCTTCATGATCTCTTTTGGGGTTTTCTTGGCAAAGATACTGGACTGATTTGCCATTTCCTTCCCCGGCTCATTGTACAGATGAGGAAATTGAGGTAAAAAGAGATTTAAGCGACTTGTCCAGGGTCATATAGCTAGTAAATGTCTGAGGACAGATTTGAACTCATGTCTTCCTGATTCCAGGTCCATCCCACTTTCCATTGCTGCCTCATTCATTGTTGAATGAATAAGTTATGGCACTGCCTATCTTAGGTTGTTGGTAAAGTGCTTTGTAAACCTTAAAGTGCTACAGAAACATGAGTCATTTTTAATAAATGTTTGTTCAACTTGAACATCCAGGCTTGGAATGCATGAAGCACTCACTATATTAAAAAAACCCATGGTTGGCTGGGGGTCAGTATCCTTAAAACAAAGAAAACTGTTGTTATGAAGCCAAAAGAATAACATTTGTTATTTTTATTACCTGAGGATGGTATGAAGTTTTATAGCTGCAAACTGATTTATGACTCTCTTTCTTTTTCTATCTTTTATTAATTCATCAATTAGAACTCTGTGAAATGGGTCAGTGGTGTTATTATCTTTTTTACACAGGAATAAACAAGAACACAGAAATTAACCGATCAGCTCAAGGTTTTTCTAAGCCTATTAGCTACTCTAACTCATGTTTGGCCCATGGAATTCTGTTTCCTGCCGCAAAGGTAAGTCACTGGTCTGTCACAGGATAGAAGAAAATATAGAAAGCCTGTCCAGTGGTAAGATTTCTCCTCTCCTGCATGTGTAAAGGAATTGTAAAGATGGAAGAACATCACTCCCTGGTGAAGAATGTCTTTAGCATTACTAGGAGAAAGAAATTACCTTGCTTGGAAGAACCAGTCCCTAAAACTACTCATGGTTAAAACCTTGTGGTATCGGGAAATGAACAATTGAAGCTCAGGCTTCTTTAGAGTCTGCTAGTTTTACAATAAATGTATTTTCAGGTAGCAAAAAGTATTGCATCTCCTCTTCAAAAATCAATAAAGGCCCCATGACCTTGGAATGCTGGCATCATCTGAACTCTGACACCAACACACCTTAAAAAGAAAAAAAATCTCAGCAAATATTTTCAAGAACCCAATCTTCATTGATTTCTGTGACAGATTCATCACAATTAATATATTCTTTTGGGCCACAATATAAAATGGGACAACTAAGGAAACCTCCATAGACACAAAAGGAAAGTTGCCTAAGTCACCTGATCATTACCTGGGCTTCTTGGATCTGATGAGATTTTACCCATTTCCTGCTTTCTATTTCCCTTGAGTACTATTAATTCCATGCAAATTGTGTGGTTAAGGCTACTATCCTGGATACCAGAAGTGAAAGTTATGCTTCCCTCTGATTTCATGTACTAACTCCAGAAGACCTAGGCTGGAAGAGGAGCTGCTGCACTACTCAGAGCTACTGAGCACATCTGCTGCTCTTCTACCCCCAAAGCTCCATTGCTTTGCCTTATTGATTTGCGCTTTACAGAGGCAGTGTTTGTTTCTAAGCCTTCCTTCATCTTGCCCATCCAAAATTCTGTTTGGAAAACAGACAGGCATTCATAGAGTACTTTGTTTGAAGGTGATGTCCTACTTGCTATATTAAACAGGATATATTTTCCACACAATTAACTCTGTGTTCCTAGTAAAATACATTCATGGTCTGAGTTCCCTAACTTCAGCTCTCTCATGGAGACGGGGAGAACATGAAGTGAAAGAGAACTGATTTCATGCTCTTGAATCTTTGCTGTTTTTCTTCTTTTTTTAGTACCATCAGCCATGGGGAAAGGCGGCGGTGGTAGTAGAAGGTAACAGGACACATTCCTGGCAAGTTCTGCTTTAGAAACAGCTTTGATACCTGCTATACCTGCCATTCACCATGCTTTCAAACTATTTAGGTGGACTAGTCACTACTGCACCAGCTTCCTTCTTCTCCCCTTCCACCCTCCACAAAGGACTGGAAGAATCCAAATGACTTCTCTGGGATTTCAACTGCAACCCACTTCATACATATGCTTCCTGCTCTTCACTGACTGTTGATTTCTTTCAGGGTTTCCCTTATTTTCTTGGGAATGGAAATACATAACCTAATCCCTCCATCCACTCAACCTCTGACTTTCCCCTTTCCAATCAATTCATATATAATGGATCATTTCCCTTTGCTGTCCTACCAGGAGAGGTGCCAGTGCCAACACTGAACTTCGGTTTCAAAAATGCCTTGAGCACCCTTGAAATGAAGGTGCTATCAAAATTTAAATAAGCGCTTTTTGCATTTAGCAGCTTTTAGGAGCTCATTAATGACTCATTAATATGCATGAAACCTGACCAGAAGCAGTGAGCCCAATAGGGGATAATTAAGCCTTTGGCACTGGCTAGATGGCTCCTAATAGAATGTGGAGAACACTTCCATTTTTTTTTTAAATTCCTTAGGTCCTTCCCAGTTAGGGATACCAGCAATGTGTCATCCTGGTTAATTGTCTAATATTTTGGTGTTTTGTTTTTAATATTTATTCATTTAATGGCATAATGGGCTGGCTAAGCAGACACTGTTTACCTCCTGCATTCCCCCACCCCAAAAGACTGATGCCATCTGGTGCTAAACAAGTCCACTCTCTCCTAGAACTGAGAATTCATCAAAATCACATAAGGCTCCAGCCCTCTGCAGTCCCTGGGTAAACGAGGATGGAAACAGCAGAGAGTAATGAGACATGTTTTCCTATGCTTTTGGTTTCTGCCATGGGGATTGATCTTTCCCTTGAGAGAGGTGTTTTCCTCTTTTCTTTTTCTTAAAGAACTGGATGAAAGTGTTTCATTTCACAGAACCCTATGGGAGAAAGTGGGGTTCTACAACATGAGGTATTCTGTATTTTCTTCCTGTCTATCTTTCCTGGTGACAGTGAAGAGATTGGTGATAAACAAATAGGAAAAATCAAAAAACAACCAAAGACTCATTTCTTCTTCTTGTATAGGTAATCCTTCTGATTCTTGGATTAGGGATTCCTGATTTCAAACATTCATGCTGTACCTTGCCAACTCATTATGGATTCAGCTGCTTCCTGCTCCCTGGTGCCAGCCCCCACCAAGATACTTTGGCCTGCCTTCCCTGGACTATGCCTTACTGTTCCCAAAATTCCTTTACTTCCTTTCCCTTGCCCCGCAAAACTTCTGTTCCCTCTGTGAAGGGAATTGCAGCCAAGTGTCAAGAATAAAGCAAATTGGTTGAATTAGTGATTAAATACATTACTCCAATATATGAATGACTAATACGCCCCCTTAACCTTGAAAGTGGTATTTTCATTTTGAAAGAGGACCCTTATAAACCACAATGACCCTCTTGTTGGTAGAATTCCAGGCAATGCAAAAAAGTAAAGAATTTCATATTGTTCAACAGAAACTATTTTTGGGCAAGAGGGACTTTTAGCACCATACCAAAGAAAGGGGAACACTTACCTGGGACATCCTGGGTTACAGGCTTGGGAGTCTTTAGAGGTCTTTTAGAGCAGCTTCAGAACAATTCAATTCAATTAAATAAACATTTATTAAATTCCTTCTTATGTGCAAGGTACTATGGTAGGAAGAAGGGATGCAAAAATAAAATATGGCATAAATCCTAAGAAACTTATTTTCTCACAATATATCATAGCTGACAAGGAATTACAGAGAAAGGAGATCTAGAAAAAATGCTCCAGAAAAATGTTACTAGGGAAAGATGTGGGGAATCAGGAAAGGTAATGTAGAAGTAGAGGTGACTGAGCTGACTCTTAAAAGAGAAATGGGTCAACAGGCTGAGGTGAGCAAGACATGAATCTAGGCAAGGAGAATGTCTTTTGCAGCTGTGCAGACATAAGATGTGGCATGTTGAGTTCAGGAAATAGTTTTTAGTACAATGTGAATAATCTGAGGTGGTAAAATATAAAATGAAACTGGACAGGGAGATTGGAAGGTCTTCTATAAGCAGAAAAAACAGGGAACCCCTGAACATTTTTAAGCAGGGATGTAAGACCAATGACTTCTATTACTATGTCATCTCTAACACATAAAGATGAATTGGAGAGGGAGATGGCATAGGAAGGGAGAGACCAGGTTGGAGACTATTACAATAGCCTGGTTGAAAAATAAGAAGGGCCTGAGGTTGGATCATAGTGGTATGATTGGAAATAAGGGATGTAGATGCTAAAGAAATGAGGATAATAGAGAGAAATAAGAAGTGCTATGGAAATAGAACCCACAAATTTTGTAAATGCACTGGATAGTGGTGGTGAGGGAAACAAATGACAGTTTCTGAACCTGAGTGACTAGAAGGATGAAAGAAGGAAGTTTTGAAGAGGGGAAGGTATTGGCGAACATAATAAAGTTCAGGTATTGATTCTGAGTTTCTAAAACTATTTTCCCATGTAGATCTCCAGCAGACAGAGGTTAAGTTACTTAAAGTCAAGGGAGAGTTTAAGCTTGGATATTTAGACTTGGGAGAATTTTAGATAATGGTGAACACTAAATGCATAGGAGTGCAATAAGAAGAGAGCCTAGGGGAGAGTTTTGGTGGTAGACCCACCCTTAAGGATCAAGATGACAATGATGAATCAGCAAAGAAAAACGAGGAAAGGTCAGATTGGTGGGAGAACTAAGAGCTTGGCTTTAATATGGCCAGGTGGGAAGTTGCTCTCACCCATGCCTTCTGGTGATCATTTTCCTGTTGCTAAGTCATTAGTTCCAAGAGCTTCCTGAGGCTTCTATGGAAACATCTTTCCAGACTCAAGCCTGGGAAAACAATGTATGACCTTCATTTCTGGGTAAGCCTCACAATACTAGCAAATGGAGCTGTCTCTTAAAAACTGGGATTGGATTTGAAAAAGGTAACTCACCACGTATCTGACCTTTCCCCATTTGCTACCAACTAGACTCAACTAATGCTGCCATATTTTCCTTTCAACAAATCCAACTTCTGCCCTGAAAACATGCTTCTTCACTTTCACCATTTCCTGTTCTACTCTTTGACTGAACAAATTTCCTTCCTACCAGTTGAAAAGTACTAAGCTAACCTAACTAATTCCTGTGCATATTGATGTCACAATTTATAAACTTCTTCACAAAAACCCTGTGAGGCAATATAAGGAGCTATTATCTTCATTTTATTTATAAGAAAATTGTGGCTCAGAGAAGTTAATGACTTGCCCATGATCACACAGCTGGTAAGTATCAGAACCAGGACCTGAGCCAGTATAACTTAATGCATCCAGGTTAGGATAACCAAGGACTTCAGGGCACAGACATCTACTACCCATAAAGGATGACAATAAATGATCATAAATCACCATAACTTAAGTTGCCTTCAAGCTACCAGCATTCATTTGGAGTTAAATCTCAACAGGAGAGAAGTAGGCAGCAAAACCACTGACTCAGCACCTCTCCAGAGCATAATGAGATCTGTGAAAAGCAGTGATTCATTAACATCTTTCCTGCCTGTTCCAAAAGGCTGCCTTCCTTCAATTTGGCACAAGTAGATCTTTTTTTTTTTTTTTTTGATGGAACAGCCTGGAGGTATATATTGTGGGAACCCCATTCTATGGAGTTCCCAGCTGGGATTCTCTTACTCATGACAATGCCCACTCAAATGATCTTACTCATTTTTCTAATGAAGTTATTTCAACCTCTTCCATGCTGAGGTGACATGCTGAGGAATCCCAACCTCTTATTTCTCAGAAGTGCAGTAAATTTCTATTCTTTTCATTTTAAGTCTGACAACTTGCCTTTTTAATTTTTTTCTCTCTGTCAGAAAATCCTCAGTTCAGATCTGACCTCAGACACTTACTGACTTTGTGATCCTGGCTAAGTCACTTAACTTCTGTTTTCCTCAGGTTTCTCTTCCATAAAATGGGAGTTATTTTCATTAGTGAAGTTTTCTACCCCTTTTTTCATTTGGTCAATTCTGTTTTTTTAAAGTGTCATTTTCTTCAGTAGTTTTTTTGTGTTTCTTTTACCAAGCTGTTGTTTTTGTTTTTACATAATTTTCTTGTACTGCTCTCATTTCTTTTCCAAATTTTTCCTCTGCCACTCTTGTTTGATTTTGAAAATAATTTTTAAGTTCTTACAAGAATTTTTGTCAGGCTTGTGTCCAATTTACATTTTTCTTTGTGGCTCTTCTTGTAGCTGTTTTGACTTGATTGTCCTCTGAGTTTGTGTCTTGATCTTCCCTGTCACCAGAGTACATTTTTATTGCCCAGGTTTTTTTTCTTGTTGTTTGATCATTTCCCCAGCATATTTCTTGACTTTGAACTTTATATTAAAGTTATGCTCTGCTTCTGGGGTATGGAGTGTGGGCACTATCCCAAGCTTCATGCTTTTTTGCTTTGCTGTTTCAGAGCTAGTTATGGAATGCTAGAATTTTTCAGTGCTTCCAAAGTGGTGTGATCTATAGTGAGGTGTGGTCATTGCTCCCTTAGAACTGGAAGCAGGACCAGTCCTCTGGGTCCCTGCTCCCTTGGAACTGAAAGTGATATTGTTCCTCAGGTTCCCTACTCCCTTGGGATTGCAGGCATTCCTCTCTACTCTGGAATTGTGATACAGAAATGGTTATGGGTAATAGAGTTTCTAAACAGCACCCAGTTCTATTCCCAGTGCCAGCATATGGATCACCTATAATTTCTTTAAGACCAATTTTTCAGTCCCTTTAACAGCTCTGGATTGAGAGTTCCTAAAGCTATAGTGCCTTCAAGTCCCACAGCTGGTATTGTTACTGTTTGTGTTCTGGGGTAGCTCCCCACCTTTGTCATAGACTTTTCCTTTCAATCTCTTATGTTGTCTTGGACTGGGGGAAAAATCTCTCATCTGCTTGGCTGCTTCTTTTACTACAACATCATGGCTCTGCCCCCAGAAGTCTCATTTATAAAATGGGGAGAGTAATAGTATCTACTTCCCAGGGTTGTTGTGAGGATCAAATGAGATATATGTAAAGTTCTTAGCACAATGCCTGGCACATGGTGTGCACTGTGTAAATTTTACTTATTATCATATTATTATCATTTCTCTTTCTTGTGGCAAAGGGGAATCCGAGAAAATGTCAAGAAGAGAAGAAATGAGCTGTGACCAAAAGGACTGTGCATTTTTCACTTTGAAGGTAGGGCTTGATAAGAGGAAAGTACTGAATTATAAAGAAACAATGCCTTGTACTCTAGATTATAGAGCAAATCTGGTAGAGAAGAAACAAGGAGGAAACCTTTGCCTTGAGTGATATTATCATATTTATTTGCATCCTGTCTCATCAACCCACAAAGACAATAATATCGCATCAATGTTGTAGATAGTCAAGGCTGGAGAAAGAAAATACACATTTTTCTCCATGATTCCTCTTTTCAAAATTTACTATATTTCCTGCTCAGATATTCTGTTTATATCAGGGAGAGTGCTCTGAGTAAAATCTCTTTTTGAATACCACAGCCTTTAATGAATTCAATTAAGAAAAAGTCTCTACAGTAGGGATAGATTTCTCAAAAATTATCTGATAATTTGGTCCAGTGATAGTTCTTTGTATACCAGGGTTTAAGGACAACGTTTGTGAAAGTCTGGAAGCTTCACAGAACCATCAAATGGCAGAAGTGTACCTGAGGGTTAAATTCCATGTAGGTATGCTACAATTATGCAATCAATAAATACTTATTGTGTCTACTATATGCCAGGAACTGTGCTAGGAATTGGGAATGTAAATATAAAAGAGTGTCCCTGTCCTCAAGGAGCTTACATTGTACAGGATGGGGGTGGAGTGTTATAATCTTAGAGAAATAAAGATATCCTTATCTATTTCTATAACTCTCCATTTATCTCCCTATGTATAATGCAAAATGATTTGAGGGAGCACAGCTAAGTGGCACAGTGGATAGAGTGCTGGGCCTTGATTCAGGAAGACCTGAGTTCAAATTCAGCCTCAGACACTAGCTGTGTGACCCTGGGCAAGCCACTTACACCTGTTTGCCTCAGTTTCCTTATCTGTAAAATGAGCTAGAAAAGAAAATGACAAACTACTCTAGTATCCCTTTCCAGAAAACCCCAAATGGGATCAGAAAGAATTGGAAATGACTGAAATAACAAAACATACGTAACGGCTTAAGAATCTGAAAAGGCCTCATGTAGGATGTGCCCCTTGACCTGAACCTTAAAGAAAGCTAGGAAGGAGATCATAGGATCATAAGCATAGACCTAGAAGAGACCACAAAGTACATGTAGTGATGCCTTATTTTACAGATGAGAGATCTGAGGGAGGTCAAAAAATTTGCTCAAGGTCACACAACTAGTAACGGGAACAACCTTTGAAAAGGTATGGAGGTGGTAGATGAATGTTGTTTATAGGGAATTGTAAGGAGGTCAGTTTGGCTAGACTTTAGAATACATGCTGGAGAATAATATGTAATTAACCTGGAAATATGGGCTAGAACTCATTGGCCATTTTATTCCCATGAAGCTACTGTACCAAGAGGCAGTGAGGTACATTGGAAAGAGTATTGACTTTGGAGTTAAAAGTTGTGGTTCAGTGGTTTCAGCTGTGTCCAACTCTTTGTGATTCCATTTGGATTTTTCTTGTCAGAGATACTGGAGTGGTCTGCCATTTCCTTCTCTAGTTCATTTTACAAATGAGGAAATTGAGGCAAACAGGGTTTAGTAACTTACACAAGGTCACATAGTAAGTGTTTGAGGACAGATTTGAACTGGGGAAGATGAGTCTTCTGACTCCAGGCCCAGTGCTATATCCACTGCATCACCTAGATACCCTATTTGAAGTCAGAAGACTTACATTTCAATTTCTTCCTTTATCACTTTTTGCCTATATGACTTTGGACAAGTGATTTAATCTGTCTTGCCTCAGATTCTTTACATATAGAATTATGGGGTTGTACTAGATGACTTCTCAGCCCCTTTTTGCTCTAAATCTATGATCTCATTTTTCTGTTCCCTTTTACAAGTAAATTTTTTTTCCAAAGCTACCTATACTAAATGTCTCCAAATCCTCACTATCCATGCTCCCACCTCAATCCCTTATAGTCTGGTCTCTGTCTAGACAATGCTGTGCTAGAATTGCTTTTTCAAAGGTCACCAATCACCTCTAATTTCCAAATCCAGAGACTTTTTTCCCAGTGTACATTCTCTCCTACTTTTTTTCATCCCCTGGAATGTTTAATTATTTTCTTCCAAATAGGTGTCTCTCCTCTGGAAGGCACTACACTCTCCTGACGTTTTTCCATTTCTTACCATAACTTTTTTTGTCTTATATACTGTGTCTTATCCTCTTCCAATTTGCTTATTATGGGAGTTGTCTAAGGATGTGACCTTGACATTCTCCTATTCTCTCTCTCTGATCTCTCTCAGGTAATTTCATTCAGTCTCTTATAAACTTTGGGTTCATACTTCCAAATGCTTACATGCATCAGGATCAATGACTTAGAGCTAAATGGAACCGTAAGATGTCATGTAATTGAACCTCTTGATTTTAACAGCTAAGAAAACTGAGGTCTAGACAGGTTAAGTGACTTGTTAATGTAGTAAGTGGTGGCTAGATTTGAATTCACTTCCTCTCACCCCAAATCTAACACGCTTTGGACTGCACCACACTGCCTCCTAAACTAAGCATTTGACAATGTTTGCTAATCTCTTCACCAAACCTTCTTTATCTTCAGTCTCCATTGTTTCTATTAGTAGCAACAGCAATGGCATTCCAACCACTTTATCATGTTCACAACTTTGGTTTTATTAAGTTGTTGTATAGATTGTGATGGAATACTATTATGCTATAAGAAATGATGATCAAGATGCTATCAGAAAAAAAACTTGGAAAGATGTATAAGAACTGATGCAAAATGAAATGAGCAGAACCAGAAGAACATTGTACACAGTAACAGCAATATTGTATGATGCTCTACTGTGAATAACTTAGCAATTCTCAGCAATACACTGATCCAAGAAAATTCCGAAAGACTTAAGATGAAAGGTGTTGTCCATCTCCAGAGGAAAAAAAACTGGTGTACTCTGAATGTGGATCGAAGATACTTTTTTCTTTATTATTTTTTGGTCCATTTTCTGTCATAGTATGACTTACGTGAAATGTGTTTTGTATAAAACACATGTATAATCTATGTCAAACTGCCTGCCATCTCAATGGGGAGGAAGAGAATTTGAATTCAGAATTTGAAAAAATTATTAAAATTGTTTTTACATGTAACTGGGGGGAAAATTAAAAAAAATAATACTTTGAGTCAAAAATAATTGGTGTTATTGAATTTTTCTTCCTCCTCCTTACCTCTTACTAATCATTTACTAAGTCCTTTCCATAATAACTCAGTAACATCTGCATTAGCTCTCTCCTCTCTAACTCTACTGCTATGACCCCACTAAAGACCCAGTTTACCATCCTCTTGTGCTACTTCAAAAGTTTCCCTTTGTATCAGTTAACTTCCACTAGCTACCTTCTTTGATGTATTCTTCATAACATTACTATATTTATTTTATTAATTCATAAATCTATCTGGACATGTCATTCCTCAATTCAAAAACCTATGGTGGTTCATTACTGTCATTAATAAAGTTCAAATTCCTCTCCTTCACACTGGCAATGCTGCACAATCTGATGCCACCGTACTTTTCCAACCTCAGTTTACATGATTCCTTTCCATATATAGAACTTGCTGTAGCCATAAAGTGTAACTGTCTCTTGGTGGAATATTGAAAGACAGTTGAGTATGATTGAAAGAATTCTAAAATTGGAGTTAGTAGATCTCAGGTTAGAACCCTATCTCTTCTACTTCCTTCCTGTGTGACCTTGGTCAGGTTATTTCATCCCCTTTGGTATCAGTTTCCTCATCTATAAATTAAGGGAGTAGGACTGGCTAATCTCTAAGGTCTCCTTATTTCTAAATCTATGCTCATTTACAAAAGAACATCAACAAAACCCCCATTTTTCTACTAGCATGTCTTTACTGTTACCTATATCTGAAATGTCCTTTTTATCCTTAAAGCCATTCTGAAACGTCATCTCCACCTTGAAGCCTTCCTTTATTCCAGATATTACATAAACACTTTGTTTTGTACCTCTCCAATCCTATTATGTTTATTTCATATTACAATTATTTGGTCAAATTGGAAAGGATTATACATCTTGAGCTGAAAGGGACTTCAGAAGTCATTTGCTCAAACCCACTCATTTTTTCAGATTAGGAAACTGAGATACGGGAAGCCTAGAAAACTTACCTAAAGTCACACAATAAGCGTCAGAGGTAGAATTTGAAAACACATCTTTGGACTCTAGAGAGAGTGCATTTTCTAGTGTGTTTATGTGTGTGTACACATACTTTCTTGCTACTAGACTATAGGTTTCATGAAGGTAGGGATAAGTCTTATCTAAGCTTTAAATGACTCCCATCCATAGCATAGTGCTTTGCATGTGGTGGTCACTTACATGGTTGTGACAAGAATCTTTTATGGATTTTCTAACTGTCAAGAGGAAAAGAGGGAACCAAATTGGATGTACAAATACTGAAGAAGTAAACTTGTGCCTACATAAATTCAGAGAGGTCACCTGAATTTTGGATCAGGCCTTTTCCTAATAAGAAGCTATATAGTAAGTTAGCTATATAGTAAGCCGGTATGGTGTTTTTTTGTCAATTCCCTTTTCTTTGCTTCAGCAAATCCTTTTCTTAGGATCTGGTGAACATGGATTTTATGAAGTTCACTCCTTCATCCCTCTCTGGGCCACATTCTAGACTCTTTAGTTATCTTTCTTCAACATGAACTAGCAACCTTCTCACCCTGTAAGGTCATTCTCCCCTTGAGGTACCTTCCTCTGATTGTTCAGTTCCTCCTGGAACCTCCATTTTAAGGGAAGTGCCCAGGGTGGCTAGGTTCATTCTTTCTCTAAAGCTCTGTGGGCTTTACCCCTGACTCTGAACATCTTTCTTCACCATGCCCTTGTGTACCTTCAACCCTGCCTCTGATTGTCATGAGGTATCATCTTCCTGCATTAGAAGGTAAGGTCCTTGAGGGTAGGAACTTTCTTTTTTACTTTTATTTGTATACCTAGAGCTTAGCACACTGCCTGATACATAGTAAGCCATTGATAAATGCTGGTTCACTTGTCTTGACTCTGTGGGAAGAGGCCTTAGAAATCACCTAATCCAATCTCCTCATTTTATAGTTGAGGAAAGCGAGACACAAAAAGGTTAAATGACTTACCCAGGGTCTCACAGCTGATAAGAGACAGGGTAAAGATTTGAATTCAGAGTCTTTGATTCCAAATACTGTATCTTTCTACTACACCATTCTTTTCTCCCGTCTCCTTCTAATGAACCTTCTGTTATATAAACATGTAAGAGATTATTATACTCTGATGTGGGATTGTTAGAGTGAAATTATCAATTCATAAATATATCTTCTGTACCTGGACAACAGCTTTTTCCTTAGAATTCACATCCAAGTTTGATAGTCCTGTGATATGAATACAGATTCAAGTATCTGATTACTTTGGATCCCTACAGAATGTAGCATATGTCACATTCCCATGCCTCCTGGGCAGAGTTGCCATATGGGGGCATTTTGAGTCTGACTTCCTGATGGGAAAATTGTGGAGCGCTGGCTGTATATCAGTGCTTAAGGCTCTGCCATTACAAATCATTTCCAAAGGCACAATCATCCTAGGCTAATGTGGGGTCTCCTCAAAGTATGATTTGTATCAAGAAAAAGTATTGGATGAAAAAAGGAACAAAGTTCTAGGTTTATCAAGAAGGAAAATCTGAGAAATATTACTGGGAAACTGGAACTAAGGGGTCTCAAATGGAGGAATCATGTGGGAATTCTACCTAAGAGGGCCATATTTGGAGTCAGAATGTCTGCATTCCATATCCTGGTCTTGTCACTTGTTATCAGTGTATCAGCATATTTTTAATCTAGAAAAGGATAGGCTTGGACTAAATGACCTTGAAGTTCCTTTCCAGTTCTGCATCTATGATCCTATTAAATTTAAAAAGAATGAATTTGCATACTGAGGGCTCTGTAGAATGTGGTGCCTGTGCTAATTCTCTGTAGCTTTCCAGGTAGTAAGAAATGGTGATGCTGATTAAAAAAAAAATCCAAGTGAGAAGAAAGCTGTACTTTTGCAGCTAGATGGGTCAGTAGATAGAGTTCAGGGCCTGGAGTCAGAAAGAGCTGATTTCAAATCCTTGACTATGTGACCCTGGGCAAGTCACTTCCCTCTATTTGCCTCAGTTTCTTCATTTGTAAAATGAGCTCGAGAAGGAAATGGCATAGCACTCCAAAATCTTTACCAAGTAAACCCCAAAAAGGAGTCACAGTCATATGACTGAAACGACTGAACAATAACACTTCTGTTCTCATTCTTTCCTTCATCTAACAAGGAAATGTTAAGCACTTACTCTGTGCTGAACACTATACTAGGTTCAGAGAAAGAGGCCAAGTCTACATGAAACAAGTTTCTGTCTTCATGGAATTTACATTCTGGTAGCTCTAACAATCAGTTTCTTGAGGGAAATGAATCTGTATACTTTTTTTTTTTTAATTTAAGAAAACACTTCCTTAATGCCCACTCCTGATACTGTAATCTTCAGGCTGTTTTGTATTAGACATACATGTGTATTAGTTTTTTGTTCTCTTAACTTTTCTTGTTGGAGGTTCTGTCTATACAAGCTTAAACTTCCACATGATAACTGAATCATATCCTCCATTATGAGGGTTATTTCCCAGTCGTAGGGTGTTTGGAATCACGGAAATAAAACATCTGGATGACTGACTGTATCTTTCAGTCTCCATCTGTATGTTTGGAGTTATGTAGAGACGATTTAAGTGATCTCATTGTGCTTGGCAAATTGTGAAAGGAAAGGAAGTTGAAATTAAAAATAAAATTCGTGAGAACTACATAATCAGGCCCAAAAGACCACATGCAAATGATCCATTATTTATCATGGGGTGTTTTTTTTAATTTTCATCTTTTCTCCCCCTCACCAATTTCATCAAAATCTCCCACAGCTCCTTTCTTGGATCCTGATTAGAATTCAGTTCAGATTTTAGGTAATGAAGAATTGTCTGCTTAAGGTAGTAATTAACAGTCCATACTGAAAAATCCCCAGCAACAATTCCATGGCAAAATCTAATTAAATGCTACTGATTTTTTATTTCCTTGATATTTAAATAGAGAAGTCATAAGACAGCTGCCTTGGGCTCTCCAAAATATTAGTCAATATGGATTTTTAAATAAAAGTTGATGCCAAATCTTTACAACTTTGGTGCAAGAAAATGATGGATGCAGCCAGCACATTTCTTTCTAATCTAGCAATCATAATGTGAGGGTATGACTTATGTTGGGATATTTACTGGTGTTCAAACATAGGCAGAATCCAGGGTCTGGAAACCAAGTAGAAAATGTTATTCTGGAGATGATTTCAGTGATGACAATGTCTCCTTATGCTGGAGAATAGTCTTTGGGCATTGAAAATCACCACTAGTCCTCGGCCAGGCACTACAATTACTGGAGATTCAAATTTGAGGACGTGATATCTTTCCAAGAGGCCCAGTACATTTTTAACTTGAGTTCAGTATTTCACATAAAATGTATATCCCAGAAGACCAAAGCTGAAACATGCTACCCACCTCCTGACGGTAAGGTGATGAACTCAAGGTGCAGAATGAGACATAATGTTTCATTCACGACCAATGTGGGGAACTGTTTTGCTCGACCATGAATATTTGAAATAGTTTAATAGGGTGATTTTTTTATTTCTTTCAGTTGGACTGAAGGAGAGGGTGGGCAGAGATTAGATTTTAAAAGTAAAAAAAAAAATTGAAACATTCTTTGAAAATTCACAAAAGGGAACAGAAGGTCAGCAGAAAACACATCTGGCTCCCAACCCTTTCTTTTCGGGATGATTACATATTACTCCTCTTTGTCGCTACTCTACTCCAGTCAATATGTTCTGCTTGCTATCCCCTGTACATAACATTTTATCTCCTGCCTCCATGTCTTTGTCCTTGCTGTTCCCTCATTCCTGGAATGTACATTCTTATTGCCTCTTTATCTTGGACCTCATAGGAACAACCTTCAAGGTTCAGGTCTAGTACCACTTTCTTGAGGTGATCTTTCTTGATTTACACAGATGTTAAAAATCCATACCCCAGATCAGTTTGTATAGTATATATCCTGTATTTAATTACTTGTGTTCATTCTGTTAACCTCTATTAGAAGATAAGTTTGAGAGTCATGTAGGTGGCAGAGTGGATAGAACCTTGGCCCTGGAATCAGGAAGACCTGAGTTTAAATATGGCCTCAGACACTTACTAGTTGTTGGATCTTGGGTAAGTCGCTTAACTCTGATTGCCCCACCCCTTCAAAAAAAGGTGACAAAGTGAGCATTTATTGTTTGTTGATCAACTGGCTAAGGTCAACTAGAGAAGTTAGGTGATTTCCTGAAGACCACCTTTTCAAATGGGTTTACAGACAAAACAACACCCAATTCTTACTCTAAGAAGGGCACTCTCTGGGTTTGTGCCCCTACTGGGCTATGAGTCATCCTCACAATGCATAATGACCCTGCCCTTCATGCATTTTGTAACTTTTTTCATTGGGTTGTTGCACTGGGTTGTTTTAAAAATACATTTGTCTGATGGTAGGGGAATAAGTTCACTGACTTCTCAACACTGCAGGAATTACTATGTCCTAAGATTTGTTCTTAGTTGTGACAAATAGAAAGTACTCAAAAGGAAAACAATGATGAGGGTAGGAGAAGAGGGCTGAGGAGCTGTAAACCAAAAATCACAAATCTGGTGGGAATTTTCTGACAAAGAAAAAAGTCCACTTACAGGAATGTTAAAGGAACAAATGAGAGGAAAGTGATCCTGGTACACACTGATTTAATGAGTACCAGGGAAATAGGTCTATAGATAAGTCTGTAATGTGCTACCTCCCATTTCTCAAGCTACAACATAAGACATGGGCATAGAGAATGCCCTCAGTATACATTACTGGCTTACACTAATCACTGTTGAAATTTGCAGCAGAGGGGGAAGAAAAGGATTATTAGTAAAGGTGGTGTTGTTTAATCATTCAGCTGTTTGTAATTCTTCATGGGATTACCATTTGGAGTTTTTCTGATAAAGGTACCAGAACAGTTTGCCATTTCCTTCTCTAGCTCATTTTACAGATGAGAAAAGTGAGGCAAACAGGATTAATTGACTTGCCAGGGTCACCCAGCTAGTAAGTGTTTGAGGCCAGATTTTTATTTTGGAAGAGGAGTCTTCCTGACTCCATCCAGGTCTGGCACTCAAATGACTGTACTACCTAGCTGCCTTGGAAGTAAAGTTAGCTTTCTTTCGTTTTGGAAGTGGTGCAGATCTGTGATTTTATTTAGAATAGGTAGGTAGGTTCAGATGAGGACCTTCTTTGCCAAAAGAGATCAACGATTGCTTTGCAATTTATAGTTTTAGGGACGAAGTTAGAAACACTGAGTAACAAAATGATTTGCCTGGGATTATAGAGATGGTATATCTCAGAGGGAGAGTTTTTAGGATCATAGTTTTAGACTTGAAGGGGACGTTAGAGATAAACCTCTTTTGCAGATAAAGGCACTGAGGCTCAAAGAGGTTGCTGTCTCAGTGCTGATAGAGAGAGATTACACTTATCATAGAATCATAAATGTAGAGGCCAGTTAGTCCAACCCCTTCATTTTGTAGAGGAGATAACTGAGGCTGAGGGTGGGAGTGACTTGCCTAAGATGACAGATAGTAAGCCACAGAGGTGGGATTTGAATCCAGGTCAATCCACATGTCCAGTCTTTAGTTTTCTAGTCTACAAAATAAGGGAGTTGAATCAAATGCTTTCTAAGAGGTGCCTTCTCGCTTTATATCCAATTATCCCATAATTTCCTTTGACTAAAGCCCAATTTTGGCCCAACATTTTAGGATTAAGATCATTAATAAACAGTGCCTCATTATCCAATGTGGCCTAGTGGAAAATTCACTGCACCTGGAACTGGGAGATCCAAATTCAAAACCCTAACTCTGCCATGAATTAACTATGTTTTGCTAGGAAAGCCAGAAGTCCTCATTTTCCTCAGTTTCCCCATTTCAAAAATGAAGCAACTGAATTAGATGATATAAAAAATCCTGTCCAATGCTATCGTTCTGTGATTCTATGGATTCATATCTATTGAGATGATAACCAAGTAGGGCTTGTTATCATATTTTGATGGATGTCTGCTATCATTCTATGTACTCAAGTTATCTGACATTCTGAAGATCAGGGAGAATCCCTTGATGCCATCCCTCAGTCTTTCTAGGGTTTAGCCTTCCCTGGGCACAAATATATTCAAATGTTTTCAGATAACAGACTTTTTAAAGCTGCTACATATTGCTGAAAAATAACCTGTCCAAATAATTTTGATTGGGAAGGCCTCTTATCTAAGATACAAGGTAGCTTTCCATTCAGAGTTTAGGATGGAAGTATTTTCTTCATCGGGCACTGACAGTTATTTCCGTAAATAGAAATGTCAGTAAGAGGGAAATAAAGAAACTAAATGGAATCCCAAATGAAAATGGAATTGAAGGCAGTGAACTAAGACTGGAAGATGAGGGGGGAGAAAAGGAGAGGGAAAAAGGGGAGGCAGTCAGAAAACCTTGACATCCTAAAAGGTCCTTTCTCAAACTACTGATAATACAGGAACTCCGAAGGTTTGGTTTTTTTTTGCATTTCTTTGGTTTTATTTGTTTTTTTATTAAACCTCATCAAGAAATCAATGACATTTAAAAACCACTTCCCATTACATAGTTTAGGAGATGAGAAAGAGCTGTTACACAGTGTTTACTTACAACGAATCATAACAATGTAAACCTACTACGTCACAGTCTATACTGGGTCATGATTGGACCTGTGCTGTAGCCCAAACTGTGAATCCATAATTATTTCCATTATTATTAATAATTATTAATAGCAAACATAATGATAATACCTAAGCTCCTGGGGCACCGCCTATCATTCATTCATCTCTCCACTCTCCCCCAACCTGTAGAAAACATTCCAGGTTCAGAATATTCAGTGGATCAGTACCATGGAGAGCCATAACTCATGAGTCCTAACTAACACACCAACTTCACCGGTCAGCTAGAGCACACATTTGTTCAGACATTTAATCAAACAGCATAACAAAGAAAGGAAAGTAGCAAATGTCTCAAGTAGGAGGCAGCATTTGAACCTAACTTTGGAGGAAGTTAGGAATTCAGAGAGGCAAAACCAAATTCTGACTGAAGAAGTCCAAGGAAGTATCGTCCATCTTTATTGCACATATCTATGAGCAGGAAAAATACCCCCTGACTTTGGTACTGTACATTGGCCAAGCGAAAAACATCTGTGTCTCTCTTGCCACAACTTATAATTTATATCACGCTTTATAGCTTAAAGACGCTTTTGGCTTACATGGTGTTGTTTGTTCTTCAAATTGATGGAGCATCAATCGCTCAGTCAATAAACATTTATTAATGTGGGACAGGGACTATGCTAAGTGCTGGGGATACAAGAAATGGAAAAAACCAGTCCCTGCCCTCAAGGAGCTTATAATTTAATGGAGAGACATTGTGCAAACAAATATATGTACATATATACATATACATATATACACATCCATGCATACATATACACACACATACAAAGTCAGCTTCATGCAGGACAAATAGGAGATAATTAACAGAGGGGAGACACTGGAATTAATAGGATTTGGGGAAGACTTTCTATAGAAATTGGAATTTTGGGGAATAAATGGGCACTGGAAAGGGAGGTCATTTATTCCTACTCCCTCTTTTTATACAAAGGTAGCTAGGTGGCACAGTAGATGGAACACTGGGCCTGGAATGAGGAAGACTCATGTTGTTGAGTTCAAATCTGGCCTCAAATACTTACTAGCTGTGTGACCCTGGGCAAGGCACTTAACCCTGTTCACCTCAGTTTCCTCATCTATAAAACGAGCTGAGAAGGAAATGGCAAACAACTCCAGTATTTTTGCTGAGAAAACCCCAAACTGGGTCACAAAGAGTTGGACACAAACCACCAGCCAACCACCATCACCACTACCACCAACTACCACCTCAACAATCAAACATCACAATCACAACATTTAACAAAAGAAGAAAAGAAAGTCTCAGGGGGTAAGTTAATCTTAGCTCTGCAATGGGTTGGTTTTGTTATCTTGGCCAAGTCTTCACTTCTCTGCATTTCTTTTGCCTTGTTTTCTCTCACATTATGTAATCAGAATCATAGATAGGATCGTAAATCTAGAGCCAAAAGGGAGACCATCTAGTCCAATACCCTCTCCTTGAGGATGAATACACTGAAATCCAGGAAGGTCTAATGACTTGCTTGAGGTCACATAGGAAGGAATAGGGGCAGGATTTGAACCCAGATTTTCTAAATCCAGGTCCAGTGCTTTTCACAGTGATTACAAAGTATAAAAAAGAAACCTGGCAATCATGGGATGGAAGTGTAATTCTCTTGACTCTAGTTTTTTTCTAGAACTGAATGTCTTTAATTACCTTTGAAAATATGTCCTCTATGATAAGTATGAGGGACAGGTAGGTGGTACAGTGGGTAGAGTGCTAGGCCTGGAGTCAGGAAGACTCATCTTCCTGAGTTCAAATGTGGCCTGAGATACTTCCTAGCTGTGTGATCCTGGCCTTGTTTGTCTCATTTTCCTTATCTGTAAAATGGGTTGGAGAAGAAAATGGAAAACCACTCTAATATCTTTGCCAAGAAAATCCCAGATGAGGTCATGAAGAGTCAGACATGACTAAGAACAATTGAAATGATAAATGTCATATTCTTTTAACAGATTAACAAAAATTACACCTCTCCTCAAATTCTGATGATATTCATGGCAAAGCAAAATTTCATCTTGGGTTTTCCCTCTTTCCTGGCTGTATCTCCCTAGTAACTCTGGAGCTCCTCCAAAATCCTTTGTTCACCCAGCATCTTCCAGAACAGAAACTCCTCAAACCAAAGAGTTCATTAAATAAATTCCACCTTGCCCTTCTTCCAGTGCTGCCATGTAATTGCCTGATTGATGTGATAGAGACAGATTGATGAGCTCAGGAGTACAGAACATGAGGTAATATTAATGTTGAGCCTGGTGGTACTTTGCTTAAATAAGCATCTTTGTGTCTAAAGTTTTATGTGTATTGGGTAAAATGAGGTAGAAGGAAATGTTACCTAACACAAAAAGAAAATTTATGAACAGAAATGAAACTGGTGAAAGAGTTGAACTTGGAGCATCCTCAAAAGGAGAATTTGGCCAGGTAGAAAGCAGAAGCATATTCTCTTACCAACATCTTTCAAGTTCGTAAATTAGTCCCAAAAGGTCAAATGGCACCAAGAAAAAGGCCTTTGTCTTCCTGTGAAAATTATTCCTTACCACAAAGTGATGAAACAAAAACTTAGAAATTCCCCAGTTGTATTTCCCTGTGCAAGAACATTCTTCTACACGTATTATCCCTTTTGACTCTGCAATGACCTTGTGAGGTAGGGAGAACAGTATTATTATCTCTGTTATAGAGATTCTTTATTTTATATACTTTATTCTTTATATACTTTTCATATCTTGTACCATCAGTTGTTTTATATATTATCCATGATTTATATATTATCAATGAATCTATTTAGATTCAAGAGATGAAGATAATTAGCATTTATATGAGGCCTACTATGTGCTAATGAGGACTCTACTGTGCTAATATCTTCTCATTTGATCCTGACAACTTTTCTATGGAGTAGGCACTGTTACTATCTCCATTTTACGGTTGTGGAAACTGGGGCTGAGAGAGGATAAGTGACTTGCCCAGGGTCATACAGATACTAAGTGTCTGGTGTAGAATTTGGATTTAGGTCTTCACTCTTAGGCCCCAGTACTCTATCTATTGTACTACCTAGCTGCCTCTATAAGAAATATATATATTATAATATATATATATATATATGAAAAAAAGAGCTTGGTGATCAAGTTTTGTTGACTCTATTTGTCCAGCATTTCTTTCATCTTCTCCCTTCTCTTTTTTAACTCAGTCACTGTGCTAACTCAGGCCTCATTACTTCTGGACTATTGCTACAATTTAAAAACCACACCCCCAGCCCCAATTTTTAGCATCCTTCCTTTCTACTCCATTCTCTCTTTAAATAAGCTACTAATATTTTTCCTATCCTATATTTCTGTCCTCAAGAATCTTCAGTGATTCCCTATTGCATATGATGCAAAATACAAACTTCATACTTAGTGATTTAAAGCTTTTCACAGTTTGATCCTAGCTTTTTTCCAGGCTTGTTTCCTCTCCTTCATATGCTTTTACATTTTAGATGAACCGACCTACTTTCTCTCCCCTCTGACATCCCATCTCCCTTCCTTATACACGGAATATCCTGCCTCCTCATCTTCACTTCATAGAATCCCTAGCTTCCTTTAAGACTTGAATCAAGTATTATTATTGTGGGAACATTCTTGAGAGAAGGACCTGTTTTTTTCAAATACCTTTGTATCTCCAGCACATAGCACAGTGTCTTGGAGATGGTAGTAGCTTAATAAATGTTGGATTAGATGGTTTGGATGGGAAAACTGAAAGTCAGAGAGGTTAAATGGATCCAAGGTCAAATTCCTATGAAAGGGAAGATTTTGGAACATAGGTTTTTTGACTCCCAAGCCACATGCTTTTTCCATTTAAAATAGTGTTTTTCAGTAAGCACAAATAGTACAAATGCTTACATGGAGACAGCATATAAAACATTTTGATTCACTCCTCTGAGCCCCCAATTCTTTGAAGAAGAGACAAGTTCAGTACTTTGAGAATAGTGTAGGCAAAGTGGATAAAAACACACACAACCCATTCTTTTCATTTACAACACCTCTGGGCTACACAATTCCATAAATCTCACCTGCATTTACATATGCTTCAAAAGAGGCAAGCTAAGCTACAGTAAATGGTCTGAGACTACTTTCTGGGAATCATAGAATCATACAATTTATTTTGGTTTTGCTACCAGTGAAATGTGAACTATTTGATTTTGCTTATATTTATTTACTTTTATGGTTTCTTTTGTTTTTTTTCACCGTTATTTATAATTATGGGATGGCAGAGCTGGAAGGGAACCTGTAGCCTCAAGGCCGCATGCGGCCCTCTAGGTCCTCAAGTGCAGCCCTTTGACTGAATCCAAACGTCACAGACCAAATATCCTTAATAAAAGGATTTGTTCTATAAAACTTGGACTCTGTCAAAAGGTTGCACCCAAGGACCCAGAGGGCCACAAGGCTACAGGTTCCCCGCCCCTGGCAGTTCAGTCTCACATTGCTCAAGAGAAATATGAGATGTACAAATTTAGACATCATGGCTCCAAATGTTCAAATGGACTATTTGTGCCTGACTTGTGTCTGTCTCCATCTCTCCCTCTCTGTTTCTCTTGCTCTGTGTTCCCTTCACCCCATTCCTATGTCTCTATTTCTCTTTCTCTGTTTCTGTCTTTCTCTCACTGTTTCTGTCTGTCTCTCTCTGTTTCTGCCTATCTCTGACTGTTGCTTCTTCTTCCAAGCTTGTATTGGTCTTATCAGTTAAAGTTGGACAATGTACTTTGACACTAACATAGTGATGTCATTTTGGTCCTTCTTAAGAATAAAGGGAAATAATCAACCAGTCCAAACTTTTCAGTCTAGATGGGAGGAAACAGGCTCAGAAGGAAAATAATCTGACTGAGGTTATAGAACTAGTCAGAACTTGTAGATGTTCTTTTACTGTTTGGTCCATTTCTGGATGAAATACATCAACTCAAGACACCATGTCAATCATGATTACTGCTGCATATTTCTAGACAGTTAAAGTGATCCTTGGGCAGCTAGGTGGCTCAGTGGATAAAATTCTGGGTCTGGATTCAGGAAGACCTCAATTCGAATTCAGCCTTAGATGCTTACTAGCTTTGTGACCCTGGGCAAGTCACTTAACCCTGTTTGCTTCAATTTCTTCATCTGTAAAATGAACTGGAGAAAGGAAATGGCAAACCACTTCAATCTCTTTGCCAAGAAAACCCCAAGTAGGGTCACAAAGAGTTGGATACAACTGAAAAACTACTGAACAACAAACTGAAATGACTCTTTTCTGCTTCATCTAATCAGCAGTGTTCTGAGTTTCTCAAATGATCCTCAAAAGCCAGGAATTCCTGAATACAGGTATTTTCTTAGCCTCCTTTTGTTATCCGTCTCTCTGTCTGTCTTCCTCTTTCTGTTTCTGTGTCTCCCTTTCTGTTTTTATCTCTGTTTCCCTCTCTCTGTCCCCTTCTTCTCTCTGTTTTTGTCTCTTACTCTCTGTGTGTCTCTGTCTCTGTTTCTACATCTGTGTTGTTCTGTTTCTGTTTTTCTGTCTCTCTCTCTCTCCACCTTCTATTCACTTGCTAAATGACAAAGGAAAAGATACGCTTTAGTGATAAAACTTAGAAAATGCTGCTGTCTTATAAGAGATCTGAGATTCCTTCAAGATCTAAATCTATGTTCCTATGACTTTCTATATTAAAAAAAAAAAAACAACCTCAAAAACAAATAGATTACGAGCCTAACCAATACTTTCACACACACACTCATCTGGGTCTCACAGTAACTCTATTAGGTACTACTATCCCCTCTTTACAGATGAGAAAAACTGAGGACTAGAGCATTGACTTCCCTTTCCCAAGTTTGTAGGACTAGCAACCGGCAGAGAGAGGAGAAGATCTCAGGTTTTCTAATTCATGTTCCAGTTCTCTTTTCTACTCTATCTTGCTGCTTCTCATTGAAAGGTAACACCTGTCAGAGGTTTGCTTTGCAGGAAATAAAAAATAAACCATTTATGAGAGTTATGTTTTAAATACCCAAATACCCAAAGCCATTTTCAAGCTTCCATTCTAAGTGCAGCAACCCTGGGATTAGAGTGAGTTAGCATCTTTAGGTTCTTGAGAATGGCTCTTGGAAACCTTTCAGCTTTCACATTCTAAATACCTGAAACTGGCATGCTTATTAAATGTTGATTGTTTTCTCTGCTTTTTCTTTTAGGTGGGGAAGAGGGTATATAATACCTCATTAAAGAGTGCTAGCATTGTGACAGCAGCCATAGAAGTAAACCCCAGTGGCTTTTTTTCCCACTTTCTTTTTTTGGTCACAGGAGGTGTAAAAATGGCTTCACATTCATAGACACACAGCTGCAATTACTTGGGCAATTCAGGCAACACACTCTGCTTTGGCTTGAATTATTCAGAATATTCAAGCAAAAATAAGGGTGCAGTTTGTCCTAGATTCCCCAGAATTGCACAAAGTCATGGAACACTGCATAGCTGATGGCTGGGTGGCAGGTGAAAGAAGGTGTTGGAGGGCTGGGGAGGTGAGCTTCACATCTGTAGGTTAGTTATTGTGATAATTATTTGGGGGAAACTTCTTACAGCCCAAATCTGGAAAGATTAGACTTCACTCTGTGGTGGGGATGTCCGCATTCTTTTAAACATAACCATAATAGGAAGGAAAAGTAGTGGGGTTAGGTAAGTAGATATTGATTAACTGAGTGGGACTGACCTCTGACAATAGCACTGGGCCCACTTGTTTACTGCATTAAGCAAAGACGTGCTAGGCACATGAGGACACAGATAAGTGGTGATGCTAAAGGACATACAAAGAAATTCTACAAAGCAAGCCTTATCAGTGTCTTTATTACCAAAATCTTTTGTTTTGTCCATTTCTGTACCCACTTCCAGTACCTTGGGTCAGGCCTTCAATATCCCATTACCAGAGTAGTGACAAAATTTCTCTATACCTCAATTCATCCAATAGATCACTGCCATCCTAATATTTATTCTAAAAACATACATTTTTTAAAAAAATGTAACATTTTCTGCTCAAAACTCTTCTAGTCATATCAAGGAGAAATTCTTCTGACTGAGGTTTAAAGTTTTTTGTATTCTAGGCTCAAACAAGTCTCCCACCTCATTCATTGCACACAATTTCTTTTCTGGACAGGTCCCACAAGCATTTCATGGTCATTCTGATTTTCCACTTTTAAAAGGATCATGGTGTGGTGGTGGTGGTGGTGGGGGTTTGGGGGGTTTCATTCCTTAAATCAATGGGAAAGGTTTAAAATGCAAATACCTAGTTAATATCATATTTTTGTACAATTGGATTTCAAAGAATTAATGATTATTTAGTCTTACTTACTGTGCTTTTCCCTTTGTTTTCGAAGAGGACCATGACATCAGGAAAATGATGACATGATTTGCAGTTGACTTTGATTTGAGTGAGGGAGGGCTGTGCAAAGTCAGCAGTCTCACTTTCTCCTCCTGAGCCATCTGGGTCCAGTGACCGGATATTCATGAGGATGACTGGAGATGGAGGGCCCAGTGTGCAGTGAAAGGCCCTGGCCCTTTTAGGTTAAGGCCTTTTCAGGTATTCACTTAGAGTGAGGTAATAGATGGAACTGGGAGGAGTATTTCTTCTCCAGTAAGTAATAGCCCAAAACTATTCTTGTGTTTATGGAAATAATCCCTCGAGGAGCTATCTAATGTGCTAGAGGTCTGCTTTGGTTATTGTATTACTGATATTATTTTTGAAGGGGTCTAAATGCAGCACTTAGGCTACTCATCTGTGTTCCATCATTTTTAATACCCATCCACCACATCTTCTTTTCCTATCCTACACATACTCGATAATGTCTTTCACACTGCCCTGAGCTTAATTATTGCAATAGAGTTGATGTAGATATGGTTTAGTCCTTTCAATAGTATGTCAACTTTCCAGTTTCTGGACAAAGGTTATGCATCAAGAGTACTAAGAGTTAATTCAGCTTTTTAAGTGTTCTAAGAATTGTATGATTTCTAGTTTCCTCTGCCTCCTTGTTTTTGCTCCTCTGCTATCATCAGAAATGGAAAGCAGGGTGTAGGCCATTGTACATTTTAATCTATTTCTGGGTTACCATGGCAGAAGAATGCCCCACCTAGACTCTGACCTTCTGGAGTGGAACTTCTCTAAATTTAGCTAGGCTGGTCCTCAGAACACAGAGTACAATGGATCTATAGGTTTATATTCAAATCCTTTCCAGCTTGACTTGTTGTTCAGTCGTTTTTCAATTCTAACTCTTCCTGACCCATTTGGTGTGTTCTTGGCAAAGTTATTGGAGTGATTTGCCATTTCATTTTCCAGTTCATTTTACAGTTGAGGAAACTGAGGCAAACAGGGCTAACTGACTTGCCTAGGGTCACATGTCTAGTAAGTGTCTGAGGCCAGGTTTGAACTCAGGAAGAAGAATGTTCTTGACTTCAGCCCTGGCACTCTAGTCAATGCACCACCTAGCTGCCCACCCAGCTTGGCTACTATCATTCAGAGCTTGTCTTCAACTCTATATTTTTATAAAATCCAGAGTCACTTTCACTCTTGTGAAAGTAGGAATTTTGAGTAGATAAAATAAATTAATCAATAAATAAACCCAAAGCATAGATTAATAACATCCTTCCTTGTTTTGATAGGGGCATCCGGAGGCCATTGGGCCCTAAACTGAGGAAGAAGCTCTCCGTTGAAGTGAAAAGGGTGCAGAAAACAAAGACCAATTCAACAACTTCGGCATTTTGTCTTGTGTGAGGTAAACACAACTGCTCAGTTGCATCTGGGGAGTCATGAGCCCAAAGTTGTGCCCTGAGGTAGTTTAGTCATTATAGCTGTAAGATAGATACCTCTACTTCTCATAGTTTAAGATTTTTTTTTTGCAAATCTTTGTGACTGACTTCGCATAAAGTAGCTCATTTCTAGTGATTCATTAATCAAAGTGTCACTGCATTTATTGACTGGCTTATGGATTTTTCAGTCTCCTGAGTCTCCAAATCATTTCTCCTAGAAAGACAAATAGTAATAATAATTAATAATAATAAAATAGTAACAGGAAGACACCACTGAGTTTGCCCTATGCCATTGATGTAAAAAAATGCCAAATGAAAAGTTATGTACCTCTAGATAGAGTCTGTAAAATGGCTAATATCCAAAAGTGGAATTCTGCCAGGCCTAGAGGCCTGAGGGCTACCCGAGTCTTACCTTACCTCTTGCAGGTCTTCGGCTGGCCAAACCGGATACTCGTATGAGAGAAGAGACCTATCAGAGTCGAACAAGGGTTGAGCTTTATTCAGGGTTCTGGTTACAAGTGCAGGGGAATTCTTCCTTAGGAGGGAGTGAAGAATCTCCCAAGGAGGCAAAGATCTTACAATAAGAGATTGGAAGCAGAAGTGTAAGTGGGGAGAGAGGGGGAGGGAAGAGCGGAGAGAGGAAAAGCGGAGCCTTCTGTCCTGTCCGTGCCCCTCCCACGCTAAGAGCGCTTTCAGGCTTTCCTGATCCTAATTAAGCTCTCCAGCCGCATAGTTTGCACCTGAATACCGTGCTGTTAGATAACAATAGGTGTGCCCAGATCCGGGACAATCTCGAGGGCGGGGAGAGCTCTCTCCCATCACGTTTCTCATGGGAAGAGGAGGAAATACACGAGATAGCTCGGTTCACCTCGATTCCCAGTCGTTTCCTGGGGGGCCTCGTGAGAACTCTAAGATTTAGAAGTTCTCACCTTTACCTGCCCGAGACTGTCCACATGGAATTGAGCTTCCATCCCCAGCAGAATTCAAAGGCCCATCATGGGCAATAATCATATGACCTTAGATGGTAATATTTCAGAAAAGAATCACTTAATAAACACATGAGTCACATAAATGTGCTTGTAGAATGGAGATATTTTTAATGGCAATTAAAACTAGGTCACTGGCACCTGAAATTATAAAAAGATTATCCTTAAGGAGCCCAGACTTAGCAATCAATACGGATTGTGTGAAGATGGTAGAAATTGACACATTATTGCACAAATAATTGCACAAATTTAGTATACACTGAATATATTGTAAGACAGAACTTCATAACTAGAATTATATATCACAAAGTCTCTATCTTTCATAGAGTGACAGGGGCAACGAACTCTCATACTAAAAACTCAGTCCTTACAATCTCGCAGGTAATTTAACTAATAAACTGTTTTAGAAGTAGGCTATTATCACAGACTGAAATATATAGAATGAAAAGCTTTCAAAACATAGGGACCCAGTGGAATAAATCAAAACCATAGGATGAGGTACATATCATCTCCATTATCTTGTCTGCTACTAGAATTATCCAACAGCACTTTCAGTAAGCCTACTGAAGACTAATTTTCCTCCCAATATTTTTATGTGACTGCAAAAAAACAGTTTATTTAAGCAGGCAATAGTTCAGTGAATATTGAAGACAAAAAAGAAACAATACAGGATGGTGACTTTTCCCAGGATTGTTTCTATCTTAACTCCACTGAGAAAGATGAAAACAGGAAATGAGAGTAGGCCACTCATATTTATATAGAACTTTAAGTTTTGCAAAGTATTCTACATTGATGATCTTATTTGGGCCTTAAAGAAAAAAAAAACAAAACCTTGTAATGTACGTATTATTATTTTTATCAAACCAGGAGCTTGAGGCACTGAGATATTGTGACTTGCCTACAGTCACATAATAAATCAGTTATATAAGGCAGGACTAGAACTCAGATCTTCTTAACTCTAAATCGATGGTTCTCTGCATTAAACCTTTCTGATCACTCTGAAGGCCTTTCCTATCTCAAACTTCCTGTATAGAATCATCAGATTTCTTTTTTTCATCCATTACTTGAAGACCTACACTCATAGACCATATTATCAAACACCGCTAGGGGTCTCACCTGAGAAAAATACTAAAT
Organism: Notamacropus eugenii; assembly: GCF_028372415.1. Lineage (NCBI taxonomy): Eukaryota > Metazoa > Chordata > Mammalia > Diprotodontia > Macropodidae > Notamacropus > Notamacropus eugenii. The sequence goes on from NC_092873.1 coordinate 112,888,203, forward strand.
ATTGCTTAACATGTTTTGTAATAGAAATATTTCTACTCTGAGCACCTTCTTATTGGCAAGTCTTTATACATTCAGGAAGAGAAAGTGCTGTGAGAGGGATAATTATGATGACAGGGTGCATGGCTGGATAGCTAAGGCAAAGTATTTCAAATGACAGCTGAAAGGCTGGAAATTAAATGCATAAATAAAACAGGAGAGCTCCCATTGGTTGCTTCAATGGGAGAAAACCAGGTAATTTTGTAATCGTTACAATTTGACGGCACAACAATGAAATGCCTCTATTATCCAATGCTGAGATGCTATTTGCTTTCTAGCCTAGTCACTGTGTGCAAGATGAAGAAACAGTAAGTTCTTATTTCCATTTAGTCTGCTTACTCATATGGATGCTTTTTCCAGGACTTCAAGCTGATATTAGTACAATAATAGAAATAACAATATGAGCATGATAACAATATTAAAACCAATCTCCAAAGAGTTCAAGGAAATTCCATTGAAATTGTGTCATTAATCCTAGACCATTCCCATTAGGTAGACAGTGGGCAACTGCCATCATCTCTATTCTGCTGATGAGGCCATTTGGTTCCAGTCAGAACTACTACCATACTATGACACTGGGGAGGAGAGGGGAGGTTTGTTGTTCTGTTATATCTGTGTCTTCATGACCCCATTTGGGGTTTCTTGGCAGAGATACTAAAGTGGTGTGCCAGTTCCCTCCTCAACTTATTTTGCAAATGAGGAAACTGAGGCAGACAGGGTTAAGTCACTCACCCAGGGTCACGCAGCTAGTAAATGTCTGAGGCCAGATTTGAACTCATAAAGAGTTCTAAGGCCTTGCACTCTACCCACTGAGCCACCCAGCTGCCCTGGAAGAGGGTTTATTATTCTTTAAAAGGAAGCGGCAAGATGTAGTTCATAGGACACTCTTCAAGACTTAGTAAAAGACTTGAATTCTGACTCAGGTTTTGCCTTTTATTACTTAAGCAAGCCATTACATGTGAGGGCCGAGACGAGGCAGTGGGAAAAAAAAGTTGAATTTCCAGTCATAGGATCTATATTCAAATGCCATTCATCTATGACACTAGCTATGTGACCTTAGATAAGTCACTCAATCTCCTTGGGCCTCAGCTTCATTCTGTAGGATGAGGGGATTGTTGTAGATGCCTTCCAGGGTCATTTTTCTGCTCCAGATTTATGATCTTATAGCTATTCTGGGATTTAATTTTTGTTCATCAGAAAATCGAGGGCATTGAATCCTAAGATCCCTAGGGCAAAGATCAATTTTTATATAAATTTTGTATTTCTCTAAGTGTTGGTTACAGTTAGAGTTACTGCACATTTACACTTAGAGAAAGTGCTACTGCACACAATAAAGGCCCAACAAATATTTGTTAGTTTGCCTGGATTCGGTGACTCTGGATATAGCTAGAAGTCATCTACCATCTTCCACCTCCTCTCACTCCTGTGATGGTTTATTTACATGTTGTACAACATTATCTGAATTCTCTTTACTACAAAATTCCTGGATACAGCATTAGAACCAAAGATAAAGTGATATAATGATCCAGTGATCTTTATAAAGAATAAAAGACATAATCTATCCATAATTGAAACTCTGCTCTTGACCTTAGTTTTAACCAAATCAGTTTGAAATAACTTCTCTATTACCCTTTAGCAACCAATTTTATCTATCGCTTGGCAAAGTTTCTCCTATGAAACCCATTTGCCCAGTGTGAAACATCCTATATGCTGCTTCTGCTTGTCTTACAAACTAGGTCTGAGTCATCTTGATGAAATTTTCTGTTCTTCTTATCATGGAGCAAGCTGTGTAACAGTAGATGAATTAGAGAAACGTGACTCCTAAGGTGTCTTCCAGCTCTAAATCTATGATTTGTTAGTGATGTGAAGCATCTAAAGTTGTATCGAACAGTACAGAGGATGAGGCAGAGGGAGGGAGTTATTGAGGTTCTGCTAGAAGACTGCTAGGTATGGACTGGTTCTCTGGTTTAAAAGAGGGGATAGATAGGCGCTTCAGAATTGGAGAAACTGATATTTTGCTTTTCCTTCTCAAGGAACAATAAGAAGGGACAAGCAACTGATACGAATTAAATGAGTTACACTTAGATTCCAAGAAATATGGAAATAATACTGCTTCTCTAGTCAAAAGAGCTAAGTTTACTTTTGATCTTTACTGTGTGAACTTGGGCAAGTCACTTAATCTCCTTGGACTGCATTTTTCTCGCTCATAAAACAAGTGGATTTGACTACATGGCTTCTGATGTACCTTCTAGCTTTAACTTTTCCCATTTCCCTTTCTATGACTTTTGGCTACCCAATCCCTCCCTAACTGCATTATGTCACCCTATCCTAATGTGCCATTTTCTTGTTAATTATTGTCCATTATACTAGAAGAGGACCAAAATGACATCACTATGTTGGGGTCAAGGTAGAGTGTATCTGATGGTCACTGATCGGAACAACACAAGTCTGGAAGGCTCTACCACAGGTTGGGTACAAATAGTCCATATGAATATTTGGAGTGGAGATGTCTCTATCTGTGCATCTAATGTTTCTTTGGAGATATTGCAACTCTGCCTTGTTAATAGAGCACAGTAACTTTTTTTGATGTGAGGTCATCCTGTGCCAGTGTCTCCTATGTGTCACAATCAATTCCAAAGTTCTTCAGAGGGACCTTGAGAGTTTCCTTATATTGCTTCTTCTGACTTCTGTGTGAGCACTTGCCTTATATGAATTCTCTGTAAATTAGTCTTTTAGGCAAATTTATGTTTGACATTTGAACAATGTAACCAGCCCATTGGAGTTGCATTCTCTGCAGTAGAGTTTGAATGCTTGGCAGTTCAGTTCAAGAGAGAACCTCAGTGTCTGGTAGCTGTCTTGCCAGGTGATCTTCAGAATCTTCCTAAGACATTTCAAATGACAGTGATGCAGTTTCCTCACATGGCACTGGTTCAGGTTTCATAGGCATACAACAATGAGGTCAGCACAGCGGTTCTGTAGAGCTTTGGTTTGTTAGGCAGTTTAATACTCCTTGTCTCCCACACTTTCTTTCTGAGCCTCCCAAACACCAAGCTAGCTCTAACAATGAATATGTCAACCTCATTATCTACGTGGGCATCCCTGGAAAGTATACTGCCAAGGTAAGTTAACTTATTTACAACATTCAAAGTCTCTCTATTTGCTATAACTGATGGTTTCACATTTGGATGGTATGGTGCTGATTGGTGGAGAACTTTTGTTTTTTCTGGTGTTAGTTGTCAGGTCAAAATTGGCACAAGCAGCAGAGAATTGTTTCATGCTCTGTTGCATCTCATGGAGTTCAAAATCATCTGCAAACAAAAAGTCACATATCAACTCTCCTTCCACTTTAGTCTTGGCTTGTAGCCTTTACAAGTTAGATAATTTACTGTCAATGCTGTAGCTGATCTTGATGATGTTTTTGTCTTTGCTGAAAGCATCTGACAGCACTGTGGAAAATATCTTGCTAAAAAGCCTGGGAGTAAGCACACAGCACTGCTTCACTCCACTGGTGAATGGGAAAACGCAAGTTCATTATCCAGGACTCATGCAAGCATGCTGTTATGGAAATGGTATATGTTCTCTGTGTAATCGAATTTTGCCATGATCTCCCACAAGTCCTCAAGACTGACAGTATCGAAGGCCTTGTTCAGATTGACAAACGTGGTATACAGAGCTCTGTTCTGTTGCTGACATTTTTTCCTGGAGTTGTTGGGCAGCAAACCCCATGTCACCCATTCCCCTGCCCTTTCTGAAACCATATTGATTCTTGTATAGATGACTATCTTCCAGTTGAAGGATCAACCTATTAAGGAGGACTCTGGCAAGCATCTTGTTGGCGATGAATGAGAGAAACATCCCTGTCATTGACACAGGATAACTTATTTCCTTTTCCTTTATAGAGATAGACAATGGAGGTATCCTTGAACTTCTGGGGGAATAACCTCCTTTTACCACATAAATCAGAAGATTTCAGTCAGTTTTTGTATGTACCCTCTGCTTTGTAAATCTCAGCTGGAAGAGAATTAGCACTAGATACTTTGCCACAAAAGAGGAGCCTAATGGCATTTGAAATCTCTTCAGCTGTAAGTTTCAGCTAGAGAAGGATTGACTTCAATCTGAGGTAGTTGGTCAGTGGCTTCAGTACTGGTTGATGATGATCTTTTGAGAACAAAATGGAAGTGTTCAGCTCATCTCTCCAGAATCAAGTACTTATTAGTGATCAGTGTGACTCTGTCAGTGCTGAGTAGTTGAGATGTACCATAGATCTTTGGCCCATAAATAGGCTTCAAGGAATCATAAAAGTGCTCTGAATTGTTACTCTCAGTGTAAAACTGAGTTTCATTTGCCTTCTTAATGAAGCAAGAATCCTGCATCTGTTAAAACTTTGCTTGCACTTTACTTTGATGGAGTTAAATACTGCCTTCTTAGAGATGCATGAACTAACCTGTCGGTAAACCGTGTGGAGTTTTGATTTTCATTTAGCAGCTTCGGAATTTCCCCATCATTTTCATCAAACCAATCTTGATGTATGCAAGTATGAGTAAAGGCAGTGCTGTACACAAATCTTTAAAAGATGCTTTTCTACTCCACTGTTGCCAACATGTTTCAGCTCAGCTTTCCCTCCAAGTTAGCAACAAATTGTTCACGATCAGGGAAGCCCTCTAATCTGTTGACATTGTCTTTTGTAGTCATCTTGCATTGAGGCCACCCTTTTGTTGAATGTGAACGTTTAGCTTGAAGAACATAGCTATGATTAGTCCAGCATTCTGTGGCACCACATCACTTTCATCATGCTCACATCTGTGTCTTTTCCTTGCAATGACATAGTCTATTAAATACCAATGCTTATTGCAAAGACTCTTCCATGAAGTTTTATTGCATGTAGGTAAATGGAAGACAGTGTTGGTGATGATAAGGTCATGAGATACATAAGTCTTCAATAGTAATCGTCTGTTGGTATTGCTATTTCCATCTCCATTCCTCCCAAAGATTTCCTTTCTTGCCTGATAGTCTGTTCCTACTCTTGCACTAATATTAACCAGAATGTAATGTTAATTAAAGAGTTAAAGATCTTCCCCATCTATTGATGGGCCTGCTCATTAAAGGAAGCTTGATTAGGGGAGGTCCACACTTTTGTTAATTTCTAAAGAGGCACTGGTTCTCCTGGGTTGTGATGCCCTCTGACTCTGAAAAGTGCACAAATACTCTGAGGTGAGGTTTTACTTTGGGGCTTACTCATTGAAAGTATTTGTTGGGCCAGATGAGACTCTGGGTAGCCGCTAAAGAGCCCCCCAGGTTTGAAAACCCAGGTGTTGGTGATTCTCTCTTTGGTAACTATGTATGTATAGTCAGACAGTTGGATCTATCTGCTGATCTGTGATAAATGTATTGCTTACAGTCAGACAGTTGGAAGCCTTGTCTGTTAGTTGAACTTTGTTTCTCTGTTTGTATTTTCTCTGAAGTTCAGGGTACTGACTTTTCCCATTGAACGAAGTGAATGATATATGTGCTTGATTAATTGTTGACCCCTCAAAAGTTGCTTTCCTTTTAGAAAAGCAGATCTAAGAACCTGTACAGCAGGCCCTCCTGTATATGTCAGGGTTCTTACTGTTACACAGAATTTATAAGCTTATCCCTTTCAGCACACTGATAATGATGGTTTCCACGTCTTCATAAAATTTTTCTTTGTCCTCATCAGGTTTCCTCATGGTGTGACCATAGACATTGATGACAGTGGTGTGGCAATTTCCTGCAAGTGGCAATTGCATTGTCATGAGCCTGTTTTTCACTCCTTTTAAGAGGCAAACAAGCTTGTTGACTAGATTAGTTTTGACTGCAAAACATTTGCTAGCTTCACATCATTCCTCATCAGGGCAGCTACTACAGCAAAAAAAAGATGTATCCAGCTTTGACTTTGGTAAGCTGACCTTCCAATTGCTAGCCTCTTTTCATGCAGGGCTGCTATTTGGATGTGATATTTGCTGAATTCTCTCACAACAAGAGTTCTTCATCTTTCAGGTCTACTGGATTTTGTGTTGTCCATAAGTGTGTGCCCATTCTATATACTGATGGTGGATAGAATCATCTTTGCAAAAATTGTTGTACTTTTTGCGTGTTTTAACCACAAGGTAGGATCCCCACTTACCATGGTAAGCAGGGCAGAGTTAGGTTAGGTGAAGCAGATGATTTTTAGAGTCTTTTCTAGTCCCTTTCTTGTGCCAGGAGGTGAACAATGTCATCCTTAAAAATGGCTGTTCAGACACCCAGGGGGCTGCCGAATGCCACTGATGCTTCAGTCCAATGAGAAGACAACCCTATGGCCCGGGCTGCCTGTGTGCAGGGTTGTGACTATAGCAACCAGTGTATCCACATCTGCTGCTTTGCAACTTGCCTGTTGTCACAGGACTTTGAGGTAGGTAAAAATGATAAAATGGCATGGTTAATACCTTTTGACTCAAGCATAAATTTGAATTTAAGTGAAGCAGAGCTGTATGAAGTCATTAGCCTCAATCTCTCTTCCAGAGTCATTGGAGTCCAGAGGCAAGACAAAAGTCAAGATGATTGGCAATGGCTCCAGATGCAGTGGGTGATGTTGGTGTCTTTGAAGTCTAACCAAGCTCTAAGCACTCCACAATGTCTGCTTCAAATGCCTTCATGACCATTGCAGCAAATTTTTCTCATGTGTCCATTCCACTAGGGAAGTCTTCACATGTTCAGGGTAAACAGCCCTCTATAACTCACTGATGGGTTTGAAAACCCTTGGTTGGCCACAACTTGATTTATCCTGTCTGCCAAAACACTTTACTGGGGTGTGACTGCTATTTATGCTACAGCTTCTTGGAGCAGAGGTGAGAGGGGGGTGAACCAGGTGGACACAAGAGGTGGAAAGCAGGAGGGCTTGGCAGTCCTCACACCAAAGGTACTCATTTTCCCTGAACATCTGTACACCCCTGCCTTTCCCTGTAATGACTCTATAAAGTAAGGAATGTTTTAAGTAAATTTGGACAGGGGACTGATGTCAGGTTGGTTCATTCTTTTCTATTTTTTTCTTTGTGATGGTGAAAACCTGCAACAGCATTATATAGAGAATTTCCTTCCCTATACAATACTCTTTAATTAGAAAGATAAGTGATTAGAGAATGATCACTTGGGTATATTCAGTTGAGCTGTGAAATGAATGGGCAGGTGATTCCCTAATTAGCTAAGAGTATGTCTTAGGATACAGAATGGATCAATGAAGTGTCTTGAAAAATCTGGTTATGCCAATTTTAGATGTTTGTGTGTGTGTGTGTGTGTGTGTGTGTGTTTTGAGCAAACAAAATATTCTAATTTTATGCTATTTAATATTTAAATATTTTTCTCAAAGAATGATCCAGGGCTTAGGGAATGGGGCAAAGACTTTTCCAAGAACTATTGACTTAAAACAATTTAGTAAGGATGGATGTAACCAACTCCGTATGATATCATTCAGTTGTTTTTTTTAAGATGTTACAGATTACAAACAAGGAGCTCCATGGGAACTCAATATAGGATGTCATCAAAGAAATGTCTAAACAAAAGGAAAGAAGAATCAGTGGTATGGAAAGAGCAAAAGATAATCGACAGGCTGGTAGTATGCTCCATTGGCAGACTTATGACATCAAGGAAATGTGAGGAAGGTCCCCAAAACAATGTATAAGTAGATACTCTGGTGAAATTAGTGGAGAAAATACATGTTCAGGATGGATAGGTTATGATATGCAACATTGTAGGGAATATCCACATAAATGAGCTCTCAAATTCACTAGAGCAGGGCCTCAAGGTCACATGTGATTCTCTAAATCCTCAAGTGTGGCCCTTTGACTGAATCCAATTTCACAGAACAAATCCCCTAAATAAAAGGATTTATTCTACTGTTTGGATTGAGTCAAAGAGTCACGTTTGAGGACCTAGATGTCCTGCACTAAAGCATTAGTTTGAAAGAGGTAGTATCATTGGGAGCCACAAGGAACTAATAATGGGAGCACTTCAGCACAAGGATACCTGACTCCTAGAGAGTGAAGTAAAGGGTTTCAAAATTACAGGGATTCCTCTAGCCAAATGCCAAGTATGTGAACTAGAGGGTGATGAGAGTTCTAACTGATTGTTTTCCCCATTTTCTCACAAATCCTCCTTTCCAATCTGCTGTAGACCTTCTTCATGGTATCTAGAAGGAAGGTGATAATGATACTATACCCTGCCATGGTCAGATCACATCTTATTTAGTTATAGCATTCATATTAGTATATCAGCATGCATAGAGAAGTAGATTCAGAGTCAAGAATACTGGGGTACAAGGCCTGCCTCTGACTCATACTTGCTATATGACGCTAGGTAAGTCACTTAACTTCTCAATATCCTAGGCAACTCATTGAAAATATAAATTAAAGTGAAGTTTTGCTGAGCTAATTTGGTCAATGGAGTTTCTTCATCTGGGAGTTTTCCATTTTAAATGACTTATCCTATAGCCCCTATCTCTATTATTACTTCATGAACATTTCAGAAAGACCACTAAGAAGATGGAACGTGTCCAGTGAAGTGAGACCATAAAATTGTGGGACCTCAAAAAAATCATTTGGTAAGAGTATAACCTGTGGTTTAAAGCCCATTTGCAAAAGACTCTCCCTACTGGTAGAGATGGCTTAGTTAAGCTTTGTGACTGCTTGAAGGGGCAGTTGGGAAGAATTTAAGATGAGAGTCTAGTATTCTGGCGTCAGCTTTGCGAGATGGAAGTCATACAATTCCACGTTCTCTTCAGAGATCTAAATGATCACTTAAAAGTGTTGTGTTTCATGATTCACAGTCATGGAACATCACAGCGACAAGATTGGTGTTAAAGAGAGGAATTTTCAGTAGCAAGTTGGAAGCATTGAAAGCACGACACCATTTCTCAAATGTAATGTAACCCAATCTTCTCCACCTACTCAAATGCGGACACAGATCATTATCCATTTTCAGTGCCTATATAAATTACTAAAAGGCTCTCCACCCAGCTTCAAGTCAAAGTCTAAATAGAACATGCAGTTTTTCCTCTACTTGATATTTCTTTCTCGTATATATAGTACAAAATCAATTTCTTTCATACTATAGATTCTATGAAGTAGTCTTTTTAATGAGGATGTTAAGTCGTTGTTCAGTCATTTCAATTATGTCCAACTCTTCCTGACTCCATTTGGGGTTTTCTTGACAATTACTAGAATGGTTTGGCATTTCCTTCTCTAGTTTATTTCACAGATGAGGAAATTGAGGCAAATAGGGTCATGTGACTTACTCAGACTCACACAGCTAGTGTCTGAGGATGAATTTGAACTTACAAAGATGAGCATCCTGACTCTAGGCCTGGCACTTTGCCCACCGCACCACCTAGCTGCCCAGTTTGCAAATGTAGAACACTTTATTAAAAGGGCTGAACTTAATCAACATTATCAAACACTGTATTTAATGATGACACAAAGAACAAACTTTTATGGAAACTAAGTCTAAGATACTAAATCTTCTTAACTTTTATCACTCATTGCTTAATTTAAACTCAGGGGAAACTTCAGAATTGATTAGAGTTCCTTCCCCTGGACGAGCTCACCAGAATCTTTGTTGCTGTTTGTCCTTCATTCTCAAATAGGAGCATGGCATTGTGGAGGTAATGCCATAACATGCAAGTGAATTGGATTTAGGTGAGGCAGAGCTGTGCAAAGTCACCAGCCTCACTTTCTCCTCCAGAGCCATCTGGGTCCAGTGGCCAGATACACATCAGGATGACTGGAAATGACTTTATTTTGGAGTCAGAACCCTGTCCTTGGTTTTTCCTTTACATTTAGACTTGGCATTAAAGGGCTTCTGAGCTGCTTTCCCTGCCCTCGTGCCCCGAGGTTTTGCTCTATCACAGTCTATGAACATATTCTTTATTCTCTCAATTCAGAACTGAAGGAGTGAATAGACTGGCAACTCTGTCCAAAGATTCTTAAGATTCCAGGATTGGAAATCAAGAGTTGGAACTTCAGAGGGCATCAAATCTCCATCTCACCTTCCATTTTTATAGACAAATAAAGATCCAGAGAGTTTAAGTGATTTGCCCAAGTTCACACTTGGGTAGTAATTATCAGAGGAGGGATTTGAACCTAGTATTCTTTCAACTTTACCACACTACCTCTGTGATGTACACTTTTGAAATTGCTGTCAGAGCTTAGAATTTCACATCAAATTCCATGCTGGATAAGAAATCAATAGCTTTAAGGGGATGAAGAGTCAGTCTGTTCTACACTGTCAGATGGTTATATAAATGCACTAAAGGATAGAGGGAGGGAGGAGAAGGGAAGGAGATTTGGAAGCAAAACAAGTTCTGACCAGAGATAACAGCCTAGAAGATAAAGGGACAGCTACAGAAAAAGATGCCAGGGGAGACAGGGATAGGCAGAGGATGTCCAGGTTGAAGATAAACCAAGATTTTATTTTTGGGAGAACGAGTTTTGGAAGCCCCAAGAAAACAAGTAATTGTTTTCACATATCAGTATATTAAAGCACTAAGACCCACCATGACTGTGATCAGGTTTTAAGCAAAGAGGAGTAATGTATATAACTAATTGAAGGTGACCAGTTAGAGATGCACCTAGTAACCTTAAGAAAACTTTTATTATCTTCCTCACCATCAACCTCAATAAAATCTTTGAATGATAGTAGCCTAAATGCATCACTTCATTAGGGACAGGGATTGGACTTGTAATTTCATTGGTATAAGAGATTCCCAGATGAGGAAACTCTACCAATGTACCAATGTAGATTAGCACTTTCTCTGCTAGGACAGTCTTGATGAATTGCCTAGGGGACTGAAAGGTTAAATGTCTTGCCCAAGATTACATAGCCACTATGGGCCATAAGTGGGACTTGAACCCTTGCCTTCTCTGGTATCCAAGACCAGTTGTCTATTCACTATTTCACACTGGTTCTTCCATTTCTCCATAAAGTCATTTCCCCCATACTTCATTCCTTTTAGTTAGTGAAAGACTAGAAAGTCAGAATCAGCACTTAGATCTGTGAAATAAGGGGCAAACATGCCGCTAGCTTGTGATTTCTGGTACCCAGCAGGAAGTTGTGGCAAACTAGTATGATTCCTATTTGTACTAACGGGAAGATCTTAAAATTTGCCTTTCCAGCCTTCAAGTCATTCCTTCTAATTGCCCTGCAATCTCACTCCCCTATAGCAAAAACAGACAGATTAGTCACATCTGGCATGTCCATGCTACAGTCAGTACACAAATCCCGCCTGTGACTTTTTTCCCCAATCGAAATGTGGTGACCTTACACCCACTCTTAAAGAATAAAAAAATAACTTTACTCCCAATAGCTATTTTCAGTAGTTAGCCTCCACCAAAGCATTTTTGAAATTTTACATACAATGGTCCCTTAGCAATTCTCTAATAACCTAGAAAATTTACTCCAAACTCTCTAATACAAATTACTTTCTCAAATATATTTTTCTCCAAAATCAAAGGTCTTTCTATTTGAACTGAAGTTAGATATGGCTTTTGAACATAAATTTAACTAGTTTCATCGCACTTACTAAGGAAAGATATTATCAAGCGAAGTTCTTTACATGCTGAGGATCCTAATTAGCACAGTGAATTTCTTTTCACAAATCAATGAGCTGGCTTACCCCAGGGAAATATAATATGTGTGTTCATTGTGCTGATTCGATATTCATCTGGTGTCAGTCTTCTTCTCTTAAACTTATAAGATATAGGAGGTAACATATTTATATTCTTACCCTCAGCTGATACATGCAATTCAGCAATTAATTGATACAAAGCCAAGCGAACAGAACCAGAAGAATAACTTGCACAATAATGACAAAATTGCAAAAACAACCAACTATGAAAGACTGAAAAAGTTTGATCTTTGCAGTGACCAGCATGGTTCCACAGGACTGCTAATTAAGCATCCTGCATAACTCCTGGATGACAGGTGATAGATTCAATGACATACATTGTGAGGCATGTTACAATGTAAGAATTTATTCTGTTTGATTATGTATTTCTTAAAAGGACTTTCTATTTCTTTTATATTATGGGTGAATGAAGAGAAAATAAATGTTTTTTAGTTGAAAATAAAATGAAATTTTTAAAAATAAAAATTATTCTCTTTTAAAAAAATAGAAGAGGTAGCTTACATTATACAAGCCTGAATTCATGTCTCAAATATTTTGCATAACTCTATTAGCAAAGGAAAGCTAGCCCACAGGTATGAAAAACACAAAGAAGATTGAGCATTGCATTTTTCAAGTTTGTGTTACTCTGTAACAGGCTGGTAAGTCACTTGTTATAACCAGCAAGAGAGAATGCCTAATCTTCCTCCAAATGCAAATTTATTGGAGTAGATGGGATGGGTGCAGGTGTCTTCTGAAATCCTAGAGTTGTCTTCAAAGTTATAATCTCACTAAGATCAGGGCATAATTCTAACAACTATATTTTTACCTTGTTTCCCAGTCCACCACATACCAGATACTGCAAAGGAGAGGAGGGGAATAGGAAGGAAGGGTGCTCACCTGGCAGGCACAGTCAATATAGCAAGAACTGACTGCATTTGCCTGATAGCAAATGATGAGTCAGAAAATTTATAAAGAGGAGATGCAACTAAAAGCAAACAAGCAAACCCGAGAAAAAGAAAAACTTACAGCAATCTAGACCACTTAGTGAAAGGGAAAAGCCCTCTACACCCCAGTCAACTCAAAGAATAACACATAGAAACTCATGATTACAATAAAACAGAGTTTTGACCATGTCATATATACCCCCATAAATAAATCAATATGCTCCAGTGGTTTCCTATTTCCTTCAAAATCAAATAAAAAACATTCTGTTTGGCATTCCAAGTCTTTATAACCTAGCCCTCTTTTACCTTTCCATCTTTTTACATGGAGCTTCCCACCAAGAGCTCTTCCAACCAAGTGACATTGACATCATGTTTCCTTGAACATTATATTCCTTCTCTCCGGCTCTGTCCTCCATGCCTGAACACTCCCTCTTCCACTCTGACTACATATCTCCCTGGCTTTAAGTCCCATCTTTTACTGAAAGCCTTCCCCAATTAATAATCCCTCTTAGCTTTTCCCCTGATAATTATTTCCAAATATTCTCATACAAAGCCTGCTTTGTGTATATTTGCATCCTGTCTCCTCCATTGGGGACAGGGACTGTCTTTTGCCTGTTTTGTATTTCCACTGCTTAGTACCCTGCTTGGCACGTAGAAGGTGCTTAATAAATGTTTATTAATTGATTGGTTGACCCAGAGCATTCAAGAAAAAATGAACATATTGTCACTATATTGTGTTTAAGGAGGCAGGGAAACAATATAAATGAGAAAGGTAGCCATAAAAATATTTTCAAATTGATGTTTAAGATAATATTCATTTATTTATATCATTTATATGTAAATTTACATACATAAATGTATGTATCTATATGTATATTTCCATATATTTATATGTCATACATATGTGTGTGTGTATATATATATAGGTACATACATATACATATATATACACATACACACACACACTTTAAGAGAAATTTAGGTGGCACAATAGAGAGATCACTGGTCTTGGGAGTGAGAAAGATTTGAGTTCCAGTTAATTCTGCAACTCTGGGCAAATCACATAATTTCTCCCAGTCTCAGTTTCCTTAGCTGAAAAATAATAGCACCTCTCTGACCAAGCTGTTGTTAGGATCAGATAAGATATGTAAAGCATAGTACAAATCTTACAACTTTGTATACAAGCTACTATCACTAAAATGAATGATTTTATGATAAATGTTTCTATGATGGATGATTCAAGATAAACATTATGGCACAGTATCAATTAAAAATTCTCCAAATTTTGTGGAAATAGCTAGAGATTTACTTAAAGCAAAGTAAATAGAAGGCTGGATTGTAGTCAAGAAGATGGAAGGGCTTGTAGACTAGTGCCAAGTGTGCTGGATTTGTGGTTAGAAGATCTGGGTTTGAATCCCACATCTAATACTTACTATCCATGTGACCTTAGGTAAGTCCCTTAACTTCACAGGGCCTGAGTTTCCTCATTTCAAAAATGTGAGGATTTACTACTTTTCCCCTAACAAACTTTTCCAACTCCAAATATACGATCCCATGACTTGGGTTTGACACACATTAAGCTACGTGACCTGGGGCAAATCACTTAATCAAAGTGTCCCTAAACAACTCAAATTTTAAATTTTAGAAGAGTTTCTGGTTCATATTTATGGAGATTGTGTCCACCCTGCAAATTCACTAAACCAATCACATGTCAAGTCTGGACCAAAAAAGCAGTAAAACTTTACAAGTATCACTTTCACAAATCATACCATTATGTGACAATCACTTAATCTAGCAGATTACAATGACTAATGTCCATAATAGTGAGGCTGAATCATGAAGAAAAAAATTCCATTGACTTCATTTAAAAATGCAACTAGGAATAAGGAAAGTAGGCAGTCACCTAAGAGAAAAGAAACCGAAGGGCATATGGAGGATTATTTTTAATATTGTTCAGTGGTTTTTCAGTCATGTTTGACTCCTTGTGACCCCATGTGGTGTTTCTTGGCAAAGATAATGGAGTGGTTTTCCATTTCCTTCTCCAACTAATTTTACAGATGAGGAAACTGAGGCAAATTTGGTTAAGTGACTTGCCTAGGATCACTTGGCTAATAAGTGTCTGAGACCAGATTTGAACTCAGGAAAATGAGTTTGATGCATTATTCACTGTGCCACTTAATTGCCCAATTTTTAACGTTGCTTTTTACAATTGCACATTTTCTAATGCTGGAAAATTCTGCTCTTCATGTTAAGTAAATATTCCCCTTGAAATAAGTCAAGCTGCATGTTACAATGAATAATAAGATCCATTTCAATGCACCAAACATCAATTAAACATTATTGAATACACAGGATAGGGATTAGATCTATACATTTAATTACCATAGGAAGCTCTCTGGTGAGGAAATTCCCTGTACCAATGATGGTCAGCTTTTCCTGTAATTGATGGACTTAGAGATTGTTTAGACCACTGAGAGGACAAGTGACTTGCCCAGAGTGATCTAGATAGTATATGTCAGAAGTTTAAACTTAGGTTTCCTGAGCTTTATAGACTGAATCTCTCACCACTAGGCCATACTGCTTGTCTTGGGATACAGAAGTAAAATTTCCAAATGATCACTATGCTGGATATTCATACATAAATAGAGAAGTTTTCCATATTTGTTTGAAGCATGAATGCCTCATCAAAGGCTCTTGGGTTCAAAATCAGCCCCTAACAACCCCTAAAGCTAGATCTTTCTGCTGCTCCGTGCTATTTTGGGAAGGTAGCTTATTGGGGTGAAAAGACAGCTGAACCTATAGACCCAGAACCTTCTTGGGTTTGAATCTGACTCTGCTGCTTATTAGTAATGCTGCTGTATGCCTAAACAAGTTATCTGAGTCCTCTGGGTTGCAATTTCTCCATCTGAAAATGTTGGAGTTGGACTAGATGACCTCTATGACCTCTCCTGGGTGTAGATTTGCATTTGGTGTGACCATAGTCTAGTTGCTTACCTTCCCTGAGTTTCAATTTCCTTATCTGTAAAATGGGCATAATAATATCTGTGGCAACTACTGTAAAAGGTTGTTATGAAACTCGCATTATGAAACAAAGCATTTTGCAAACTTAAGGGCATTATACAAATGCTAGCTATAATTATCATGATTATATTTTAATGAGTTTATTTAATCATCTGAGAAGTCAGGAAAGTGTGACCCATTTTTGATAGATTTCCATCAAAATCATTTTTAAAACATGCTTACAAGAAAAAAATGCTATTTAGAAAAAATAACTCAGAACACTTCACTGCCCAACATTTGCTTGTTACAAATATAACTAATTAACATTTAGGGACATTTTTATTTATGCTTATATGCATTATCTTTAGACCATAGGATACTGAAGAAAAAATCATCATAAGCATTCACAGTGAGAGCTACATATTGTATAATGCTTTGGCATTTTCTTTAAAAAATTTTAAAATTTATTTTTAACATTTAAAAAAATATTTGAATTCCAAGATTTCACTCTTCAGACTCTTCCCTTAACTCATTGAGAAGTCAGTGCAGCTCATTGTGGCCATCATGAAAGGATTCTTTTCCAGTTCTTCTACTTCTGGGGCAGCTAGGTGGTGCAGTAGATAGAGCACCAGTGCAGGAGTCAGGAAGACCTGAGTTCAAATCTCACCTCAGACACTTGACACTCACTAGCTGTGTGACCTTGCGCAAGTCACTCAACCCCAATTGCCTCATCCTGGGTCATCTCCAGTCATCCTGATGAATATCTGGTCACTGGATTCAGATGGCTCTGAAGGAGAAGTGAGGCTGGTGACCTGCACAGCCCTCCCTCCCTCACAACAAAGTCAAGTGCAAGTCATGTCATTATTTCTCTGATGGCATGGTCTTCTTCGGCAATTAAGGACAAACACACACAGTTTTGAAAACACTTCTCACTTTTTCCATCTCTTACTCTGGGTCATCATTCATGTCCCATCACCTACTCATGGATATTCCCTTAAGCTTTGTTTTGGGACATCCACTCTTCTTTTTTGACACCTTATCCCTTTGTGATCTCAATAGCTTTTATGTGTTCAATTATCATCTCTATGTGGATACTGTGTTGTTGTTGTTGTTATGTCTGTCCTTTGTTCTCAAGGAGGACCATGACAACAGGGAGATGATGACATGACTTTGACTTTGATTTGAATGAAGGAGGACTGTGCAAGGTCACCAGCCTCACTTTCTCCTCCAGAGCCATTTTGGTCCAGTGGCCAGATATTTATCAGGATGACTAGAGATGGCAAAGGATGCAATGGGAGAGCTAGGCTCTTTTCAGGTTCTCACTTTGGGTGAGATAACATCCATTCAGTGAATAGGCCTCTTTAAGTCTTTAACTCTTTAAGTCTTCAAGGGATGACTGCCAAATGTAGACACTTACCTCTAATCTCTCTCCTGACCTTCTGTTCCACATTTGCCTATTGAACAAATTTGGACATCTTGTAGGATATATTTAACATGTCTGAAACAGAACTCATCTTCCCTCTTAAATCTTCCCTGCCTCCAAGTTTCCCTCTTCTATTTTTTTGGAGGCCAATATTACTTTCCAGTAGACATTTAAGGTTGCCACTTAGAGCTATCTTTAACTCTTTGCTTTCTCAGATCTCTTCTATAACCAATCAGTTGCCAAGTCTTGTTAATTTTACCTTCACAACATTCATTGCATCTTTCCAATTGTCTTCACTCACGTGTGATCACCAACCTAATTCAGATCCCCATGACTTCTATGCTGGATTACTATAAATATCTCCTAACTGGTTTGTTTGCTTCCACTCTTTGCCCTCTTCCATCCACCTTCTAGTCAGCTGGGAAAGTGATATTCCTAGATGGAAGAGCTGTACTACTCCAACAAGAAGTGGCTCCCTATCAACTCTAGGATAAAATACAAACACCATTCTTTGACATTTAACCTCTTTATAGACTGACTTCACCCTAACTTTCCAGAATTGATTAACAATACTCACTTTCACCCAGTGTTTCAGCCAAAATGACCCACTTACTACTCCTGCAAGTCATGATTCCTTTTCATACCCCCATGATACCGTGCAGGTTGTCATTCCCACATATTTGGAATTCACTCATAACCCATCCCCACCTCTTAGAATTCTTAACTTACTTCCAAGGTTTAGTTCACAGGCCACCTCATAGGTATGAGAAGTGTTTTCTGATTCCCACGGTTTTGTTACTCTCTCTTTCTGTCTCTCTGTTTCTCTCTATACATATGCTTACACACATATATCTTGTTTTTGTATCACTTTGATTCTTTTGAACTTCCTCCTCCTCCCAGAGAACCATCTATTATAACAGATGTTATTTTAAAAAAATAAAAAGAGAAAAAAATTAGCAAATTCCATCAGTATGTTCAATGTTCTACACCTATGACCTACCAGCTTTGCAAAGGTAGTGTCTTCTCATGTCAATACTATGGACAAAGTTTCTTTTTTGGAATTTCACAACATTCAATTTCTATTGTTTCATGCTTATCTGTCTATTTTTATGATTATAGGTATTATATATATTATTTTCCTGACTCCCTTGAACCTGTCTCTTAATTAATAAAATAGATTTTCTATACATTCTCATGCCAGCTTTGGCAGTACTATTTCTGCCTCCATGAACATGGAATGGCTTAAAATATGTGATCAACATAAAGAGTACCAAAGGACTAGGATCTTTTATGGTAAAACATAATAAATCTCAGTCTCTGTACCTTTATTAACTAAGTAGAGACATTTATCTGAAGAAATCGTCACTCCTCAAGGAAATAGATGGTATGGGTACAATGTAAATAGCACTGTATTTGGAGTCAGATGACCTGGGTTCAAATCCCACATTTATTATTTATTGCCTGTGTGATTTTGAGCAAGTCTTTTAACCACTCTGGAATATAATTTCTTCATCTGTAAAATAAGACAGGCTAAACTATATGTCTTCTAAGGTCCTTTGCTGTTCTAAATTCATGAAATGAATCACCAAGATTGTTGGGATTAGGGAGTGGGGAGGGGAAAGACATTAGAACATTGTTTATTATTTACTATTCTTTTTGCTTTGCTTTTCATGTGTATGTGTGTGTGTGTGTGTGTGTGTGTGTGTGTGTGTATGCACTTGTGTGTGTGCGAGCACTTGTGTGCATGGGGTCGTTTGGGGAGGCCATCAGCTGCAATGCTTTAACCTGGAGTTGTTTATTTTGAATGCTCTGGTTGTAGGAACTGTTTCTTTATTTCAGTATAAGGTAGAGTTGTCTTCCCTTTAGCACATTGAGATGGCAGATGCTTGTTAATAAATTTTATTTAAAAAATAAACTTTGTTGATGCCTTTTATTTTTGCATAACAGTCATTTCCAGACATGCCAGCACCCACCCAATGAACATCTCCTTGTAACACAGAACAAATGTTTAGTAAAACCAACCAACACAGAAAGTGTGTCTGACATCATATGCACCATTCTGTACCCACACTCCCACCTATCTATTGAAAGGAGTTAGGTGCATTTGATCATCTGTTCTGTAGGGCAAAGCTTAGTCATGGTAATAAACTTGTGCTTGTTATGAAGTGCAGGCTACCTCTGTTCTTTTCCCTCTGGGTTGCCAGGATCTGAACACCGGGGGCTCTCAAATATGATAGCAACAAGCATGATCTGGATTACGCTAATTTTTCTCTCAAACATCTATCCTCCTCCTGCTCTCACAGATGGCAGGGTGAGTGAGAAAACAAAACAAAACACCCATCTGTATAAAGGCTGGTATGTACAAAGATCTTCCTTAATGCTCTGCAGAGAGCCATGGACTCTCTTTTCTCTATTGGATGATCTGTCCTATATTAAAGAATTATTTTATTTTATGTAGGAGTAGGAGAATGTTATTCATCAATTCCACTTTACTTAATGGGAGGATATTCACGGTCTTTTCTTTATTTACATAATGTATATTAAATTCTTTGCAAAGCTTAAATGTACCTACTTTACAGCTATTATCATGTAAATTATGCAAGTGAAAGAAGAATCTGTGATTTTGGTAAATTTAAGGGATTTTGGGGGTGGAAATTTCCTCTTCCAACCTCAGAATGATCCATTTCATTTATAGAGTACTGAGGATCCTCTTCACCCATGAACTTCTAGTAAACTACACCAGGTTTTATTTATTTGTAGGTCAGAATCCTCTCTAAATCATAGCTCTTAAATCAGATAAAAGACATATTTAAGTTGAAATGAAGATATTTAATGAAATAGCATAGCAACAAAAATAATAGCAGAACATGCTCCCATAAATTTTGAATCCATCTCCCCACAAATTCACATAGCCTTAGTAGGGGTCGTGTTTGAAGAGTATATATGTGGGTAACTTTTGCTTATGGCTCCCACATGGAAAGAGTAGAGTGTATAAACACACACACACACACACACACACACACACACACACATACACTGTAGCCAAGACACAAACATGGATGGACAACACATGCCTCTCCTGCAGTAGAACTGTTGACTTCTTCAAATACATCATCATGCTGATCTCTGCTGGACCTGCTTCTTACTAGGACTTGTTTTCTATTGATCCCTATCAGATATTGTATCTCTCTTTGGACCTCATGTCTAATTTATTCTATTCCCCCAGAAGGCACCATATCTCTGCTCCAGTTAGTTGTCAGTCATTCATCTATCTCTAGCATCTTCTAATCTTTGGAGCCACTTAATACCTACAACATTGATGTAGTTGCCTTGAAGACTAAGGATGCAGTTCTGTCCTCTAGTTCTTTTAGGCACACTTTAGGCATACTATGTGTGCGTGTGTGTGTGTGTGTGTGTGTGTGTGTATGTGTTATTGTGATTAATAAACCTTTCCTTTTGAAGAGAAGTATAGGCTATTATCTTCAGCACTTAGCACAATGCCTAGCACACAGTAGGCACTTAATAAATGCCTGTCTACTTTACTTTGGCCAGTTTAATCAATCAGCTCTTTTAAGCTAAAATCTGTGTCTTAGCTACAGTTGTGAGTAGCAGAGCTATTTTCAGTCACTTCTCCTCTGTCTTCAATCTCCCACTGGGATGGCCATCCCTTGCCCATATAAGCTTTCTCTGTTAATGGCCATAGAACTTTCCCTTCAGGTCAGCAGATAATAGCTCTCCTTAATTAGCCTTAATGGTCCATGGTTATGAATCTTTTCCCCTTAGCCAGGGTTTACATAGAAGGTAATAGACAAATTAAGATCATATCTGCTCTTTTCATTTTTCCCTTATTTTTCTTTGAACTACTTATTTGATGTTTTCTTGAAGTCTTTCAGTTCAACTCTTAGCTTACCTATGATCAAAATTCTATTTTTTCTCCCAATCTTTGCATATCACTTTGACCAGGCAAATGTCCTCAAGCCTCTACTTTCTTATATGAAAAAGGAGCTCAGTGATCCAGTGGATCAGGAAACTTTCCCCAGAATAGTCCTGTTCTATGCAAATAACAACTCCTAGGCTGATTATAGAAGGCTTGAAAACCTGTAAACATTTGTCCTCTTTCCTTTTCATTCTTTTTTAATGGATTTTATTTTTTTTCTACTTAGTAGGATTTTATTGTTTACAATTATATGCAAAGATAGTTTGTAACATTCACTTTTGTAAGATTTTGAGTTCCAAACTTTTTTCCTCTCTCCCCTGTTCCCTCCCCAAAGATGGAAAGCAATCTGATATGGATTATATATGTATAATCATATTAAACATATTCCCACATTAAACATGCTGTGAAAGAAAAATCATAACAAAAAGGAAAAACCATGAAAAAGGAAACACAATAACAAAAGTGAAAATAGTGTGCTCTGATCTGCATTAAGACTCCATTAGTTGTTCCTCTGGATGTGGATAGCATTTTACATCAGGAGTCTTTGAGAATTCTTAAGACTATTGTACTAATGAGAAGAGCTAATTCTATCATAGCTGATCATTGTACAATGTTACTGTTACTGTGTACAATGTTCTCCTGGTTCTGCTCACTTCACTTAGCATCAATTCATGTAAGCCTTTCCCAGGTTTTTCTGAAATCCTCCTGCTCATCATTTCTCATAGCACAATAGTATTATTCCATTACATTCATATACCACAACATGTTCAGCCATTTCCCAAGTGATGGGCCTCCCCTCAATTTCCAATCTTGGCCACCACAGAAAGAGCTGCTATAAATATTTTTTTCTATTTCTAAAAATGATCTTTGGGATATAAACTTAGTAATGGTATTGCTAGATGAAAGGATATACACAGTGTTACAGCCCTTTGGTCAAAGTTCCAAATTGGTCTCCAGAACGGCTGGATCAATTCGCAACTCCACCAACAATTCATTAGTGTTACAATTTTCCCACATCTTCTCCAACATTTATCATTTTCTTTATCTGTCATACTAGCCAATCTGATGGATGTGAGGTGGTACCTCAGAGTTGTTTTGATGTTCATTTTCTCTAATCATTAGTGATTTATAGCATTTTTATATTACTATAGACCGCTTTAATTTCTCCATCTGTAAACTGCCTGTTCATATCCTTTTACCATTTATCTATATATGAGAAATAAGACTTTTATCAGAAACACTGGCTGTAAAAATTATTTGGCAGCTTTCTTTATTCCTTCTAATCTTATTTGGATTGGCTTTATTTGTGCAAAAACTTTTTAATTCAATGTAATCGAAATTATCCATTTTGCATTTGTTCTCTCTCTTTAGTCATAAATTCCCTTTTCCAAATATCTGACAGGTAAACTATTCCTTGCTCTCCTAATCTGCTCATAGAATCACCATTTATGTCTAAATCATGTACCATTTTGACCTTATCTTGATATACAGTGTGAGATGGTGATCTCTGCCCAATTTCTGCCATACTATTTTCTAGTTTTCCCAGCAGTTTTTGTTAAACAGCGAGTTCTTATATCAGAAACTGGAGTCTTTAGGTCTGTCAAACAGGAGAGTACTATAGTTATTGACAACTTGTCTTATGTACCTAATTTATTCCACTGATCCACTACTCTGTTTCTTAGACAGTACCAAATAGCTTTGATGATTGCCACTTTATAATATAGTTCCCTTTTCTTTTCCCTTCCTATCCTACTTCTGCCCTTTCTTCTCCCTTCCCTTCTATTCAGCTCCTGTCCCTCTCCTCCCCTTTCCCATCCTCCTTCCTTACATGGTATAGATGCAGTTCTTAAGAGTTATAAACATCATCTTCCCATGTAGGGATTTAAACAGTTTAACCTTACTGAATAACATGTTTTATTTTTTTCTTGTTTACCTTTTAATGCTTCTCTTGAGTCTTGCAAATTTTCTGTTCATCTCTGGTCTTTTCATCAGGAAAGTTTAAAAGTTCCCTATTTCATCAAGTATCCATCTTTTTCCCTGACAGATTATGCTCAATGTTGCTGGAGTTGTTTCTTGGCTGTAATCCAAACTCTTTTGCCTTCTAGGATATCATATTCCAAGTCCTCTGATCCTTTAGGGTAGAAGCTTCTAAGTCCTATGTAATCCTTACTGTGGTTCCTTGATATTTAAATTGTTTCTTTCTGGCTGCTTGCAATCTGATAGTTCTGGAATTTGGTTACAATATTCCTTGGAGTTTTCTTTTTGAGATCTCTTTCAGGGTGTAATTTGTGGATTATTCCAATGACTATTTTACCCTCTGGTTCTAGGATATCAGGACATTTTTCCTGGACAATTTCTTGAAAAGATGTTGTCTAGATTTTTTTTAAATTATGACTTTCAGGTAGTTCAATAATTCTTAAATTATCTCTCCTGGATATATTTTCTAGGTCACTTGTTTTTCCAATGAGCTATTTTACATTTTCTTGTATTTTTTCATTCTTTTGATTTTGTTTGACTGTTTCTTGATATCTCATACGGTCATTAGCTTCCACTGGCCCAAATCTAATTTTGAAGGAATAGTTTACCTGTCAGATATTTGGAAAAGGGAATTTATGACTAAAGAGAGAGAACAAATGCAAAATGGATAATTTCGATTACATTGAATTAAAAAGTTTTTGCACAAATAAAGCCAATCCAAATAAGATTAGAAGGAATAAAGAAAGCTGCCAAATAATTTTTACAGCCAGTGTTTCTGATAAAAGTCTTATTTCTCATATATAGATAAATGGTAAAAGGATATGAACAGGCAGTTTACAGATGGAGAAATTAAAGCGGTCTATAGTAATATAAAAATGCTATAAATCACTAATGATTAGAGAAAATGAACATCAAAACAACTCTGAGGTACCACCTCACATCCATCAGATTGGCTAGTATGACAGATAAAGAAAATGATAAATGTTGGAGAAGATGTGGGAAAATTGTAACACTAATGAATTGTTGGTGGAGTTGCGAATTGATCCAGCCGTTCTGGAGACCAATTTGGAACTTTGACCAAAGGGCTGTAACACTGTGTATATCCTTTCATCTAGCAATACCATTACTAAGTTTATATCCCAAAGATCATTTTTAGAAATAGAAAAAAATATTTATAGCAGCTCTTTCTGTGGTGGCCAAGATTGGAAATTGAGGGGAGGCCCATCACTTGGGAAATGGCTGAACATGTTGTGGTATATGAATGTAATGGAATAATACTATTGTGCTATGAGAAATGATGAGCAGGAGGATTTCAGAAAAACCTGGGAAAGGCTTACATGAATTGATGCTAAGTGAAGTGAGCAGAACCAGGAGAACATTGTACACAGTAACAGTAACATTGTACAATGATCAGCTATGATAGAATTAGCTCTTCTCATTAGTACAATAGTCTTAAGAATTCTCAAAGACTCCTGATGTAAAATGCTATCCACATCCAGAGGAACAACTAATGGAGTCTTAATGCAGATCAGAGCACACTATTTTCACTTTTGTTATTGTGTTTCCTTTTTCATGGTTTTTCCTTTTTGTTATGATTTTTCTTTCACAGCATGTTTAATGTGGGAATATGTTTAATATGATTATACATATATAATCCATATCAGATTGCTTTCCATCTTTGGGGAGGGAACAGGGGAGAGAGGAAAAAAGTTTGGAACTCAAAATCTTACAAAAGTGAATGTTACAAACTATCTTTGCATATAATTGTAAACAATAAAATCCTACTAAGTAGAAAAAAAATAAAATCCATTAAAAAAGAATGAAAAGGAAAGAGGACAAATGTTTACAGGTTTTCAAGCCTTCTATAATCAGCCTAGGAGTTGTTATTTGCATAGAACAGGACTATTCTGGGGAAAGTTTCCTGATCCACTGGATCACTGAGCTCCTTTTTCATATAAGAAAGTAGAGGCTTGAGGACATTTGCCTGGTCAAAGTGATATGCAAAGATTGGGAGAAAAAATAGAATTTTGATCATAGGTAAGCTAAGAGTTGAACTGAAAGACTTCAAGAAAACATCAAATAAGTAGTTCAAAGAAAAATAAGGGAAAAATGAAAAGAGCAGATATGATCTTAATTTGTCTATTACCTTCTATGTAAACCCTGGCTAAGGGGAAAAGATTCATAACCATGGACCATTAAGGCTAATTAAGGAGAGCTATTATCTGCTGACCTGAAGGGAAAGTTCTATGGCCATTAACAGAGAAAGCTTATATGGGCAAGGGATGGCCATCCCAGTGGGAGATTGAAGACAGAGGAGAAGTGACTGAAAATAGCTCTGCTACTCACAACTGTAGCTAAGACACAGATTTTAGCTTAAAAGAGCTGATTGATTAGTTATTTTCTTCAAGTTAGCTTTTGTACCTCTTTTACAATTTGACCAATTCTAATTTTTTTTTTTATTTTTGCTCTCCTAATCTGCTCATAGAATCACCATTTATGTCTAAATCATGTACCATTTTGACCTTATCTTGATATACAGTGTGAGATGGTGATCTCTGCCCAATTTCTGCCATACTATTTTCTAGAAGGGAAGGGAGAAGAAAGGGCAGAAGTAGGATAGGAAGGGAAAAGAAAAGGGAACTATATTATAAAGTGGCAATCATCAAAGCTATTTGGTACTGTCTAAGAAACAGAGTAGTGGATCAGTGGAATAAATTAGGTACATAAGACAAGTTGTCAATAACTATAGTACTCTCCTGTTTGACAGACCTAAAGACTCCAGTTTCTGATATAAGAACTCGCTGTTTAACAAAAACTGCTGGGAAAACTAGAAGTGAAGCAACACCACCTGAAAAACCCTGTCATTTCTATCACTTTTCATTTCCATCACCTGTGAGACTGACTTCTTAATAATCCTTTCCTCACCTAACAAACAGCATCAAGACAGTCATTTCAAAGTATGAGAAATTTAGGGAGAAAACTCCACTAAGTAAATCCACTTTCATAATCTCACTTGATGTGATCATTTAGCATTTGACCAGTGACAATTCACTTATTCCTAATCTATATTTAGGTCAAAGTTTCAGGGGTGCCTATTTTGAACACGAGTGGGAAGATCCCCTTTACAATTGTATCAGCTGTCCCTGTCTCCACTGGGCTGCCTTAGCCCACTATACTTTCACAACCTTGTGAAAACTCAAGGCCATATCATATGAGAAAAAGAATTGAAGAAATTGATGATTTCTGACCTGGAGAAAAGAAATCTTAGCAGGGACATGACAGATGTCTTCCAATATTTGAAAGGCTCTCAAAAGGAAAAAGGATGAATCTTGCTTTGCCTCACCTCAGATGGCACCATAAGAGATAACGAGTGGAAGCTGAAAAGAGGTAACTTTAGAACTGATTTCAAGAAACGCTTCCTACAATAAGCACTGACCAAAGGAAAAATGGGTTTTCTCAGGATGTGAAGGGTTCTTTATCAATAGAGGCCTTCGAGAAAAGACCCAATATGATTGTTTCCTGTGTATGTCAAGAGGGGATTTTTCTTCAGCTACAGGTTGGACTATAAGACCTCTGAGCCTCCTTATGACTTTAAAGATGTTACAATTCTGGTTGCTCTCTTTTTCCTTATTTAAATTATTTTTTTCTCTAAGCATTGCATATGGGTAAAGCAACTGAGGAGAGAGAAGTCCTGGTATACTGTTACCTGGAAGTGAAATCAAAAGTTCATAGAAATATACTCCTTTTTCTTGACTTTCATATAAATTATCTTCTTCCCACTATCCTGTATAACCAAGTTCAGCATTAAGCAAGCACAGATCAACCTTCAGTTTAAATTCAATGATACATTATAACTTCGAAGCTTAAATCTGTTTCCTGGTTTACCCTGCATTGCCCAGCTAACTCTGAGTTGTAAAATGATAGGCTATAAAAACTTTTTTTCCTTTTCTTTCCTTTAAAATGTTTTATTTTTAATTCATGCAATAAAACAAGCATTTCCATAACACAATATAATAAAAAGATGATTGCACATGAAACCACAAATCTATTATGTACAACTTGCTATTCCTTTAAAATATATAATAATCATATACTTTTTTATTTTTTAATCTTTTCCAAACATTTCAAAGCTACTGTTTTTATTTTTCATTACAATATATGAAATACATATTATAATAGAAAATATATTTTGTAGGAATATGAATACATTTTCTAAATTTAAGTAAGTATAAATATAGTTTATATATTATATATAATATTTATATTTTCACATACAAATATGTTTTACGTATTTTGCATATACAACTTATCTCTCTATGAGAGGGAGAGAGGGATTAGTTAATCTAAGTATTTCTTTTTTTGCTGTGAAACCTAACGTTTGATGTCAATCCCTATGGTTTTAGGGAAGGGAGTGGAGAGAGAGATCTCCTTACAGTTCTCACAGTTATGTCAAACATTTTTGGCAACATAAACAGCAATGATCAGTGGTAGCTCTACAAAGATTTTCATTCCAGAATTCACCTTCGTAAATTCCTAAAAGGCAGGTAATGTTTGTCATTTTAGTTCCCCCAGCACTTAGCATACGGCTCTGCACATGGCAGGCATCTAATAAATGTTTGATAAACTGAATTCCCAGAAAGAAAGGTTATTAGGATTCTCTCCTTTGGGAATTATTTTGTATTATTCTATATACAACTTAAGTTCATTGACTGGGGTTCCTCTTGCATTTCCTCCTTTCCCCCTGCCACTAGAACACAACCTTCTTGAAGGCAGGAACTATTTCACTTTTGACTTTATAGCTGAAGAGCCTAGAAGAGCGCCTGGCACATTAACAAATGCCCTTAATTAATGCATATCAAATTGAATTGGTGAATTGAGGGAAGTTTTTGCTTTACCTCCCTTTCATGAATATTGTGGGCAAATTAACTGATGTGCAGTAGTGGTAAGATGAACATTTTGGGGAGAAAAATGAAATCAAAGATGTAGAAGTGTGGAAGATATCTCATGTGCTGCACAAACATAAGGCATAATTATTTTGCTTATTTTTTCCAGCAAATGTCCCTAACCAAGCAGCCAATAGAATCTACTGGAGGCTTTTTGAGGCTTTGATACCTTGGTTGTGAGGCTGAGGCCACAGGGAATAAAGAGGAATAGAAACACAGGCAAGGAGACTAAAAACCATTCTATTGCACCTTTAATTCCCTCCCTCCCTCCCTCCTTCCTTCCCTCCCTTCCTCCCTCCCTCCTTCCTTTCCTCCCTTCCTCCCTCCCTCCCTTCCTTCCTTCCTTCCTTCCTTCCTTCCTTCCTTCCTTCCTTCCTTCCTTCCTTCCTTCCTTCCTTCTCTCCCTTCTTTCCTTCCTTCCTTCTCTTTCTGGATGCTTTTAACAGCTGTAGTTAGTTGACTTGCTGAGTCTAAATTATCCATGTCATGTTTCCAGGGATATAGTAATATAATGCAATTAGGAAGAAACACGAGTTGGTTATTCAGTAATGAGCAGATTCAAGGATACCAAGAGATTTGCCCATCAGCAGATGATGTATGAAAAAAAGGCAAGGAAGGCAAGCTCACATGAAGGGGAGTCAAAAATATTCTCTTAAAAAAGTTCTCTAAATGGAGCATCACAAAGACTCATGTACATATTTCTGTGTTTACTCCACAACATATCTGCCTTTTCAGAAAATTGAATCACTTAACCTCTCTAGATCTCAGTTTCTTCTTTCATAAAATGAAGGAGGTTAAATTAAATGACTTCTAAGCTCAAAATCTGTGAACTTGTGATCTAAACTTGTCATTGTTATTGAATCATTTTGGTCATGTCAGACTCTTTGTGACCCTATTTGGGGTTTTCTTGGCAAAGATACTGGAGTGGTTTGTCATTTTCTTCTCCAACTCATTCTACAATGAGGAAACTGAGGCAAATAGCGTTAAGTAACTTACCCAGGGTCTCATAGCTAGTAAGTGTTTGCGGCTCAATTTGAATCCACTTCTGATTCCATGCCTAGCATTCTATCCACTGTGCTACCTAACTTCCCCCTTAGTGATCTAAACTATGAATACTTAAAAATCACCACATCTCTACCTCTTTAAAGACCAGAGGGAGGGGGAAAAATCCTTTTCCTACCCAATTCTGCATCATCAAATATGATTATTTACATCAGAAACACCACTTAGAGAAAGTATGACCAGCAGAAACACGTGCAAGTCTCTTGGGTTCACAAATACAATAAAGAGAAAACATTGCTAAAGTTATCCATTTTACTTGTACTTATTTAACCCTTTTCATTACAGATTTCATGATATATATGGTTCCACTTAAGTAGTTTAATTTAAGAACCATGTATAAGAACCCAGATTGGAATGGTCATTATTCAAACCAATCTTCATAGGGGAAAAGTTGTTGTAAGCTCTCCTATCCCCCATCAACTTCTAGCACACTGCTAGGTACATAATAGGACTTCAGTAAAAAGTGATTTATTGGCACTACTATGGTAGACTAGGGGAAAATTGGATCTCGGTTTTGACTTTGCCACTGATAAGGTCTTATGACCTTGGACAAGTCACTTACCTCCTTGGGACTCAATTGCCTTGTCCTAATAATAGTGACACTTATATAGTACTTTAAGGCTTGCAAAGCACTTTACACATGTAAACTCGTTTGATAATCACAGCCCTGGGAGGGAGGAGCTATTATAATCATCACCATTTTAGAGATGAGGAAACTGAGGTGGCACAGGTGAGACAATTCACCAGGATGACACCGCTAATAAGTATCTGAGGATGGAAAGCATTTCTCATTTCTCAAATATTCTGATTCTATTACTGCATGTGAAGGGCCCTCTGCTGTGATTTTAAGCCATTTTTTATCTTTGCTGGATGCTGTTTACAGTGGTAGTCAGTCTACTTAAATTATGTATGTGTGTAATAGGGGCATGGTAATGATGTGCTGGGGACAGGCACGTGGGGCAGTGGACAGAGCACTGGATCGAAGAGTTGAACACAACTGAATAACTTAAGAACAATAAGATATAATGCTATTGCTCAAGGTGTAATAATTTTTTTGTGGTGATGATGAGGGGACATATACTTAATATTGATGGCATAAGTATTTTCAAGTTAAAATGGACATTGGGTTTTTAACATGTTAAAATCAGTCAATTCAGTGGTTTCATGTATACCATGTTTCAGAAGAGCAGTCATATCTGTCATAATTAGAAGGTGGTTACACACACATATACATATATGTGTGTATATATATAGCATATATACACATATATACACACACATTAAAAAATTTATATATGTACATATACATATGTGTATATATGCACACAAACACACTATATTTTTGTATTGGTATCCCCACTTTATCTATCTATCCATCCATCATCTATCTATCTATCTATCTATCTATCTATCTATCTATCTATCTATCTACCTATCTATCATCTATCTATCATCTATCTATCTCTCTGTCTGTCTATCTATCTATCTATTGGAAAGCAGCATAAATACAGTATTTGTATTAAGTACTAGCATCAACTTGATGAGGCTATATGTAGACTTGAGTGAATAAGACTATGTGAGGACTTATGAGGTATTTATTACTAGCAGGAATACAAGATTAGAAGCCTCTACCATTTGCAGTTGGTAGAGAGATGTTCATATTTTTTTTTTTTTAGATTTCAGTTTGACCTTGCATGTGACCCCAAAAATCTCTTATATAAATATCTCAGTACATTACAATTATGGATATTTCCATCCAAAATACTGACCATTAATGATGATTTTACCATTACAAGAAATAAAATTCACTGTCTGTAGATGAATGTTTGGAGTCACTTAAGAAAAAAAAATATGCCACAGATTCTGAAGTAATTCTTAAAGAGCAATTCCAAAAAAAATTTTGAGCAATAGTGGCCCCTTAGAAATAACTCTCCCTGGACAGAGTCATGATGGTGGCATAGAAGCAGGGACCTGCTAGAGCTCTCCCACAAACCCCTCAAAAAACAGCAAAAAAAGACTCTAAACAAATTCTAGAGCAGCAGAAGTCACAAAAGGACAGATTGAAGAAAATTTCCAAAGACAATCTGGAAAATCAACAGGAAGGATCGATCACATCTGACTGGGAGCAGAGCAAAGTTCCACATGGGCTGTGCTGGGCATGTACAGAGCTGGAGCATGCTTACAGGACTGAATCACTGGTGACTGCTTTAGTTTGCGGACTTCTTAACATGCAAATGCTGAAGACATTTTTGAAGGTCAGTGGGTTACCTGGCTGAGAGGGGAGCATGGTCTGGCCCTAGCCCCAGTGGCAGGCACTGCTGAAGCAGAGGCTGCTTCTGGAGCCCTACACTTAACAAAGAGCTCAGAAAATTCGAATAATTGGCTGGGAAAATGAGCAAACATGGGAAAATGAAACAGACAATAGATTTTTACTTTCTCAGTGAAGAGGTATTTTCTTACATCATTGGTGACAAGGAAGATCAAAATATACAACCAGAGTAAAACAACAAAGCCAAAGTTCCTATATCCAAAAACTCCAAGGAAAATATGAATTGGTCTCAGGCTGTGGAAGAGCTCAAAAAGGATTTTGAAAATCAAGTAAGAGAGGAAAAACTGGGAAGAGAAATGATAGTGATGAAAGAAAATCATGAAAAACAAATTAGTAGCTTCCTGAAGGAGACCCCAAAATGGTGAAGAAAATAACACCTTTAAAATTAGACTAACCCAAATGGCAAAAGAGATCCAAAAAGCCAATGAAGAGAAGAATGTCTTAAAAAGCAGAATGGGCCAAATGGAAAAAGAGTTCCAAAAGCTCACTGAAAGAAATAATTCCTT
Source organism: Notamacropus eugenii (assembly GCF_028372415.1). Taxonomy (NCBI): domain Eukaryota; kingdom Metazoa; phylum Chordata; class Mammalia; order Diprotodontia; family Macropodidae; genus Notamacropus; species Notamacropus eugenii. The sequence continues at coordinate 112,920,016 of NC_092873.1, forward strand.
GGGGGCAGAGCCAAGATGGCAGAGTAGAAAGACGCACATACACATAGCTCCAAACCCACAACCCATAGAATGGCTACAGGGAAGTAACTCACGGCGAATTCTGCACCCAGAGGCCACGGAACATTGGAGCGAGGGAGATTTCTGTTCTGGAGAGACCTGCAAACCTCTCGCAGAGGGTCCTTTGTGCTGTGGACTGGGCACCAGGACTGGGAGCTGAGTGCAGCCCTGCCACGGCCATGGCACCAAGAGTAAAAGATCTGAGTGGGCTTCAGGGATGGGATCTCCAGCGGCCACGCGGGTCCCTCCACCCACAGAGGGACCTGCAAACCTCTCGCAAAAGGTCCGTTGCACTGCAGACACGGAGCCCAGCCCAGACCTGCTGCGGTCGCGGCACCAAGAGATACAGATCCGAGCAGGCTTCAGGGACGGGATCTCCAGCGGCCGCACAAGTCCCTCCACCCACAGGTGATGGGGGTTGGTGAGAGAGTCTCTTTGGCGGGTTGAGAGGGGAGTGGGGTGCCCCCATAACTCAGGGCCCCCCCCCCCGGGAGGTAGAAGCTGAGAGGCGGCTGCAGACTGGGGCTGCCCAAGGGGGCAGGAGCCTGGATCCACTGTGGAAGATCTGTGCATAAACCCCCTGAGGGAACTGAGCCTGAGAGGCAGCCCTGCCCCCACCTGACCACCTGAACTTAATCTTACACTGAATAGCAGCCCTGCCCACGCCAAAAGCCCTAAGGCTGGAAGCAGCATTTGAATCTCAGACCCCAAATGCTGGCTGGGAGGATCAGGAGGTGAGGTGGGTGTGAGGAGAATATTCAGAGATCAAGTCACTGGCTGGGAAAATGCCCAGAAAAGGGAAAAGAAATAAGACTATAGAAAGTTACTTTCTTGGTGAACAGGCATTTCCTCCCTTCCTTTCTGATGAGGAAGAACAATGCTTACCATCAGGCAAAGATAGAGAAATCAAGGCTTCTGTGTCCCAGCCCACCCAATGGGCTCAGGCCATGGAAGAGCTCAAAAAAAATTTTGAAAATCAAGTTAGAGAGGTAGAGGAAAAGCTGGGAAGAGAAATGAGAGACATGAAGTCAAAGCATGAACAGCAGATCAGCTCCCTACTAAAGGAGACCCAAAAAAATGTTGAAGAAATTAACACCTTGAAAACTAGCCTAACTCAATTGGCAAAAGAGGTTCAAAAAGCCAATGAGGAGAAGAATGCTTTCAAAAGCAGAATTAGCCAAATGGAAAAGGAGATTCCAAAGCTCACTGAAGAAAATAGTTCTTTCAAAATTAGAATGGCACAGATGGAGGCTAATGACTTTATGCAAAACCAAGAAATCACAAAACAAAGAGAGAAGAATGGAAAAATGGAAGATAATGTGAAATATCTCATTGGAAAAACAACTGACCTGGAAAATAGATCCAGGAGAGACAATTTAAAAATTATGGGACTACCTGAAAGCCATGATCAAAAGAAGAGCCTAGACATCATCTTTCATGAAATTATCAAGGAAAACTGCCCTGAGATTCTAGAACCAGAGGGCAAAATAAATATTCAAGGAATCCACAGAACTCTGACTGAAAGAGATCCTAAAAGAGAAACTCCTAGGAACATTGTAGCCAAATTCCAGAGTTCCCAGGTCAAGGAGAAAATATTGCAAGCAGCTAGAAAGAAACAATTTAAGTGTTGTGGAAATACAATCAGGATAACACAAGATCTAGCAGCCTCTACATTAAGGGATCGAAGGGCATGGAACAGGATATTCCATAAGTCAAAGGAACTAGGACTAAAACCAAGAATCACCTACCCAGCAAAACTGAGTATAATACTTCAGGGGAAAAATTGGTCTTTCAATGAAATAGAGGATTTCCAAGTATTCTTGATGAAAAGACCAGAGCTGAAAAGAAAATTTGACTTTCAAACACAAGAATGAAGAGAAGCATGAAAAGGTGAACAGCAAAGAGAAGTCATAAGGGAATTACTAAAGTTGAACTGTTTACATTCCCACATGGAAAGACAATATTTGTAACTCTTGAAACATTTCAGTATCTGGGTACTGGGTAGGATTACACACACACACATGCACACACGCATACATACATAGAGACAGAGTGCACAGAGTGAATTGAAGAGGATGGGATCATATCTTAAAAAAAATGAAATCAAGCAGTGAGAAATATATTGGGAGGAGAAAGGGAGAAATTGAATGGGGCAAATTATCTCTCATAAAAGAGGCAAGCAAAAGACTCATTAGTGGAGGGATAAAGAGGGGAGGTGAGAGAAAAACATGAAGTCTACTCTCATCACATTCCACTAAAGGAAAGAATAAAATGCACACTCATTTTGGTAGGAAAACCTATCTCACAATACAGGAAAGTGGGGGATAAGGGGACAAGCAGGGTGGGGGGGATGATAGAAGAGAGGGCATGGGGAGGAGAGTGCAATTTGAGGTTGACACTCATGGGGAGGGATAGGATCAAAAGAGAATAAAAGTAATGGGGGACAGGATAGGATGGAGGGAAATATAGTTAGTCCTATACAACACAACTATTATGGAAGTCATTTGCAAAACTGCACAGATTTGGCCTATATTGAATTGCTTGCCTTCCAAAGGGAAGGGGTGGAGAGGGAGGGAGGTAAAGAAGTTGGAACTCAAAGTGTTAGGATCATCTATCGAGTAATGTTCTTGCCACTAGGAAATAAGAAATACAGGTAAAGGGGTATAGAAAGCTATCTGGCCCTACAGGACAAAAGAGAAGATGGAGACAAGGGCAGAGAGGGATGATAGAAGAGAGAGCAGATTGGTCATAGGGGCAATTAGAATGCTTGGTGTTTGGGGGGGAGGGGAGAAAAGGGGAGAAAATTTGTAACCCAAAATTTTGTGAAAATGAATGTTAAAAGTTAAATAAATAAATTTAATTAAAAAAAAGAAAAAAAAAAGAAATAATTCCTTAAAAATTAGAATGGAGCAAATGGAAGCTAATGAGTTTATGAGAAAACAAGAAATTATAAAACAAAACAAAAAGATTGAAAAAATAGAAGGCAATGTAAAGCATCTCATTGGAAAAACAAGTGACCTGGAAAATGGATCTAGGAGAGTTAATTTTAAAATTATTGGACTACCTGGAAGCCATGATAAAAAAAAAAAAGGCTTAGATAGCATCTTTCAAGAAATTATCAAGGAAAACTGCCATGATATTGTAGAGCCAGAGGGTAAAATAGAAATGGAAAGAATCTACTGATCACTTCCTGAAAGAGATCACAAAAGAAAAACTCCCAGGAATACTGTAGTCAAATTCCAGAGTCCTAGGTCAAGGAGAAAATATTACAAGCAGCCAGAAAGAAATAATCAAGTATTGTGGAAACGTAATCAGGATAATGCAAGATTTAACAGCTTCTACACTAAGGCACCTGAGAGCTTCAAATATGAGATTCCAGAGGTCAAAGGAGCTAGGATTAAAATCAAGAATCACCTACCCAGCAAAACTGAGTATCATACTTCAGAAGGAAAAATGGAACTTCAATGCAATAGAGGACTTCCAAGCATTAATGTTGAAAAGACCAGAGCTGGATAGAAATTTGGACTTTCAAATATAAGAATCAAGACAAGCATGAAAAGTTAAAAAGGAAAAAGAAATTATAAGGAACTTACTAAAATTAAATTGTTTACATTAAGATGATATTTGTAACTCATGAGACCTTTCTCAGTATTAGGATAGGATAGTTGGAGGGAATATATGTATGTGTGTGTGTGTGTATGTCTATGTATGTATGTATATGTGTATGTATGGACAGAGAGAGGGGGGCACAGGGTAAGTTGAATATGAAGGGATGATATCTAAAAAAGAAAATTTAATATTGAGAGAAATGTAATAGGAGAAAGAGAAAGGGAAAGGTAGAATGTAGTAAATCATCTCACATAAAAGAGGAAAGAAAGAGCTTTTATAATGGAGGGAACAAGGGGAAGGTGAGAGGGAATAAGTAAGCCTTACTTTCATAGATTTGGCTTCAGCGGGAAATAACACACATATTCAATTGGGTATGGAAGTTTATCTTACCCTATAGGAAAGCATGGGGGAAGGAGATAAGAGAGGGTGTATAAGAGAAAAGACGGCAGAGCGGGAGAAGGGGTAATCAGAAGCAAACACTTTGGTAGAGGGACAGGTCAAAGGAGAGAAAAGAATAAATGAAGGATGGGACAGGATAGAGGGAAATATAATTAGTCTATCACAACATGACTGTTTATGGAAGTGCTTTGCATGACTACACATATATAACCTGTACCAAATTGCTTGCCTTCTCAATGAGGGTGGATGGGGAGGCTGGAGAGAAGGGAATGTGGAACTGAAGGCTTAAAAAGTGAATGTTAAAAATTGTTTTTACATGCAACTAGGAAATAAGATATATATGCAATGGGGTATAGAAATCTATCTTGCCCTACAGGAAAATAGAAGGGAAGGGGATAAGGCAGGGGGTGGGGGTGGTGGTGATAGAAGGGAGGACAGATTAGAGGAAAGTGTAATCAGAATGTAAACTGTCCTGAGGTGGAGGGATGTGGGATACAGGAAGAAAATTCAAAATTTTGTAGAAGTGAATGTTGAAAACTGAAAATAAATAAATGTAAAAGAGAAATAACTATGATTACTAAGGTAGCTACTTTTAAGAGGATATCAATCATCTAGACACAAAAATTTTGGGCTGTTTTAGAAAAATTTAATTTTCCTACTGGTCACAAATAGTATATGTATGACATTATTTTGGAACACAATCTAAGAGATAGATGGGGAAGGAATAGGCTTCTCCATAGGACCTACTATGTGCCACATATTGTGGTAGGCATATCATCATCTTCATCTTTGTCATCACATCTACCTATCAAATGAGATAACAATTATAAAGCATTTAGCATAGTACCTGGCACATAGTATGTGCTACATAAACATCAGCTTTTAAAAATATCATTATTACTTTTACTATTTTATAATTATTGTCGCATTTGATCTCATAAAAACCCTGCAAGGAAAGTGCTGTTATTATTATCATTTTGCATTTGATGAAATTTGAGTCAAACAGAGGTTAAGTGACTTGCCTAGGGTCATAGAGCTAATAAATATTCAAGACAAAATGTGAATTTAGGTCTTCCTGACTCTAGATCCAGTACTCTATCCACTGCACTACCACTTGCCTCTACTGGCATGGAATAATGGTTATTCTTTTCAGTGGATCTTACAATGTGTCACCAAACTTTCCTATTCCCCCTCACCCCCTGCCAATCCTTTAGATATGCATTTATACCGAAAATACTGTCTGCTTGTGTGAGAAATGTTGGTTTTCAGAGGTTTCCCTGTCTGGTAGCAATCTATTCCTTGACCTTCTCTATATATACGTTCTGTTTTTGCAAAGTGAAAGCCTTTCTTTTATTGGAAGAGCTACCCAGGGGAGAAATAGGAATTTAGTGTTTTTCTCCCTTGCCTTGTTTTTCTTCATGTGCATAGCTTTCACCCAGCCTCCCCAGAGTTGGGCTGTCAGGTGAAAAATCCAACAAGAGCTTTCCAGGTAATTTAAGAAATATTTGTCCAGATGCCTATATTCTTGTGGCTATCTTGAGAGTTACAGCAGCAATTTGAAAATTTCCTTGCAGAATTAGTCATCCTATATATACAATCACCAGAAAGAAATGATCCATTTAATCGTTTTATTATCAATCTAGTCTTATTTTGAGACCAGCAATTGATCAAGATTAATCACCAGAGCATGCCCAATTTTCCATCCCTATCCATGTGGGATAGATTTCAATTCATATTTATCAAAGGCTCTATATGTTTAAAAATCCTTGCAAACTAACAATAATGACAGGGATTCTGTTATTTTAAACCTTAACATCTAATATGCATGCTTTATGCAGAGCACAGTAAAGTGCCAATTTGGTATTTCTCCTTTTCTGTTGGTTTTAATATGGGGTAGAAAATTAATCAACCAACCACTAAACATTCATAAAGCACTTACTGTGAGACCAGAGTTATGCTAAATGCAAAAAAGAAATAATCTTTGCCTTCAAGAAGTTGACATTGATTTCTCTTTGGGACTGACCTTGTCTTCCATACACTTGAATGTGTATGTTTTATAAATAAATAACAGTCTTCTTTAAGAACATTTTGTTAGATTAAAAAAATCCTATATTTATAGTGACCAAAGGTCTTTATGAACTGATTCTTTTTTTCCCCACACATTTCTCCACAAAGACCAAATGAAGCTATTTAATGATATAAATGAGTCTTAAGTTAACTTATTCTTAAGACTTAAGAGGTCTCCAGCTAAATTTAGAGATCAATTATCCAAGGAAGAGTGATGAGGAGAAAGAGCTATAATAATAACTTAGGCCAAATTAAATGAATTTTTGGAACTAAAGCAAACCTACAGGCTCCCACATATAAGGAAGGAAATTTGGGAAAGAGACAAACATTAGATAGGTACATTAGTATTAAATGATGAAATCTGCAGGTTCATATCTTGTTAAAAAGAAAAGATAATTGTAAATCAATGTGCCTATATTAATGACATTTTCTGAATACCTTAATGACATTAACTTAGGATGGAATGAACTGGACATTGTTTTGAAAGCAGAAACCATTTCTAAAATGTGTATAGGAATTCAAGGGTGACAGTAACTTGGAAAAGTGAAGCCTTATTTTCATCACTCTTAAAGAACTAAGTACAGATCATTGACAATAAAGTTGAAAGAAATAATTCCACTTAACAAGCATCTACTGGGAGAAGAGCATGGTGCTTGGCCGTTGGTTAGAAACTTAGATTAAGTAAGATACAGACTATGACTACATAGAATTTATAGAGCAGTAGGGAGATGGAAAACAGACAAGTCAGTATAGCACAAAATTAAACACACTGAGCACAAAAGAGAGATGAAAACCAGGTGATATGAAATGTATGAGGGGAAGAGTAGGCAAGAATTATTGCTTATCAGGAAAGACAGGGAAGCTTTCCCAGAGAAGGCACATCTGATTTGAGGCTTAAAGTAAGGGTAGAATAGCTTCATATTTCTAGTCATCAAAAATGCTGCACATGAATTAAAATTTTAATTTCTTACATGAGAAAAAATTAGATTTTTCAGTATCAGACGCAGGACTCAAATTCAGGTTTTCCTGACACATTGGCCAATTTTCTAACTACTGTGTCACAACATCTTTCTAGGTTCTGGGTGGGGGGGAACCAGAACCCAAAGTAACAAAAGAAAAAAAGTTCCTACCTTTTTTCTAATTAAATTTATTTATTTTCACTTTTCAACATTCCCTTCCACAAAATTTTGAATTTCAAATTTTCTCCCCATCTTCTCACTTCCCCTACCCCAGGAAAGCATGTATTCTGATTACCCTTTCCTCCAATCTACCCTCCCTTCTATCACCACCCTCTTTCACCTCTCCCTTGCCCCCATCCTCACTTACCTTCTTACCTTATATTTTCCTGTAGGGCAAGATAGATTTCTATACCCCATTGCCTACATATCTTATTTCCTAGTTACATGTAAAAACAATTTTAACTTGCATTTTTCAAGCTCTAAGTTCCACATTCTCCCCCTTGCCACCCTCATTGAAAAGGGTAGCAATTTGATATAGGTTATACATGTGTAGCCATGCAAAAACACCTCATAACAGTCATGTTGTGAAAGACTAACTATATTTCCCTCTATCCTGTCTCACCCTCCATTTATTCTATTCGGTCCTTTGACCTGTCCCTCCACCAAAGTGTTTGCTTCTGATTACCTATTCCCCCAATCTGCCATCCCTTCTATTTTCACTCCCTCTTTTATCCCCTTCCCCTCTGCTTTCCTGCAGGGCAAGATAAACTTCCATAGCCAATTGAGTGTGTATGTTATTGCCTCCTGAAGCCCATTCTGATGAAAGTAAGGCTCACTTATTCTCTCTCATCTTCCCCCTCTTCCCCTCCATTGTAAAAGCTCTTTCCTCTTTTATGTGAGATGATTTACTTCATTTTACCTCTCCCTTTCTCTTTCTCCTATTATTTCTCTCAACATTGAATTTTCTTTTTTAGATATTATCACTTCATATTCAGCTCACCTTGTGCACCTTCTCTCTCTCTCTCTTTATATATATATATATATATAATCTACATACACACATATATACACACATGCTTACATATGCAGAAACATATAGACATATATATTTCCTCCAACTACAATAATACTGAGAATGGTCTAATGAGTTATAATTATTATCTTTTTATGTGGGAATGTAAATAGTTCAACTTCAATAAGTCCCTGATGGTTTCTCTTTCTTGTTTACCCTTTCATGCTTCTCTTGATTCTTGTATTTCAAAGTCAATTTTTCTATTCAGTTCTGGTCTTTTCAACAGGAAAGCTTAGAAATCTTCTATTTCATTGAAATTCCATTTTTCCTCTTGAAGAATGATACTCAGTTTTGCTGGATAGGTGATTCTTGATTTTAATCCTAGCTCCTTTGACTTCTGGAATATCATATTTGAAGCCCTCAGATGCCTTAGTATAGAAACTGCTAAATCTTGTGATATCCTGATTATGTTTCCACAATAGTTGAATTATTTATTTCTGGCTGCTTATTTTCTCCTTGATCTGGGAACTCTGGAATTTGGCTACAATATTCCCAGGAGTTTTTCTTTTTGGATCTCTTTCAGGAGGTGATCAGTGGATTCTTTCCATTTCTATTTTACCCTCTGGTTCTACAATATCATGGCAGTTTTCCTTGATAATTTCTTGGAAGATGATGTCTAGACATTTTATTTGATCATGGCTTTCAGGTAGTCCAATAAGTTTTAAATTATCTCTCCTAGATCCATTTTCCAGGTCCGTTGTTTTTCCAGTGAGATACTTCACATTGTATTCTACTTTTATCATTCTTTTGTTTTGTTTTATAATTTCTTGATTTCTCATAAAGTCATTAACTTCCATTTACTCGATACTAATTTTCAAGGAATTATTTTCTTCAGTGAGCTTTCGGAACGCTTTTTCCATTCGGCCCATTCTGCTTTTTAAGACATTCTTGTCTTCATTGGCTTTTTGGATCTCTTTTGCCATTTGGGTTAGTCTAATTTTAAAGGTGTTATTTTCTTCACCATTTTGGGGTCTCCTTCAGGAAGCTACTAACTTGTTTTTCATGATTTTCCTGCATCACTCTCATTTCTTTTCCCAGTTTTTCCTCTACCTCTCTTACTTGATTTTCAAAATCCTTTTTGAGCTCTTCCACAGCCTGAGACCAATTCATATTTTTATTGGAGTCTTTGGATGTAGGAGTTTTGACTTTGTTGTCTTCTTCTGGTTTTATGTTTTGATCTTCCTTGTTACCAATGACATAAAATAATACCTTTTCACCCATGGAAATAAGAAACTATAGTCTGTTTTCCCCCATTTTCTCATTTTTCCAGTCAATTACTTGACTTTTAAGGTCTTTGTTAAGCATAGGGCTTCAGAAGTAGCTGCCGTTTCAGAAGTGGCTACTGCTACCCTGGGGCTAGGGTCAGACCATACCCCCCTCTCAGCCAGGTGAAACACCCTTTCCACTGACCTTTGAAGCTGCCTTTGGATATTGTGGGTTGAGAAGTCTGTAAACTACCACAGCTACCAGTGATTTAGTCCCATAGGGCCTGCTGCAGCTCCATCCTCTCCTACGTGGCCCATGCCAATCTGTGTTCCCCTCCCAGCCTGGTGTGACAGATCCTTTGTTCTGACCTTCCAGGTTGTCTTAGGCTGGAAATCTGCTTCAGTCTGTCATTTTGTGGCTTTTGGTGTGCAAGAATTTGTTTTGAGTCACTTTTTACAGGTTTTTTGAGGGGTTTTGTGGGAGAGTTCAAGGACGACCCTGCTTGTACTCTGCCATCTTGGCTCTGCCCCTAGAAGATGAAATTTCTACCTTTTAAGGACCTCATTTTTCCTCTGGGGCACACAGAATGTACAAAGGCAAATAAATATAAAATATATAAAAAGTAATATCAATTAATTTCAAGAGGATGTGTGCTACTAATGGAAAGGATCAGGAAAGATCTCAGGAATGATGGTGCAGTTTGGTGGTACAATGAGTAGGAGTATTGAACCTGGATAGACATTTATACTTAAACTCTTAGCCTCAGTTTATACTCTGTAAAGTGAGGATATTGCATCTGCTTCATAGGGTTGTTGAGAAGATTAAATGAGTTAGCATATGCACAACACTCTACAAACCTTAAAGTCCTATATAAATGTAAAATAACATATGACTTATAAGATGCTCCCTAAACTATGCTCCAAACAAAATATTTCTTGGGATGGGATTTTAAATTTATCAAGAGAAAGTGAGATTGGAAGTCACACAGAAGTGACCCATGTGGCTCAAGAGTGACAATTAGTCTGCTATATATTGGAGTATACTTATTTTGATAGTCATGCTGTGGACTGGGAACATTTATATGAAAGGAAATAGCTCACTAGAATTGATAAGGAAGAACAGTTGTAACATATAAAGAGAATACTTTCAGTGACTATGATAACAGATGAAACAAATATTTAAAAGTTGGGAAGTTGGGAAGAAATAGATGAAAGTTGAGCAAATTTCCTCAGAAGAAATTTAAAATATGATAGGAGAAATGATCAAAAGGAATGAAGAAGGTCTGCTCCCCTTTCAAGAATCAGAGAATGGTGGGGCTTGTTAAAATATATAAAGAAAGTTCTCAAAAGAAGAAATAAGGAAAAACCTTAAAATAAAAATTGATTTTTCCAGCTGTTTAGTAGAGTGCAAAGGGTGGAGGGGCAAGAGGATGGATAGAAGGTGAAGAAATTATAGTGCAAGTTTCTAAAATCAAAGAGAAAAGGAGAGAAGATTTCATAGAGTCAATGTGATGGAAGAAGAAAGAGCTCACAGAAGGATAGATGCTGCCTACAGATGTCTGGGAGTAGGCAAAAAGAGAAGAGAAGGTGGTAGGGGTCCTAAGAGATGAAAACTGATAAATTAAAATGGTTCCACAAGAAAAGAAAACTGTGGGTAATGGAAGCATTCTTTAGAGCCCCATTTCAAGAGAAAGAAAATGATGCCTATATACCCCTCTGTAGAGAACAGGATGGTAGACTAATGCTGGGGTGCCAATCACAGAATTAAGAAACAAATTTATTCTTCCTTATTTGTTGTGTTGTAGCCTGATCAAACCCAGCATGTGCCTCTCCATTGTCTTCTGAGTAATACTAATTTTCAATTCTTTGGAGCTTATAATATAAGACTTTCAGTTCTATAGCACTTGTGCTAATTGCTAAAGGACAGAAAGAAAAATAATTCTAATTTGGGAAACAACATGCATAAATCAATGCATACGAGGAAAATACCAAGTAGAGGGAAGGAAACTTTAGTAAATATGGCACTAGCAGTGAAGGATGAGGAAATACTTTATTGAGGAAGTGGCACTTGAACTGAGTGTTAAGGGAAGCCAGGGAGGCAAATAGCCAGAGGCAGAGAAGAGCTTTCTAAACATGAGGAGTAGACAATGCAAATGCAAAGAAATGTGAGATAGTGCTGTGTGAGGAAAGCTAGTAGAGCAAGAAGGCTAAATCACAGAAAGCATGGAAGGGACTAGAATGTAAGAAGGCAGAAAAGGAAGGCAGGACTGGAGATCATGAAGAAACTCACATTCTGGCTCTAATCTGCCTTTTCAGCCTAATTCTATTTACTTCTTTTACAATATTCTATGGTCCAGGCAAACTGGATCTCTGGCTTTTCCTCATAAATGATGGTGCATTTCCCACATCTTTGCCTTTTCCCTGCCTGTGTTCTATCCTAAAATAAATCTCTTTGTTCTCCTTGAATCCCCAGCTTCCTACAAAGTTCAGTTTCAGCACTACATTTTTAATTGATTATTTTGTATAACATTTTCATGGTTCTACTCATTTTGTAGATTTAGGAAGACTAGGAACCATCAAATTAATGATGTAGAGATTTCAGTTTTTTAAAATTTTTTCATAGAATATAAGCACCTTATGAAGAAGATGGTTTCATTATTTATACTTGTATCCCCAGCATCTGGTAGTGTCTGGCACATTGTAAGCACATAGTAGATACTTGTTAATTGGTTTCTTGATTGCCTCTATAACCCCAATAATAACATACTACTCCTTTTTACTTAATAAGCCCTATAAAAAACTTACATGGTTTCTGATGGGAAAAAGATTAGGTACTACAGTCAGGGACCTACCCATAATGGCAGTGGGCTCAGGGAAAATGATCAGGGTTCAGGAAGAATGCTGAACTTTTAGATTACTCAGTGGTTGGTTAAGCAGACAACTTAAATGCTGGAGCCAGGGACCAGGGTATTTAAAAGATCTCTTAAATATTCCAAATCTATTAGGAAGATCTTAGCTCTCCAAGCAGGTTTTTTCTTGGGACAAACATGTTTAAGGTCACTGCCCAATTGTGGGATTTTCTTAAAGGATTATTGTACATGACTGTCATAAAGCAATAGAAAGCATTTTTCTCTCTCGCTAGGCACACCCTCCACCCCCACCTCTAATGGAAGAATCTGTGATTTCATCAATGTGGATGGTCTCGCTAGAAATGCAGACAACAGTCCATCTTCTATGGTAGCCCATACTCTGTGACTTGTGTGCACGTCCTCTGACAAGTTCACTTTTGTTCTGGAGTATTTCTGGCTTTTTCTTGATGTTTTAAAGATATCAGTGTAGCAGACTAGCAGTCTATCACGTATCCCTTGATCTAGCCACATAACCAACCCATATTCTTTCTCACTGATTTTTATTTTGGATAGTATCCTTTTCTTAGGTTATAGTTTGTTCTTATTTATTATGTAGTTTTCTGATCAAATCCACCATATGCCTCTCCATTGTCTTCTGAGTGATATTCATTTTCAATTCTTTGGAGCCTATACTATGCTAAGATTTTCAATTCTATAATACCAGTAGAATATTGGTCAAGAGATGGGAATTTATTTCAGGGAGGAATTTTGGATCACTGACAGAGCTTTGCAACTTCACACAGGCAACCTAAACTGTTTTGTTCTCTTTTTCTCTGTATTCTCAGTGCTTACCACAGTTAAATGATTTTTGATTGATTATTCAGTTCTTGTGTCCATTTGCAGTTTCTGTCCAAGAAAACTATACTGATGCGTTAGTTATATAGGTGACCGACTTAACTGCCTATTTATGCTGGATATATATTTAGTCCAATCCAGTTGCTTTTTCCATCTTTGGTCTCAGTAATCATTTCCATTTCTTATATAAACACACCTGGGAATTGGATGTTAGAGTTTTAATAGACTTTTAAAAGACTTTGCTGTCTTTTATGATGAAAGTTTATTATTACACATACATTTGCCTACATATGTACATATGCACGTATGAGTACTATACACACACACATATATTTATTACATTTACTGTCCTTCTAGTTTCATTCTTAAAAAATCTTGAGAAATTTTCTGCTTAGCTGGATCTCCTGACATAGCAATTAATTTAGATAAGTATTATAGTAATTTCTTAAAGAAGTATAACTGACATAAATAAATTATAATAAGGAGACCAAAAAAGTCTGCGTCTCAGTTATCTCACCTACCAAGCTAAAACATATGGCAGCCAAAAGCAATATAGGATTATAATACAAAAAGAATCATAGAGAAGGATGATGGAAAATTTTGAGTAACAATATCTCATAAAACACAGAGAAGTAATGGAAGGTAAAGCAAGGTTGAAATAATCCCACAGGGGCCCCCAAAAGTTAAGTCATCAAGTGTCAAAATATATTTTCATTTAATTTGAAGGATTTTATTGAAATCTTCATAGAATTTCTCTCTATCTTCATCCTCTGCAACAACTATTAACACATATTTTAAAATTATTTTCATGGAGACTACTTTTGCAAGTACTTTTCACTACATATGCGGTCACTAAATTGCCTTTGGATGCATAATACAAATCACTGTCAACTTCTTTATTTACCTCTATGAAGAGAACCTGTGCTCCATCCTTCCACTTAACTGAAATTTCTGTCTTCTGATTTCATTTAAAGCAAAAATGCCAAGCATGACATCATTCAATTCCTGGACAAAGAAAGATCTTACAGATGGAGTGCCAACAATCAAATTAAAATTTATAGACAGTGTAAAACATTTTCCTCTCCTTTTCATCACTCTCCTGCCATCATTACAGAATCAGAATGATGTCTCATAGTATTAAGCCCATTTTAATTTTTTTTTCTTTGTGGTTTGCCACGACTAAAAATATTCAACGTGAAGTAGGTATTCCACCCTGTTTGAACTTCTGTCTCTATATAGCTTCTCTAGTTCTCAGAAAACAGCCTCAGTCAACTCCTGGGTTTGACTTACTCAAACCCTTTCCATTTTTGTAGATTCTGAGAGAATTTAAATTTTGATAGCACTATCTTTGAGAACTCAGGGTCATCTTTATGGAGCATCAGAGTAGAATTTTGTGGAGGGAATGCAGGTTTATGACAGCAAAGTTTGACAATCAAATTACAAAACAACATTTAAAATGGTTCATTAAAAGGAAAAGGAAAACAGGAAGATAAAAGAATCATGGTTTGGGATATAATGACTTTTTCAGGTAATGATGCCCTCTGTTAAATGATGAACATTCTCATACCTGGTCATACCCTTCATATTCCAGGGACTCTCATGTAGATGGTCTTTTAACCCCATTCCATACTTATCTTTCCTTAGTTTTTCAATTTATTTTAAACATAAATATAAAAAAAAGAAAAATTGTCATGTACTTAGTAGAACATAAGAGAGGATTCAATATAAAGCTATAAATTTCCTTTTCAAGGAAACCTATATAATGAATGCTGCACACTATTTTCAAAACTGTCCATCTTTTCTTTGCTTTCTTGTATATTTTCTTTTGTCTTCTGCTATGTAGGTTTTACTTTATTTTCCCCCTTTCTCCCTGCCCGCCAAAAAGGCTACAACTGAATGTATACACACACACACTCACATCTATGTAAGAATGTTATGGGTATTTCCACTTGTCATCAGTTTCTCTGAAGGTGAATAGCATCTTTCCTCATAAGTCCAAATCTTTCCATATGTTTCTGAATCTACTAGTTCATCATTTCCTATATCATAATATTCCAACCTAATCACATTCTATCTGGGAGATGTCTATGAGAGATTCTCCCCTCCTCCCAATGCATTTTTCTACATTCATTCTATTATTGTCTGCATAGATTTTATATATAAAGGAAAATTTTAATTTAAAATAATCACGATTATACATTTTACATTTCAACACTTCTCTCACCTTATAATATGGTTTAAAGTCTTATACTAGTGAATCGAGTTCCTTCACATCTTTCGCTCCTGGTTTCCTTGAAGTTCCTGACCCTCTGATCTTCCAAATGAACCTATTATTATTATTTTCTGATTCAGAAAGATAATTTTTTAGTAATTAATTTGGGATGGTATTACATAAATAGATTAATTAGGTAAAGTAGTAATTTTTATTATATTAGCTTCACCTCCCCTACATAATAAATATTCAACTATTTAGATCTAATTTTGTATAAATGATGTTTAGAGTTTATAATCATATAGTTCCTATGTCCATTTTGGCAGGTATACTCTATTATTTTTTTACTGTCTACTTATTTTATATAGTTTAAAACTATTGATTATTATTATTCACAATCAGTTTTCCTAATTTTCTTTTGATTAAATTTGATTTTAACTTTAACTTTGTCTGAGATTATGATCATCATCCCTGCTTCGTTACATAATAAATTCTGCTCCTGACTTTTATTTTATTTTTGTCTGTATCTTTTATTTTTATAGCATTTCCTGAAAGCAATGTATTGCTGAATTCAAATTTTTACATAATCTGCTATCATCTTTTATTTTATAGGTAAATTCATCCCATTCACACTTTAAATCATAATTTCTTGTATATTTTCCTCCTTTCTGTTTTCCTCACTATCCTTCTCATGCCATTCCTATCCCTCCTCATTCCTTTACGTCTGCCCACTATCTTACCCTCCTATTCCTTAACCTACCCCACTCCAAGAATCTCTCCCTTTTCTCCTCTTTCTACCTTCTTATTTTTCTGAATTTAAAAGATTTTTATATCCTTCTAAATATGTGCTGTCCCTTCTTTATCCCATTCCTGTTAATCTACATACCCTTCTATACCCCCCCTTAGCATATTCCTTATCTCTCCCTTATCTTCTCCCCCCTCCCTATCCCCTTACCCACTTATTTCTTTCTGAATTTAGAAGATTTTTATACTCTTCTAGATATCTATATATGTATTGTTCCCTCTTTAACCCATTCCCAATGAGAGTAGGGTCCCAAAACTACTCGCCCTCTACCTCCATCTAATTCAATATCTCCTTGTCTACTGGCTCATTTTCTACCACACAAAACATTTCCATGTCTCCCTCATCCTGAAAAAAATCCTCACTTGATTCCTCTATCCTTGCTGTCACCTTACATCTCAGTTGCCCTTTGTAGATAAACTCCTGAAAAAGGCTATCTATAATGCATGTCTCTCTCTTCATTTCCTCTCACTATCTTCTAACTCCCTAAAGCCTAGTTTCTGAATTAATCATGAAACTGCTCTCTCCAAAGTTACTAAGGATTTCTTAATTGCCATATCCAATGATCTTTTCTCAGTGCTCATTCTCCTTGATTTCTCTGCAGATTTTGATACTGTTGATCACTGTCTCCTCCTTCATACTCTCTTCTCTTTAGGTTTTCAAGAAACCACTCTCTCAGTTCTTCTCCTACTCTCTGACTTCTTTTTCTGTCTTCTTTGTTGGGTCTTCTTCTCAGAGTTATCCTGGACCCTCTTTTCTTCTACAATTATACTACTTTACTTTGTGATCTCATCAGCCTCCATACATTTAATTACCATCTCTATGCTGATGATTCTCAAATCTACCCATCCTATTCCAAACTCTATGCTGACTTCCAATTTTGCATCTCCATCTGTCTTGGAAACATCTTGAACCTGAGGTACAATAGACAATTCAATATGCCCAAAACAGAACTCATTATCTCTCTTCCTATACCTGCTTTTTCTCTTACTTTCTCTACTGTTGTAAAGGGCAACACTATTCTCAGGCTTGCAACCTAGGAGTCATCCTGGATTCCTCACTATCTCTTACCTCCCCCATATCCAATCTATTGCAAAGGCCTATTGATTTCATCTTTGCAATTTCTCTTGTATACATCCCCTTCTGTCTTCTGACATTGTCACCCCTTTAGTGTGACACTTTAGTGTAAACACTTCAGGCTTGGATTTTGCAAAAATCTGCTGTTGAATCAGTCTGCTTCAAGTCTTTCCACTAAATTTCATCCTTTATTCAGACACTAAACTGATTTTTATTAAAATACAAATATGGTCATATTACATCCATATTCAGTTATCTCAAGTGGCTTCCTAATTCCTCTAGGATCAAATAAAAAATGCTCTGTTTGATCTTCAGAGCCCTTCATAATCTTATTTCTTCCTACCTTTTTTAGTCCTCTCACACCTTACTCACTGATATGTACTCTTTGATCCAATGGCACCATCTTCTTGGCTTTTCCACAAATAAGACTTTCTATTTCTCAGCTTTGGCCATTTTCTCTGACTGTCCCTCATGTCTGGCATGCCCTTCCTCCTTCACTTTGAAAACTGACCTTCCTGGTTTTATTTAAATCCCAGTTAAAATCTTACCTTTTACTGGAAACTTTCCCCAACCCCTCTTAATTCCAGTACCTTCCCTCTGCTATGTATCTCCTATTTATCCTGCATATAGCTTGCTTTGTATATATTTGTATGTTGCTTCTCCTATTAGATAAGCTCCTTGAGGGCAGAGAATGTTTTGTGCTTCTTTTTGTATTCCTTTGGCTTAACACAGAGTCTGGGACACAGTAGGCACCTAAAAATATTGATTGGTTGATTATAGTAGAAATATAGAAGCATATAGAAAGGCTGAAAAGTCAGGAAGTGAATAGTATAGAAGAGAATGAAGATAAGATGCACTGATCAGTTGTGAGAACTTGATTTGTGATGTCTCTTATTAGAACTTCTTTACCATCGAAATGATGACTACTTGATCACCACTGACATGATGAATACTTGGGTCAAAGTATAATCTTTCCTAGCCCTAGTTTCCTATCAATAAAATGAGAGTAATCACACCTATTTTATCCTCTTTCAGGATATTTTTAAGTTAAATTACTGGTAGAATGGCACTGTATGAACAAAAATTATTATGGAACTGAGTTGGACAAAAAATCAGAGAAACCACTGGAAACTAGAGAAACCCAGAGTAAAGAGTAAAGCTTAAATTTATGAGGAAGGATAATGAAGCTGAATGCAGTCAGTCCAACTTATTATTTTTTTTTTGCATGGAAACCTATTTATTAAAGAAAAGAACATCTATTATACATTGATGTGAAAACTAGAAAAAACAGCTACATAGGAAAGACTTGATAGTTTAAATGATTAGATTAAATAAAAAAAGAGGTAGTGAGGTATGGGAGAATGTGTGCTGGAGATGGAGTCAATAGAAGCTTCAGTTCAAAATTTTTTCTCTGGGTCTAATTTTTTGACCAAGAGCAAGCTACTTAACCTCTGATTTTTTTTTTAAATTTCATCTTATTTTTTTCCATTAACAAAATAAAGTTTTCTGTCCTTCCCCTTCCCACCACCAGAAAAAAAACATTATTACAAATATGTAAAAGACATAAATAACTGGAGATATAATAATTTTAATAAGTTGGTCAAGCAATATAAAAAAGCTAACACTAATTAAATTAATTTCCTTATTCAATATTATACCTAACAACCAGAGGTTTAATAGAGGTAGAATAATAATAGTAAAATAAAATATCAAGAATCTTGAGGGAAATAATAAAAGGGGGTAGGAAGAGAACCCGTTATTACCAGATATCAAAATATACTGCATATCAATAATTATCAAAATCATTTGATACTAATTTATACTTAGCCTCTTTAAGTTTCGATATCTACATTTGTAAAATGATAGTAAATCATGAAATAACAGTTTCTTAAGGTTTTTAAAATTAAATGAATTATGTTTATAAAATGTTTTTAAAATGTTGTGATAGTTATAACAAATACTATTGGGGGTTTTTTCAAGTTTCTTTTTTATCTACTCACTTGACCCTTCTTCAGGCCCTTATCAACTCTTACATTGACTATCCCACTACTCGGTCTCCCTGCCTCCAATGTCTCTCATTCTTATCTATTCTCCAAAGAGCTGTTTTTTATAAACTGAATATCTGGTCAAGTCTTTCCCTCATCAATAAAGTCCCCTGACTCCTTAGTGTCTTCAGAATAAAATATAAAGTTTGGCTTTCAAAACCTTTTACAACCTGGTCATAACTTATCTTTCTAAACTTGTATTGTGCTGTTCCCTCTCATACAATCTGAGATCCACTCAACCTTATTTTATTTTTCTTACTTGTGATACTCCATTCACCACCATCATTCTTCGGTAATATCTGTCTCCTATACCTGAAGTGTGCCCTCTCTTCACTTTTGCCTCTTAGAATATTTTGCTTCTTTGACAACTAAGCTTAAGTAACTTTTCCTACTTAAAATCTTTCTTGATACCCCTAATTATTAGTGCCTTTAGTTCCAAAATACTTTGTGTTTGTTTGATGTATATGTTTTGTGTGTATACAAAAATATACATACATCGAATCCTCTAATAGAAGGCAATTAAGTTCTTTTGTTTTTGTAGCCCCAATGTGTAATAAAATACTTGTTATATTCAAATTTCTTAATGAACACATGTCAATTGATGGGTACAAATGTGAGATCATATTATTATTCCTTCATTATAGTCGTATTTGAAAGTCTTGTAACAGGATAGAGCTTTACTTAACTTCTACTTCCTGAAGGCATCAGGTACACTCAAGCTCTGACATACCAAGTTAAATGGGCTTTAGATATGTGTCTGGGGAAAGATTGTCTGTCTACCATTTCTGAATCAAACCTAGCTAAACTTAGACTCATTACCAGAAGACTGGCCACCATGCAATGAATTTTTCTCAGCTATAGAAACTTAAGAACATTTTGTAAAAAGACTTAGAAAGGATCCAAATTTGTAAGAGTTTAGGGAACACATCTATAAATGGAATCACAGATTCTTTAAGTATGAAGCTATTAGTATTAATAAATAGTAAATTTAACAGTGGAAAAGAGTTAAATGGGTTATAACTAATTTCAAATGGATTGTAATATTATCACCTAAGAAAGTATTGTAAACATAGGTGAATTAGAGAAATGTATCTTCCAGGCACAATAAAGTTCCTTTGCCCTTTGCTCTAGTATTATGTACGGTTCTAGATGCCGCATTTTAAGAAAGATTTTAAGACATTCAAGAACATTCAGAAGAACAAAATTAGGATACGGAAAGGCCTTGAAATCATGTCATAGAAGGAAAAGTTGAAAGAAATGGAGATATTTAGTCTGAAAAAGAGTTGGGGGAACAAGGGAACTGTATTCAAGTATTTGAAGAAGATATATGAAGCAGGAATTAGCCTTATTGCATTTCACCCTAGGGGGCAGAAGCAGAAGCTATGGGTGAAAGTTTCAAAGAGACAAATTTTGGATTGATGTCATGGAAAATGTTTCAGTAATTAGAGATGTTTAAGAATGTAATGAGCTATCCCAAGAAGTAGTGGGTTCATTTGAGGTAAATGATCAGTGGTCAGACATACTTATAGAAGAGATACTTCTCAAGTATGAGTTGGAGTAGACGAATTTTGAACTCCTTTTCAAATTTTAGATTCTTGACCAAGACCTGGACAGACTCTATTAGGGCACAGAAGGAACTGGATGATGGAACTACTGAAGAGTTTTCAGTGATCTCTGACAAATCATGAAAAATGGGAGACGAGCTATAGAATTGGAAAACACATAATGGCTGAATTTTCAAAAATGGGAAGCTCATAGAACAAAATTAAAAACATACTAAATGGATCACTGATGAGCATTTAGAAAGGGAAGTGGTAATCACTAAAAACTAGCAGGGCTTCAAAGAGGTCATGTCAAACAAACATAATTAATTTTTTAAACAGGTTAACTAGACTGTTATACTAGGAGAATACAAAGGACATAATATCCTTAGATTTTAGAAAACATTTTAATAAAGTTTCTTACATTGTCCTTGCAAAAAAAATCAAAATAGTGCCATTAGGTACATTCAGAACTAGTTGAAAGATATAGAGAGTGGTCATTAGTAGATCAATGGTAACTTGGAGGCAGTATTTCTAATGTAGTACACCAGGTATCTGTCCTTGGCTCTTTGGAGTTAACCACTTTAACAATGACATGGATAAGGGTAGAGAAGGCATGTTTATCAAATAAATGTTTTGAAGCTAAGGACAATTAACATTGAATAACAATCAGAATTCAGAAAAGGTCTTGATAAGTTAGAACAATAGGTAAAATCTAATCAGATGAAATTTAATGATGATAAACAAAAAATTCTACAATTGTACAAAAATCAACTTCACAAGTATGAGATGAAAGAATGTTTATATCAGAGTTTCTTTAAAACATTGAAGATTAAATGAATTTCAACATCAATATGAGTCAAGTATGAGTCATATGGTGCCATTATATTAGACTGAGAGAGCCACAAAATCCAAAATCAAGGAAATGATAGCTATATTCTGTTCTGAACTTTTCAAACTATACTTGGAGTGCTATGTTCAATTCTGGGAATCAAATTTTAAAGGGTATTAACAAGCCAGGGCAAATTCAGAATAGACAATCCGTGTCAAATTTAATATCATCTTGATCCTATTCTTCTTGAGTATTTTTCACAAACCTTATATTTTTTTGACCTTTCTACAGCAGATATGTTCTTCATATTTGTGTATTTACATTCCCAATCTCTTTTCCTCTCTTTTGTTTCTTTGATGATACTTGTCATTGCAAATTCAAATTTTTTTCTATTCTACCAATTATTACCGCTAAGCGGATCATAAATTCTGCTTTCATAATTCTCATTTCTCATGTAAATAACTCAAACAACATGTTGTGGTTCCATGTTCTTTTCAAATTCCACAGGGTCCTTTGTCTCATCAAGTTCATTTGTTTGTTCATTCCTTACTTCCCCTTTGTATTATTTATTCATAGATATCTGAACTCATTTACTTCTGCTCTTAATGTTATTCCATATTGATTTATCTCTTTATATTCTAGGTCTTTG
Source organism: Notamacropus eugenii (assembly GCF_028372415.1). NCBI lineage: Eukaryota > Metazoa > Chordata > Mammalia > Diprotodontia > Macropodidae > Notamacropus > Notamacropus eugenii. The sequence continues at coordinate 112,942,246 of NC_092873.1, forward strand.
AGTTTTCTTCTTTCTGAGATCTTTGGTAATTTCAGTTTTTTTTTCTCCTTATTTTCTGCTATTGCTCACTTTTTGGCTCCTTCCCTTCTGATGGTGGATGGATGGAACTTAGTATCTCAGCCTTCTTCCATGGTAGGTATTCATGGTTCTCGGTCCTAGGACTTTTACCCAAGTACTTTTTAGGGAGATTAACTGCCTCCCCCCGCCCCCCATTGGTGCCTGTCCCATTCCTTCAGTTCCTTAGTTCTCTGGCCCAACAATTCATCATACTGTCACCTAGTTGCACGTAGTTAGGGGTGATTCCTGTCATTTAGAATTTAGGTCTTCAAGTTTCTAGGAAGAAGGATTATTGGGGTATTATGCTGAGCTCTATTTCTAGCTAAGGCACATGCTGTTCTCCTTTGTTCCTCTGCTTTCCTTTTGCATCACAACATGCTGCCATGACTCTGGCCAATTAGGTACCAGCAAATGTCTGCAGTCTGGATCCTAAATCTCCATGACACTGGAAATATTAAGGAGATACTGGAGTGCATTTTATTGAAAGACTATGGTTTGGACCTGTGAGTTAGCTTGTGCAGTCTCATTGCCAATAGCATAGTGGTCAGTGAGAGAAGAGGTACTAAGTGAGTTCAAGGTAGAGCAAGTATTATCTCCATTTTACAGATATCAAAGCTGAGGTTGTTACCTGCTAGGAGGAAAGGAAAGAGGAAAGGAATGAAGGAAGGAAGGAAAGAAGGAAAAAAGGAAGGAAGGGAAGAAGGAAGGAAATAGGGAGACAGGAAGGAAGTGAAGAAAGAAGGAAGAAATTTATTGTCACCTGCTATGTAGTGGGAAATCTCTGGCACTTATTATATGATGTAACTCAAATCTTTTCAGATGACTTATTATATCTGCCACCAAGCACACCCAGATGAGTAAAGATAGAATAACATGAGCTGTCTCCACAAAAATTGCATCAGTAAATCCAAGTAAAAAGAGAAAATCCACCATCCCAAATCTTATTTCATCAAAATAGAAGCAAAATAGGATACACATATGCAGACATCTATTTTTTATATAGAGCAACTTGAAATAAAAATCTATTGTTATGTTAAACATGTATGAGGTCACCTAAAGCCAAGAATTCTCAAAATTATTTTCAACTTTTAATAACAAAAGTTATGCAAATTTGAAAATAACTTTCCTATAACTGTACCTTCAAGTAATGGAATAATAAGACCAGCATTTCATAGATAAATCAAATATTAGTCATAGGGTCAGAATGGGGGCTAAGAGAGATGCCTTTATATCCATGATATGTGTTCCTGGGAAAATCATTTAACTTCTGTGGGGTTTAGATAAGGGGCCAGATGAGAGGAAATTTGCCTGGAATTCTGTGGTTCATTTTTTTATTTTTTTCTTCATTTTATTTATTTTTAATGTTCTACAATCACTACCATAAAACTTACTTTTTTCTTTTCCCTTTACTTACTCCCCAATACCCCACCTCCTTCTCCAAGATGACAAACAATTCTATATAGGATCTACATATACATTCCTATTGAATGCATTTTCACTATAGTCATGCTGTGTAGAACTAAAATAAATGGGAGAAACCATATAACAAACCAAAACATAACGCACGCAGGCACGCATGCACACGCACACGCACACACACACACACACACACACACACACACAAATGATCTGGTACATTCTGTAATTGAATTCCATAGTTCTTTCTCTGGATGTGGAAGGCACCTTGCCTTAGAAGACCACTGGGAATTTTTTTTTTTATGTCATTGCATTGCTATGAAAATCCAAGTCTACCAGAAAAAACTCACACACTGTGGTTGTTGCTGTGCACAAAGTTCTCCTGGTTCTGCTCCTTTTGTCCAGAATCAGATCACATAAGTCTTTCCAGGCCTCTCTGAAGTCTTCTTGTTCATCATTTCTTATAGTGCAATAGTATTCCATTACATTCATATACCATAATTTATTCAGCCGTTCTCCAATTGATAGGCATCACCTTGATTTCCAGTTTTTGGCCACTACAAAAGTGTTGCTATAAATATTTTTGTACATGCAGGACCCTTTCCATTTTTATGATCTCTTGGTGTCAAAGGGTATGCATATTTTTGTAGCCCTTTGGGTATAGTTCCAAACTGCTCCCCAGAATGGCTGGATGAGCTCACAGCTCCACCAACAATGAATTAGTGTTCCAACTCTCCCACATCCTCTTCAACATTTATCATTTTCCTGTTCTGTCATGTTTGCCAATCTAATAGGTGTGATGTGGTACTTCAGAGCATCTCTCTAATCAAAAGTGATTTAGAGCATTTTTTCATATGATTATAGATATCTTTAATTTTTTTCCTCTGAAAATTGCCTGTCATATCCTTTGACCATTTATCAGTTGGGGAATGTGGTTTATTTTAATATGAAAATATCATGGAGCCAAGAGGGCAGAGAAGAAGCACAGACCTGTTCTAGCTCTCTTTCCATCACCCTTAAAATACCTATAAAATGACTCTAAACAAATTCTAGACCAACAGAAGCCACAAAATACCAGAATGAAATAGATTTTCAGCCCAAGACAGCTGGAAGGCCAACAGGAAAGATCTATCACATCAGTATTAGAGTAGAGCACAGTCTACCATGGGCCACACAGTATGGACAGGATTGGAGCAGGTTTCAGGGTGCCAAATCACAGGCAGATGCTGTGGTTTCCAGATTTCTCAACCCACAAATACCAAAGACAGCTTCTAAGATCAATGAGAAGGCTCTTTTACCTGGGTGAGAGGGGAGCTCTCTGTCTACAGATTTTCTGGGAAATCAAGTTGCTGATCTGGGTCTCTGTCCTGAGTGGTGGTCCCAGGGTGAGAAAGAGTGCTGTAATGGTGAAGCTGTGGCGAATCTGAAGAGGAAATCTGACTCGCAGTTCCAGGGCAGAAAAGAGTGCTTTTGGTTGCTCACAGATCAAAGCAAAGACCAGGAGAGAAGTGAACATCTCTCCCTTGACAATGCAACTCTGGAGGAATTGAAAACTTACAGATCCTAGAGATAGCTCAGAGAACAGGTGCACAAAACCTCTGAAGCCTAGGGTAGTATACCCTACACTTGACAAAGGACTCAAAAGTGAAGTAATTGGCTAGGAAAATGCCCCAAAAGGGAAAAAATAAGACTATAGCAGGTTACCTTCTTGGTGAAAAGGTATTTTCTTCCATACTTTTGAATGAAGAAGAGCAAAGCACACAGGGAAAGACAGCAAGATCAAAGTTTGTCTATTGAAAGTCTCCTAAAATATGCAGTGATCTGAGGCTCAAAAAGGATTTTGAAATCCAAAATGGAGAGATGGAGGAAAAAATGGGAAGATAAATGAGAGTGATGCAAAAAAATCATGAAAAGTGAGTCAACAGCTTGCTAAAGGAATCTCAAAAAATTGCTGAAGAAAATAACACCTTAAAAAATAGAGTAACCCAGATGGCAAAAAAGGTCCAAAAAGCCAATTAGGAAAAGAATGCTTTAAAAAGCATAATAGGCCAAATAGAAAAAGCAGTCCAAAAGCTCACTAAAGAAAATAGTTGTTTAAAAATTAGAATGGAGCAGATGGAAACTAATGACTTTATGAGAAACTAAGAAATTACACAACAAAATTAATTAGAAGAGAATTTGAAATATCTCATTGGAAAAACAACTGACCTAGAAAATCAATCAAGTAGAGGAAATTTATAAATTATTGGTTTACCTGAAAACCATGATAAAAAAAAGAGCCTAGGCATCATCTTTCAAGAAATTATCAAAAAAAAACCTACCCTGATATTCAAGAACTAGAGGGTAAAATAGAAATGGAAAGAATTCACCAATCACCTCCTGAAAGAGACCTCAAAAGGAAAACACCTAGCAATATTGTAGTCAAATTCCAGAGTTGTAGTTCAAGGAGAAAATATTACAAGCAGCCAGAAAGAAACAATTGAAGTATCGTGAAAATACAATTAGGATAACACAGGATTTAGCAGTTTCTACACTAAGGGATCAAAGGGCTTGGAATATGATATTCCAGAGGTCAAAGGAGCTAGGATTAAAACTAAGAATCACCTACCCAGCAAAACTGAATATAATACTTCAGGGGAAAAATATAATTTCAATGAAATAGAGGACTTCCAAGCATTCTTGTTGAAAAGAATAGAGCTGAGTAGAAAATTTGACTTTCAAATACAAAAATCAAGAGAAGCATGAGAAGATAAAGAGGAAAGAGCAGGCTTAAGGAACTCACTGAAGTTTGACTGTTTACAATCCTACATAGAAAGATATTTGTAACTCAATAGAATTTCTTCGGTATTAGGGTAGAGGGAGCATATATTTATACATACACATACAAACACACATATGTATGTAGGTATGTATGAGTATGTATAAGTGTATATATTACATGTGTGTAGGTATGTATAAGTATATGGGGCTATATAGACACAGGGCACAGAGACAGCAGAATATGAAGAGAGAATACCTAAAAAAATAAAATTTACTGTTGAGTGAAACATACTGGGAGTAAGAGAAAGGGAGAGGTAGAATGTAGCAAATCATCTCACATAAAAAAGACAAGAAATAGCTTTGAAAATGGAGGGAAAGAGGGAGGAGATGAAAGGAAATAAGTGAGCCTCACTTTCATGGGATTTGGCTTAAGCAGGGAATAACACACTCAATTGAATATGGAAATCTATTTTACACTGCAGGAAGGCGGGGGGGGGAAGGGGATTGAAGAGGAAGGATAATAGAAGGGACAGCAAATTGGGGAAAGAGATAATCAGAAGCTAACATTATATGGGAAGATGGATCAAGGGAGAAAATGTAATAAATGGAGGGCAGGATAGGACAGAGAGAAATGTGGTTAGCCTTTAGCAACATAACTATTATGGAAGTGTTTTGCATGGTTAGACATGTATGACCTATATTGAATTGCTTGCTTTCTCAGTGAGGGTGGGTGGGGAGGGATGAAGGGAGAGAATACGAAACTCAAAGCTTTAATAATGAATATTATTAATATTGATATTAATGAATAATAAAAATTGCTTTTGCATGCAACTGGGAAGATGTACAGACAATAGGGTATAGAAATTTATTTTGCCCTACAGGAAAATAGAGGGTAGGAGGATGGAAGAAGGGGGGGAAATAGAAAGGAGGACACACTGGAGGAAGGGTGGATGGGGTGCATGCTGTCCTGAGGCAAGGGTGGGAAAAGATAGGGAGAAAATTTTGAATTCAAATTCTTGTTGAAAACTGAAAAATAAATATATATTAAAAAAAAGAATTGAGAGGGAAAAAAGAAAATATCATAAGGAGAGAAGAAGCTTTAATGGAGAAAACTAGAGTAAGAATCAAGAGATTTGGTCATTAGCTCAACTTGTATCAAAACTACCTTTATGACCTTGGGAAAATCATTTCATCTCCTTAGGCCTCCACATCAAATGAGGAGATTGAAGTAGATGATCTTCAAAGTCTCTTCCAGCTCTAAAGCTCAGTTGTTTTCTTTTTTATCTTGTTGAAATGCTTTTTCAGATAATCTGATCAGTAGTCCCTAATTGCAAGGATCCTATGTCAATCACTTGAATGAACGAATGAATAATGAATGAACCATATTTATTAAGTTCTTAAGATGTTCAAAACACACTGTACTAGAGACTCTGTGGATTGCAATAGAAAAACAAAGGAGATTCAAGTTTACATTCTCCTGGAGGAGACAACATATGAGGTTTCAGCTGCAAATCATTTGCAAAGCCCTAAGACACACTAGCAAAGCAGATGTTAAAGCATCTACTTTAATGCCATTTCCATTGATAAAACTAAGTCAGTTTCTGATGTTGAACTACTTTACAGTCCCAAACACTTTGCTTGTGAGAACTTTCTTTGGAGTTAGAGGAGAGGCTGCAGCACCTGCAGAGGTATGCAAGTTGAATCTCCCTAGGGGTTGTTCCTCTCTCTAATGGCTATAGGCTGGAAGGTGGGTCACTTGTATAGGGAACACTTATCACCAGGGTTCTTCAGCTTTAGGTTCTGGCCTATCTCCATTAGGGTTCAAGAAGTCAAGTTTTTGATGGTGGTTTGTCTTACTTGTGGCAAACTGCCTCCTGTCTCTCCTTCGGGTTGTCTTGTAGTGTTAGTATAGGTTAATAACATTTGCTATCCTTTCCAGGTAGAAGCAGTTCTCTCTTTTTTTCTCTCCAAGACTCAAAGACTGCGTGCCTTGAAGTTGGCATTTAATTAATGTCTGTTGAATTCAACTGAAAAACTCAATTCTTTTTTTTTATTAATTTATTTATTTAACTTTTAACATTCATTTTCACAAAATTTTGGGTTCCAAATTTTCTCCCCTTTTGTCCCCTCCCCCCCAAACACCAAGCATTTCTCTTCTATCATCCCTCTCTGCCCTTGTCTCTATCTTCTCTTTTGTCCTGTAGGGCCAGATAACTTTCTGTACCCCTTTACCTGTATTTCTTATTTCCTAGTGGCAAGAACATTCCTTGACAGTTGTTCCTAACACTTTGAGTTCCAACTTCTTTACCTCCCTCCCTCTCCACCCCTTCCCTTTGGAAGGCAAGCAATTCAATATAGGCCAAATCTGTGTAGTTTTGCAAATGACTTCCATAATAGTTGTGTTGTATAAGACTAACTATATTTCCCTCCATCCTATCCTGTCCCCCATTACTTCTATTCTCTTTTGATCCTGTCCCTCCCCATGAGTGTCGACCTCAAATTGCTCCCTCCTCCCCATATCCCCCCATCCACCATCCCCCCCACCCTGCTTATCCCCTTCTCCCCCACTTTCCTGTATTGTAAGATAGGTTTTCATACCAAAATGAGTGTGCATTTTATTCCTTCCTTTAGTGGAATGTGATGAGAGTAAACTTCATGCTTTTCTCTCACCTCCTCTCTTTATCCCTCCACTAATAAGTCTTTTGCTTGCCTCTTTTATGAGAGATAATTTGCCCCATTCCATTTCTCCCTTTCTCCTCCCAATATATTTCTCTCTCACTGCTTGATTTCATTTTTTAAGATATGAGCCCATCCTCTTCAGTTCCCTCTGTGCACTCTGTCTCTATGTGTGTATGCGTGTGTGCATGTGTGTGTGTGTAATCCCACCCAGTACCCAGATACTGAAAAGTTTCAAGAGTTACAAATAATGTCTTTCCATGTAGGAATGTAAACAGTTCAACTTTTGTAAGTCCCTTATGACTTCTCTTTGCTGTTTACCTTTTCATGCTTCTCTTCATTCTTGTGTTTGAAAGTCAAATTTTCTTTTCAGCTCTGGTCTTTTCATCAAGAATGCTTGAAAGTCCCCAATTTCGTTGAAAGACCAATTTTCTCCCTGAAGTATTATACTCAGTTTTGTTGGGTAGGTGATTCTTGGTTTTGGTCCTAATTCCTTTGACTTATGGAATATGATATTCCATGCCTTTTGATCCCTTAATGTAGAAGCTGCTAGATCTTGTGTTATCCTGATTGTATTTCCACAATACTTGAATTGTTTCTTTCTAGCTACTTGCAATATTTTCTCCTTGACCTGGGAACTCTGGAATTTGGCCTCAATGTTCCTAGGAGTTTCTCTTTTTGGATCTCTTTCAGTTGGTGTTCTGTGGATTCCTTGAATATTTATTTTGCCCTCTGGTTCTAGAATCTCAGGGCAGTTTTCCTTGATAATTTCATGGAAGATGATGTCTAGGCTCTTTTTTTGATCATGGCTTTCAGGTAGGCCCATAATTTTTAAATTGTCTCTCCTGGATCTATTTTTCCAGGTCAGTTGTTTTTCCAATAATATATTTCACATTATCTTCCATTTTTTCATTCTTTTGGTTTTGTTTTGTGATTTCTTGGTTTCTCATAAAGTCATTGGCCTCCATCTGTTCCATTCTAATTTTGAAAGAACTATTTTCTTCAGTGAGCTTTTGAATCTCCTTTTCCATTTGGCTAATTTTGCTTTTGAAAGCATTCTTCTCCTCATTGGCTTTTTGAACCTCTTTTGCCAATTGAGTTAGCCTATTTTTCAAGGTGTTATTTTCTTCAGCATTTTTTGGGGTCTCCTTTAGCAGGGTGCTGACCTGCTGTTCATGCTTTGACTGCATGTCTCTCATTTCTCTTCCCAGTTTTTCCTCCACCTCTCTAACTTGATTTTCAAAATCCTTTTTGAGCTCTTCCATGGCCTGAGCCCATTGAGTGGGCTGGGATATAGAAGCCTTGACTTCTGTCTTTGCCTGATGGTAAGTATTGTTCTTCCTCATCAGAAAGGAAGGGAGGAAATGCCTGTTCACCAAGAAAGTAACCTTCTATAGTCTTATTTCTTTTCCCTTTTCTGGGCATTTTCCCAGCCAGTGACTTGAGCTCTGAATATTCTCCTCACACCCACCTCACCTCCTGATCTTCCCAGCCAGTGCTTGGGGTCTGAGATTCAAATGCTGCTTCCAGCCTCAGGGCTTTTGGCGGGGGGGGGGGGGGGGGGGGGGGGGCAGGGCTGCTATTCAGTGTGAGATTAAGTTCAGGTGGTCAGGTGGGGGCAGAGCTGCCTCACAGGCTCCGTTCCCTCAGGGGGTTTATGCAGAGACCTTCAACAATGGATCCAGGCTCCTGCCTGCTTTGGGAGCCCCTGTCTGCTCCCACCTCCGCTTCTGCCTCCCGCGGGGGCCTGAGTTATGGGGGTACCCCACTCCCCTCTTGACCTGCCAAAGAGACCCTCTCACTGACCCCTGTCACCTGTGGGTGGAGGGACCCGCGTGGCTGCTGGAGACTCCGTCCCTGAAGCCTGCTTGGATCTGCTCCTCTCTGTGCCGTGGCCACGGCAGGACTGTACTTGGGTCCCAGTCTGTGGCGCAAGGGACCTTTTGCAAGAGGTTTGCAGGTCTCTCTGGAACAGAAATCTCCTTCACTCCAATGTTCTGTGGCCTCTGGTCCTGCAGAATTCGCAGTGAGTTGCTATTTACAGATGTTCTATGGGTTGTGGGTTCGGAGCTATGCGTATGTGTGTCTTTCTACTCCACCATCTTGGCTCTGCCCCCCGAAAAACTCAATTCTTAAAGAACAGTGAGGAATGCACCTTTTCAGGACTTAGGGAAATGGGGATGTGTATGTACATGAAAGGTACATGAAAGCTTGATTAAATTCTTTTTTGGGGGGGGTGATAAGCTCCAGTTCATCCAAGTAGGCATATGTTCTCTGTGCTATCTGAAATGTAATATTTATAAATTGGAATGCAACCTCGAAATAAAGTCATTACAGTGGTTATGGAGATGACTTCATACTGCATAAACAAGGGGGGAAAACAAAGTATTTGCTAAAATAGAACATTATTAGAACCTGGATATGGGCTACACAATACAGCAACATCCTAGCAGAGACAAGGTATGGCTGTAATTTGCCATGTTCTCACTAAATGATCAGAAAGCACCTGAAGTTACAGCACGAATGAATCAGGATAAACATCAGCACTTGCTGATCACAAGGGGTTCCTGGATAATGGAATTTTGATAGCGAAATTGCTGAATCTTTCTACTACAAAAATGAAGTTGTCAAGTATATTTTAGGCATTGTTATACTATGTTTAGAAATGGAGACTAGGTCATCTCTGGATTTCTTTCCATTCCTATGATGCTACGGTCATTCTTTCTAGATAAATCTCCCTCCACCCCCAGTAGAGTAATTTTGGCAGTTATTTTAGGTTAATGGATTTTTGAATTACTAGGTTACACTCCAAGATAACACCATCCTATAACTCAAATTAATGAATAACTACTTTAGATCTAATCTCCACCTCCCTCCCATCCCCAACTACACGAAAAGCAGGAGATTGTTGGGAGTAACAGATATATAACCAAAGAGAATATAAATTATTAGTATAGGCCATTGTTGTAAATATTCCTTAAATATACTGAAGCAGTGATACTTTGATTTTAGGATCCTCTAGGAAAGAACTGTTTTTACAACCAAGTGATCATCATGATCAAGGAATTATTGGGCACTAAGTGATAGGCTAGATTTAGCATTTTCTTTCTTGTTTCTGGGCCTCCTTCATATTTGGAGGACATTTTCAGCCAAATTATCCCATCATTTCTGCTTTCTAGCTCTCTTTTAAGTGTTTTATCCCCCCAATTAGAATATAAGCTACTTGAGAAGAGGGGCTGTCTTGTTTGCTTTTATTTGTATCCTGGCATGTAGTAAGTGCTATCAAAAGTGAATATAATTAATATCTTAACCATTTATCAGTTTAATAGCTGACATTTATAAAGCACTTTAAAGTTTGTAAAACACCACACATATTATCTCGCTGGATCCTTACAGTAACCCTGGAAGGTATGTGCAATTATTATCCCCATTTTTATAGATGAGGAAACTGAGGCAGGCAATAAAGTGCCCAAAGTCACATAGAGAGGAAGAGACTGAAGCTGGGTTTGCATTTAGGTGTTCCTGAAGTAAAGGGCTCTAACCACTGCACCACCTACCTGCCTCCATCTACACATTTATCTGTCTAAATGTTTGTCTCTATCTATGTATCTATGTGCAAACCACAATGCAGAGTCATGAGAAATGGACAGTCTTTACTATCATGGAGCTTATAATATAGTTAAAACAACTGAACACATATGAAAAGGTACAAAGACAAAAGTCATAAGCTATGTGAAGTGTTAATCTATGATTCATCAAAAAAATATCCAAGTTGTCCTTGGATACAGCTATGAAAGAGAAAAAAATGCATCCATCCATATGTTAATTTGTCAGAGTGTAGTTGAAGGTAAGCAAAATAAATTCTACGTCAAATTTAATAGTCAACTTTGCTTCTGGTATTTCAAGACTTTTTGCACTCCCTTTGCTCTCCTCTCAAGTTCCCAGTGTTACCTTTTTATTTGCCAGGTTTCCTTTTAATGAATGAGTGGCCATGTTTTAATACCATTGTATGTTAGCAGATGCTGTTTTCTTCCCCTTATGTTTGTAACAGGAATCATAAATATAATGAGGCTTCTTATTCACTCATGTTTACATTTAGACCTCTTATCCTAATTGAAGATGTAATAAAATTAGGCTGGGTAGAGTAGATGTCTGAGCTTAGATGCAGGAAGACCTTAGTTCAAATGGTACCTTCCATAATTTTTTAGCTCTGTGACCTTAGGCTAAGTCACTTAATATCCCTTATCCTCAGGCAACTCCTTAGGACTTACTAAGTTTCAGACCTGTTGAAATCTGCTTTGAAGGAAGGAGTTTTATACACAGGAAATTCCCCACTTGAGGAAAACAAAGTTCCTTCAGTATCCCCCTGTTCAACTGCAATGTGAGCTCTTTGAGAGCAGGGAATGGTTTTCTGTAAGTTCCTAGAATTTACGACTGTGCCTGAAAATAGTAAATGATTAATAAGTTTTCATTGATTGTTATATGGTAAATGGTGAAAGACCGTGTCCTTTGTTGTAGTAGCTTCACTCATGAACTAGAAAGTCAAAAGTGTCTCCCAGAATACTTGGGAGTTCTTCAGGTAATAGATAATGCACAGTGATACAGGCCATTGCCTTCAGTAGACCACATCTTTTGATTCTGTTGCTTTGTACCTGGACCATGACTTAGCTTAAACCTTTCTCCATTGCTTCTGTTTACCTCCTGTGATTACTATCTATGCCCAAGGAAAAGACTCATTTGAGCCTCAAGACAGTACGTCACTAGATATTTTAAATAAAAAAACATGCTGACAATTCTCTTATCTTTTCCCTTATAATTCTGTGCTAAGTGCTTTTAATAGGAATGGGTGCTGTTTGTCAAAAATTTTTTCTGCACCTGTTGAGATAATCCTATGATTTCTGTTGGTTTTGGCATTCTGCTGTTTTCAATTATGGTCAATTATACTGATAGTTTTCCTAATATTTAACCAGCTATGCATTCCTGGTATAAATTTGACCCAGTCACAGTGTAGTTTCCTGGTGCTATATTGCTGTAATCTCTGTGCTAATGTTTTATTTAAAATGCTTGTATCAATATTCATTAGGGAAATTGGTCTATAATTTTCTTTCTCTGTTTTGACTCTTCCTGGTTTAGGTATAAACCATGTTTGGGTCACAAAAGGAATTTGGTAGGAATTCTTCTTTGCCTATTTTCCCAAATACTTTATATAGTATTGGAACTAATTGCTCTTTAAATGTTTGGTAAGATTCACTTATAAATCTATCTGGCCCTGGGAATTTTTTCTTTGGAGTTCATTGATGGCTTGTTCAATTTCTTTTTCTAAAATGGCTTTAAGTATACTATTTCCTCTTCTATCAATCTAGGCAATTTATATTTTTGTAAATATTCATCCATTTCACTTACATTGTCACCATTTATTGGTATACAACTGGGTTTCCCTATAATTCTGATGACATATCCTTTCCTTCTCTCATATGCCAAGGTTGAAGGCACTGAGGGGAGTTGAGTTCTTCAATTTGAAAAAAAAAAGAAAAAAGAGATCATATGGGACAGGACAAAAAGAAATAACCAGGTATGGTCCTCAAAGAGCCATTTAGGGAGCAAAATCAAAGTCTTAATCTGTATGTGTCTGTTGGAGACCAATTCAGTGAACATTTACTTACTGTATTTGTATGCCTGAAAGTGAGTCTGGAGCGCTGAGAGATACAAGGATGACATAGACACAGTCCATGTCTCTAAGGAACTTAAAATTTTATAGGGGAGGTAAGACATGTTTGTGACTATATACAATGCAAATTATAAATAAAGGCATAGACAATGCCTATAGAAAATACTATAGGAAATTTATGGGAAGGAAAGAAAGATCTCTCAGAATGAGAAAGGAAGATTTTGAAAACTACAGATTCATTAACTTGATTTGAATTCCTGAAAGGTTCTAAAAGATCTTATTATAGAGACGGTTAGAGAGAAACATTGAAAAAAGGAATCAGTGCTAAGAAAGAACCAGCATGGCTTCACCAAGAGCAAGTCATAGCAAACTAGCTTCATTTCCTTTTTTCCCTAAATAACGGAAATACTACAGATATAGTTTACTTACATGTTAGTAAAGTATTAATTTGTGTTTGTTATGATATTCTTGTTAATAAGTCAGATAGAAGTGAATGAACTAAAAGCAGAATTAGGTGGCTTTAGAATTTGCTGAATGGTCTGACCCAAAGACTAGTCATTAACAGTTGTGTATCAACTTGGCAGGATGTCTCTAGTAGAGTGTATCAAGGCAATTTCATCATGAAATCTGCAGATAGCAGAAAGATGGGAAGGATAGCTAACACACTAAGTGACAGAATCAATATCACTCAAGATCTGGATTGTGTAGGACATTGAACCAAATCTAATAACCACATAGAGCATATGCCAAATTCCCAAATGGATATTTATGTTTTCTGGAATACATGATGCCATTTTAGTAAGAATAGAGATAGGAGGTGTATCATGCTTTAGTGGATACAGAACTTGCCTCAGAGTCAAGTTTCCAAATATTGCCTCGAAATTTGTTGACTGTGCAAACTTCTTATTGTGTAGGTAACTCCCTGAAAGTGCCAGGGAAGTTGGCTTTCTGCCTTGACAAAAGGAATTTCTCTCTAAAAACTCTCAATATATCATTGAATTAATATCTAGTAAAAAATTATAATGTAGTATATATAAATATCACAGCTCCCATTTGAATGTCCTGGAAGGTATCTCTTTGCATTTATATCATTTCAAGATTTGTTAGTTTGATTTCTTACAAATATAGTGTTGCAATGCTCCACTTAATTATTAATTGGTAAAATCTAAACACTCATTCATAAGAATGAATTTTATTTTAAAATTTCTTATACTGGTAATAATGATAGTAAAAATAATAACTATCATTTTATACAGCATTGTAAGATTCACAATATGCTTTACAAATATTATCTCATTTTCTCCTCACAGCAGCAACTCTGGGAAGTAGGTGTTATTGTTATCCACATTTTACTTATGAAAAAATTGAGATGAAGAGAGTTACTGACTTAATGATAGGCACACAGATAAAAAACATATGAGATAAGATTTAAACACATCTTCCTGATTCCAGGTCAAGAACTATATCCATTGTACTATCTCACTACCTTATTGGCCTAGTAATCCATGTTCCAGGTAAATCAAAGAAGGAAATTATGCTGTGCTTTTAAAATCTTTTAAATTCAAGAACTGGAGTGGTTAAAAAAAGAAAGGCAATTTTATTCTTCTTAGAAAAGGATGTCAATGATTACATAAGAAAGAAACTCCCCAAACTCTATTCAGGGATTATTCTTTTCTCCCTATATGTGCCACTAAATTTTGAACCAAAAATCACTAAAACTCTGCCTTAGGATTCAGAGTTTAGTACAAATGGTGTCTCAGAAAGTTGTTGAATACATACAATACAGTTGAAAATTGGTTGTTCCTATCTAAAAGGTCTGAAATTCACAATGTTCCATTTGTGAAGTAGTAATAGAAGACTGGTGCTTTAAATCTTTAAATCTCAATGTGTAACTTCTTATGATAATCATGGAATACTTGTATCATCACCTTTGATTCTGTTTTTCCTCCATGTATATATTGTAATTTTTATTCTTTTTAAAAGAAGAAGACTAGACTTTCTCTAAACTGTGCAGTGTTCCCGTAAGTTCCAGTGTGTTTGCCAAAATGTCAGATTCTAAGAGTTGAAAGAGATCTCAAAGGCCAATGAGACTGACCCATGCTGAATAGAAATCCCTTGCAAAATATCTGACAAGTATTTATCCACCTATTGCATCCATCACCTATTATTATCAATTTTGTCCTTGGAAGTAAAACATTATACGTGCACATGCCAGATGTATCAGGACAGTGATCTCGTGGTCTTTACATTTATATCTATTGCTCTTGTAGCTAGATGTGTTGTAATCTGATTTAGGTTTCAGACCAATCCAGCACATAGTTTATATATTCCCCAAGATTTCATCTCATTGCTGATTTTTTTAAATGTATATGTCTTCAACAAGTAACAGTAATCTTTGCATGGAAGAAAGTTGCTGGCCATGGTGCTGAAGTGGCAGGTTCATCAAGCAGTTCTGAAGTCCTAACATTTGGACACAGAAAATGAATAAATTTCTCCTGTGGTACAATTGTTGCTACATACCAAGAGTTGATTAGCAGCAGGGTCTTTCCACCATTTCTGGCAGCATTTTAGGAGATACTGCCCAAGAAAACCAGCAAACCTCTTCCCCCACCTTTGCTTTTCATTATACTATTTCCCACAGGATGGAAACCTATGTATAATAGTGAGAATAAGAGAAAATATATTTTAGGGAAAAGCACTATGCTTGGAGTCAGAAGATATGACTAAAGAGACTTGGCTTTTTTTCTGAGATGTTGAATAGCTTTGCTCATCCCTTCCCTCCCTACCCCCCCTACCTTTGTTTTTCTTTATTAGAAGGGATGATTCTCTTGGAGATAAGGTGAAGGATGCATTGGAAAATGTAGGTGATGTAAAAACAAAATACACCAATGAAATTTATTTTAAAATAACATTGCCTCACAAAATATACCTGTTTCCAATAGCTATTATTCATATGACTTGTTAAATTATTTAATTTCTCTGCACCTCAGTTCTACAACTTGGAAATAAAACAATGTGTACTGCCTACTTTACAGTATTACTTCAGTACAGTGATTGGGAACTTGTAAAACAGTATCTACACATGAGTCACATTTGTTTAATTTTAGAGTCAGAGAAAGTGTAGTGGAAACACTAGATTTGGGGTCAGCATACCCAAGTTTGAATTCCACCTCCTGACACTTATTAGTTGTGTTATCATGATAAAGTCAATCAGTTCCTCACCTGTCAATTGTTATAATGGCAACTGTACTGAAAACTTCATAGGACAATTATGAGATTCAATGAAGATAACGTATGTAAATTGTTTGGTGAATCACAATATACTATATATACATTTTGGCCATGATGCTTTGGCCATTAATGCTTTGATGGAGTCATGATTGATTTGGTAGATACTGCCTCCATGACTATGGAAAACAACACATTAGTCATCTTGATTCATGTGATTCTTGTCCATACCTTTCCATGAAATTCCAGTAGATTATCTACTGAGGCTTTAAAGAAAACTGCCTCTTACTCTTTTATTTAATATTGCATTAACCAATACAACTCTCATCTGTCTACCTGTTATCTTTCATTCTCCTTACATGACTAGTCCATCTCCTTTTTTCTTCAGGATAAATTTCCTTGATTATGTATTTTCCCACTATTTTCCATGTAGAAGTCAATGTTAGTTAAGACTCAGATCAAATATCACCTTCTGTACAATAAACAAAGCAACAGATTGGAAGTCAGAGACGTTGGATTTAAATCTGACCTCTGCCTCTTACTATCTGTGTGACCTTGAACAAATAACTATAATCTTTGTGCAATAATTCTCCATCTTTGAAAGTAGAGGTTTGAACTAGATGATCTCTGACGTCCCTTCTTGCTCTAAATATATGGTCCTAGGATTCTAAATCCTATTGTCACAGAGCACTGTTAGATAGTGACGAAATACAAAGTTTATATGAGGTATAATCCTTGCACTTAAGGGCAGTCTGGTGTTGTGGAAAGAGAGTTTTCTTGGAAGCCAGGAAAACCTGGATTCATATTACATCTATGACTCATACTGGCTTTGTTGCCCTGGGCAAATTATTTAACCACCCCTCACTGTGCTTCACATCTCTTTTAAGTGGAGTCCTAATACCTTCCCACTGCTTCTTCCTTGACCCCAGAAGGTGATCACCCCCACTGACCAAAGAGATTTCCTTATTCAGCAGTTTTATATATGAATGAAATCGCAGGTCAGGTTTCTATCCCTATGGGAATAATGTGCCAACACAGATAACTATACAGAGTATTATATTGTAAGGAAATGTACATTAAGTGCATCATATCCAGTCTTTATACTCTACAAGAGACAAAATGTCCACATTTAAGCATATACAAAAAATAGAGAAAATATAATTTTTCCAGGGGGCACTAGCAGGGGAGGGGACAGACCAGGAAATGCCTTTTTAGGGATTCTAAACCTGGGGTCCATTAACTTGGTTTTTATAAAAAATATTTCAACACATATTTCAATATAGCTGGCTTCTTTTATAATCCTATGCATTTTATTTTATGTATTCACTACAATATTTTGAGAAGGTGTCGATGGACTTCAACAGACTTACAAAAGAGTCTATGACACAAACAACTTTAAGAATCTTACCTTACATGGAACATTACAGTATACTTTCTGCAAAAGGTTTATTCCTCTGGCACAAGAAGCAAGTAGCTTATTTTCAAAACTCAACATTTATTTTTAAAATGCATTTTTATATTCCATGCAGCCTGCCTTTGCTATGTTGGGGAAGATTTTGAAGGTTTAAAATTTCACATGGGAACACTGAGATGACTCTGTTTTCAATGAAATGTCCTCTGGGGTGTGACACTCCAATATGATGACTTCCATTACACATCAGCTGTCCTACAAGGGCTGTTGCTGCACCTCACTGAAAAATACCAAG
The DNA here is from genome assembly GCF_028372415.1 of Notamacropus eugenii. Lineage (NCBI taxonomy): Eukaryota > Metazoa > Chordata > Mammalia > Diprotodontia > Macropodidae > Notamacropus > Notamacropus eugenii. The sequence continues at coordinate 112,959,757 of NC_092873.1, forward strand.
CTTTCAATAATGCTCTGTATTTTTCCAAGATGCAGATATACATCATTTATTTCCACCTTCCTTCAAGTTTTAAATTTTGTTAAATTAATTAATTTTAATTTGGTTTTTAATTTAATCAGATCTTAACTTAATTTTATTGAGAGAAAATATAAAAGAGACATAAGATAAAATATATAAGAGGCATAAAATAACTGTGATTTTTCTCAACGCCCCCCTCAATAGACATTCAACATATGCCTAAAAACAAATCTAAACACATTAAACATGTGTTAAATTAGGTTGATTTGCAAATGAAATTGAATAAAATATGCTCCCACACAGAATTTTGTCATAACCACCAGTTGCAAGGCTAGGATGCTAATTATTGCAGAGCATACTCAAAGCTATATTTTCAGTGCTTAGTTATTGGTAGTGGTTTTTGATTTGGTTATACTAATTTTAAAGCGTCTTTTGCAAGTGTCATGAGAAAGTGACAGAATTTAGAATGGCCTGAGGAACTAATCAAACCATTTCAGATTATTTAGGAATCTAAAACTTTTATTTATGGACTAAATTGATAAGCTGGTGCCAGATGAATTGACTCTTTGCTAGGAAGTTCCCATCTTGTAGGAAACAAATGACTTAAAATAGGTGGAAATGAACAATAGCATCCCAACATTTTGGAGAGATGTCCATAATTTCCACAAGCATAAATAGTTGATATTCTGGGAAGCATTTTGGAACTATGTCCAAAGAACTACAAAACTGTACATATTCTTTGATCCAACAATAACACTACTAGGTCTGTATCCCAAAGATATCATAAAAAAGGAAAAAAATTCATATGTAGAAAAAATATTTATAGCAGCTCTTTTTGTGGTGGCAAAGAATTGAAAATTGAGTGGATGCCCATCAGCTGGGGAATGGCTAGACAAGTTGTGGCATATGAATACAATGGAATAGTATTGTACTATAAGAAATAATGAGTAGGAAGATTCAGAAAAACCTGGGAAGACTTACCTGAACTGATGCTGAGTGAAATGAGTAGAACCAGGAGAACATTGTACACACTAACAACAAAATTTTGTAGTGACCAGCTATAATAAACTTAGCTCTTTTCAGCAATACAATGATCTAAGACAATTTCAAAAGACTCATTGTGGAAACTGCTATGCACATCCAGAGAAAGAACTATGCAGTCTAAATGTAGATTGAGGAATTATATTTTCTTTTTTTCCTTTTTGTGGTTTTTCCCTTTTCTGATTCTTGTTTTATAACATGACTAATGTGGAAATACATTTAACATGATTGTAAATGTATAGCCTATATCAGATTGCTTGCCATATTTGGGCAGGGGGAGGGGAAGGAAGGAGAAAAAAATGGAACTCAAAATCTTATAAAAGTGAATATTGAAAAAATAAACTATACATATTAAAAATGTAAATAATTAAGCTCTCAAAGAAAAAATAGAAACATATTCTTTTTTCTAAGAAAAAAATTAGGGATGGTTATAGTACTTCAGAATTGTAAGTGACCCTAGAAATCAGCCTACCTTCTTCATTTAATAGATGAAAAAGCTGAAATTAATAGAAAGTTAAGTTCTCAATTCAAGAACAATGGTTAATAGGTGGAAGAGATGAGACTGAAACTCTGATCTAATAGCAGCAGTCTTCCCAATACACCGTACTACCTAGATATGACTTGCCAAAGGTCACACAGCTAGTGAGTGTCAAGTGTCTGAGGTGAGATTTGAACTCAGGTCCTCCTGACTCCTGCACGGGTGTTTTATCCACTGCACCACCTGGTTTGGGTTATCTCCAGTCATCCTGATGAATATTTGGTCACTGGATTCAGATGGCTCTGGAGGAGAAGTGAGGCTGCTGACCTGGATAGCCCTCCCTCACTCAAAACAAAGTCAAAGGCAAGTCATGTCATCATTTCTCTGATGGCATGGTCTTCTTTGGCAACGAAGGACGAACACACCCACCTATCCATGTGTACATGATGCCAAAGTTTCTAAATGAAAATTGAAATATTCAGTTAGTCATATTTGGCATCACATGGACCAGTAGGCCATATGATTAACTGGATCTCTTATTTTCAGCCTAACAAGAACTCCTCCTTCTCAGATTTTCTCAGGGAATTTTTCCTTTATTCCATCTTGTATCACTCTTGCTTATGTTCATATCATATTATCCCAGTAGACCGTAAAATCCTTGAGTCAGTACTTCACACAATGCTTTGTACGTAGTAATCACTTAATAAACATTTCTGTAATGGAATTATGAAAAATCAAATAAATGCAAGGTTCAACTATTTTTTTTAGAAGGTGGTGGATGAAGTGATTTCCCCATGACATCTTAAACTCTTTGAGTCTATAATTTTCATTCATAATAATAGCTGAATGGTCCAGCTGAGAAGTAATCCCTGCTTCTGGGGAATGCTCAGGCTAGTGGATCAGCTGAGGTTTGGGGTTCTGACTTAGTGAAAGGTTAAAGACAATGAAATGTCCACACTAAGTCTGGCATTAACAGAGTGCCACCAAGCTGCTTGAGGAGGGTCTATCTTGGTTGGGAAAATGGAGCAGGTTAACATTTCCATGCTGATCAGCATTGAGATTGGATCTACGAGTGGCTGCTGCACTTCTAGGTTGGTGAGAACCATGGGGAGACCCAGTCCCCAAGACATCAACATCAACAACAACAAAAGCAATAGCAATGTTAAGAAAGATAGTATGGTCTAGTGGATAGAGCACCTGAATCAGGTGGACCTGGGTTCAAGTGTTGCCTGTTTCACATACTTGTTATAGGTTCCTTGGTAAGGCACTTAACCTTCTAATGCCTTCATGTAACTCTCTAAGACTAAGTTGCACAGCGTCTGCCAATCAGTATTGGTAGAAGGATCTTCCACAGTGTCTGGCACGTAGTGGACATTTGATAAATGTTGATTGATTGATATAGGTAGCAGTATTCAGGAAAGAATTTGAACCTGTCTTTCTTTCTTCAAGCTCAGTGGTTTATTCACCATGGCATGCTGCCTCTCTTGAATACTTTAAGGAAGAATTAGAGAATGGTTTTCTTAGAGATCCTTCATTTGAGAACAATAAAAAAACCAAAACTGATAAAATACAGATAGATATACATATATATATATATACATACACATATATATCCAAACAGAAATATATGTATATTAAGTAGCTTCCAACCATTTCAAGTATTATACATTTTTCACCATCAAAAAATTTGGGAAGCACGCCCACAGATATTGGTAAAAAGACTAGCAATATCCATGGAAAGAGAAAAGAAATAGTAACAAAAGCTACTATAAATTCAAAACTCCTTTTAAAAATTCTATTTCCTTAATCACATTAGCATTCGAATATATTTGAAAAAGCACAATACAAATGTTTCATACACTTATTATTTATATGTATATTCATACACATATATGTGGATATGTATTGTATAGACACACATATGTGAAGATATATATGCATATTTCTATCTATGTCTGTCTGTCTATCTATCTGTCTATCTATCTATCTATCTATCTATCTATCTATCTATCTATCTATCTATCTATATTCAAGACTATAGAAGGTACTTCTCCTGAGTCACTTGGTAAAACAACTTTTGTTCATATGAATTTGGGAATTCCTCGCCATAACTTTATACCATCCTTGGAGTCCATAGTACAAAGGTTAGGAACTGTATTAAAAAACATACAACTCATTCTTTACTAATGAAGAGTTGGATGTTTCCTAGTGGTTTCCCTACTTCTAGGTTCAATTTCTCCAGGGAAGATTTATTCAATTACTTTCCCATTAGACTTTCATCATTGATCAGTATGAAACATTGTCTATCAAACAAAAAAAAATCAATGAAAGGCAATCACATTGTTTAATTTAATCTGTTCTTCATAAACCCCTAGAGTACTTTCTTTCTCATGATATGGTTTTCATTTGATATTTGCAAGATTTCTTGCTTCTTAATCTTTAATTTTTCTTACTCTGTACTGGGACAGAGGTGACCCTGAGTTCTCAGCAGCTATACAAAAAGTTCTGCAGGTCCTACTAAACTTGAGAGGATTCTGGTATGAGGCCAATAATGGAATATGGAATTTACATATGGAATATATTGAATATATTCTGTGTTTAGCACGTAAGAAATTTATCTTGTATTAATTTGTATATTTACGTCTTTGTATGTTAGTATACATTCTTTCTCTCAATAGATGAAAGCTCCTAGAAGTCAAGGGGTGTTTTATTTTTTACTTTCTTTCCTAGGGCCTGTCACATAGTAGGAACTTCATAAATGTAATTTGTTGTTCTACAAAAGTCATCAGATGATAAGAAATATAACCAAAAGTTTGACCTTGGATGATAGAAATCTTTGGTTAGAGTAACTCAGAGATATTCTACAGATGTATAAAGGATTGTAATCTGCTGAGGATGACATACCACACTGATAAAATCATAGATGATCTGAAGAGATAAAGAAATATTTTTATAAGTGCTTGTTTTATACTTTCACTAAAGCTTTGATTTAGCTACAAAATATACCTTATAGCTTTGGAACAAGGGGAAAGTAAAACAAATAGAAAAATTACATACTGTAAGTTTAAAGAGCAAGGAGGTAGTTTTGATTTCACATATTTTCATTTCTTTTGTAAGACTGTTGACAGTGACCTATATACTAGATTATTCTAACAATGTCTCCCCCTTCTGAATTCGAGCCGTCTTCAAGCTAAATTAATTTTGGCATCTTCCAGAGATTTATTTATCTTTGTCAGATATGGAATTGGGAAATTTAAAAAAATCAGATTAACTTTCTTCAATATGACACTGCTATAAAACGAGAGGGAAAGATAAATAAATTTAGATTTCACATGAGTTAGCAACCACAGGTATTATATGTGTGTGTGAAGAAACTTTAAGAATTTCTCAAGGCCTATTTCACTCTCTATCATCAGCTTAAATAAATTGCCAAGAAATCATCAGTTTTAGGGTTAAAAGATCTGAACAAAGTCACGTAGTCTAATTTCATTCTTCTCTTTTCATGAATGCCCTCTTCTGCATCCCCAGTAGCTGGTCACCAAGTCCATGTTTAAGTATTTCCATTTGCAAGGTTAGAATCTCTAAAACCTTAAAAATGGGTAATTTAAATGGATTTAATAACTGCTTGAATGAGGTCATTATGTTTTCAATCACATTAGAAGCGTGCTCTCTCTGCATTTAATACTTGTGTGAGGTTGATTGATGTTTTTTTCCCCAACAAGTCACCCCACCTCACTTCAAGTGAAAAAATGCTCGATCAATCAATCATAAGACTTTAGGCTTACTGCGAAAATTCCTTGAAAACTGGAGTGGTATTACATAAGTGGCTCATTAGTCTGGCACTGTGAGTGGAATGGGCCTGAAGTCAGGAAGATGAGATCAAATTTGGCCTCAGACATTTAATAGCTGTATGACCTTAGACGAGTCAGTTAACATCTATTTGTCTCAGTTTCTTCAAGTGTTAAATGGGGATAATATTAGCACCCACCTCCTAGGTATATAAGGTTGAAATGAGAAAATATTTTTAAAGCAATTAGCACAGCATCTGACACATATACCATATAAATGTACTGTATGGTACCATACAAATGTTATTGTAGTGATAGTAGTAGCAGTAGTAGTAGTAGTAGCATCAGCAGCTGCAGCAGCAGTAGCCACAGTTATCGTTGTTGGATGTTATTATTGTGGTTAAGAGTCATCTCATCTTACGGGTCATTTATAAATTGTCAAGCTAGTTAGAACCATTCCAAAAATTAGAGAGACCATGGCATTCAAGTGAACCCCTTGAGAAAAACTGGGAAGAGACTAGAGGCAGAGGTGTTGGCTTTGGCTCTCCTGCCCTCATCCCCTTTGATCAGAGGAGGATGTTCAGAGCTTTACAGTGTCCAGATGATGCTGGTATTCCTATCCTTTCACTGGTGTCCTGGTGGTACCCCAGGATCATCTGATGGAAGTGCCTGCATCGGGAGTCAAGGACAGACTAAATGTAGCTTTCCAAGGAACCTAGCAAAGAAACTATGTCAAGCCTAAGGGGAACTTCTTGAAAACTCCAGGGGTGAGGGGAGACTTTTAGCAGCCAAGAATTTGCCCAATGAGATCTCTAAGCTCAAGCTTACTTTCTACTAGATTTTATATATAGTAGTGGGAGAATGTATCACAGGTTTGAGACAGGGGGATATCTTGTACTAAGTATTTTTTATTGCACCAGTTTGTAAATACCCCTTTCTAAAAACTATTTAAGTCTGGCTATTAAAATTATTCTCAAATAATATTGAGAAGAGCACACTGGTGGGATATTTACATGATAAAATTAGAGAAATACACCTCTGACCCCTCAGGGGCAAATTCTAGAGCTCTGATAGGGAGATTACTCTTCCTTGGGGAACTCAGACTCATCTAGGAGTATGGGAGTTTGAATAAAAGTCCTCAGAATTTGTAAGGACCATGTACTAATCTACTTTCAACCACTGTACATTTCTTATATTAATGAAACTTTCCATTTTCTATAGCCTTCACTCTTGAAATTGTGTCCAATGTCTATTCAACTGCTAGAAGGGGGTGCTAATAAATTGCATGATTTTGTAATGTAATAAAGATCAAATGCTGTCAAGCATCCACCTCCTGGGGTGCTCCTCCCAATATCAGTCTGGGATAATGCCAAGATATCTCTAGCTCTCAGAAAATTGGCTACCTCTCTTGTTTTGCCCCTGCATTGGTGGCAATGTTTTTCTCATTAGATTGTAATGCAGAGAAACTAATAGCCCCATTGGAAGATCCATCTTTTTCATTGCTATCCACAGTCATATGGTTTTTTTCATCTCCCATATATTATGTTTTTATCATCTCCCATATCAGTATGTTGACATACTGAACCGAAAAGTCAGATAACAAGCTGACTTGGTCTGGAGGATATCAGGGAACACTTAGGATCTCAGTCCTTCCACTTACAGGGTTTCTAGTACCAGGAAAATCACCTACATGATTGGGCTTCAGCTAGTGGAGGGGGTAAAGGAATTTAGGGCTCTTCATTTAGCCTCTTTCTCAAAACAATTGTCTCTCAGATTTTCCTGACAATCCAGAAGGGATGTTTATCCCCTCCTTCCTTTGATTTCCCCTTTCTTGCCTCTGATCTTGGCCTGCACTGTCTGTGTTTCTTGCTTGTCCTGACATTTGGCTCATGCCCAAAGACTGCTGAGCCTCTCTATTAAAGTTTTACCACAGGAAAATGCCTGTAGGACAAGAAATTTTCTGGCTCTGGGACAAGTTTTTGATTTTGTCCTCAACTCTTTCTCTCCCTTTTGCTTCACTTTTCCAAAAGTTTCTGTCTTCCCACCGTTCCCAAATCATACAAATGCTTCTCTCCTCCCTGGCAGGGAAAGCAGAAATATGCTTCAATGACTTTCAAGGAATTGATCACTTTTCATTTGAGCCAATCAGATGCCAAAACAAGAGATGAAAAAATAAATCCATGAAGTAAGGGTCTTATCAACCTCAAAGTGCTATGGTACAGTAGAAATAGCATTGGCTTTGGAATCAGAACTTTTAGGTTCAAATCTCTTCTCTGACACTACTTGTGTGATTTTGAATTGTTGCCTTAATTTTGTTGTCACCTGCAAATTAGAAGGGCTTTTAATCTAGAGTTTTGAATGTTATTCTGCGGCACCTAGGTGGTACAGTGGAATTGGGGCCTGGAGTCAGGAAGACTCATCTTCCTGAGTTCAAATCTGGCTTCAGACACTTAGTAACTGTGTGACCCTGGGCAAATTTAACCCTGTTTGCCTCAGTTTTCTCATCTGTAAAATGAGCTGGAGAAGGAAATGTTGAACTGCATCTTTGCCAAAAAAATTATCCTGAATGGGGTCGCAGAGAGTTGGGCATGACCAAAAATGACAGAACAGTAACAATAAATGCATTATTCTTTCCTAGTTTAATGTTATTATTTCTTCAAGTCTAAACATTGTTTCCTGCTCTAATGTCAACTCCTTGCAGATAGGAAAATATGCCTTCAAGAAGTCAGTGTGAAAGCAATAGGAAAACATGGTAGATTTGGAGGAAGAGGGCCCATATTCAAAGGTCAGTTCTGCCATTTATTTTCAGTGTGATTTGGGGGTAAGCTGCTTTATCTCTCTAGGCCTCAGTTTTGTTATCTGTAAAATGATGGGGTTGCACTAGATGACTTCTAAGTGACTTTAATATTTGTCTTTACATACTCAATGCCTGGCACTTTGTCTTGCAGGTAACACATGCTTAATAAATGCTTAGGGCATGAAATCAAATTGAATGATGATAAAGATTAGAATGCATTACCTCACATTCAAAATAAGCAGGCTTGGGGGCTAGGAAAAGATTTGGAACTCAGTCCTTTCTAATACTCTCATTTTACATATGAGGAAATGGAATACCAAAGAGGAGCAAGGTTATAGCTGAGCTTCAAATCCAGGGTTTCTGAGTCCAAATTCATTACTCTTTCCCACTAAAATAAAATGTGATAACTATACAAGATTGTAAATTAGATTTAAAGGAGTGACATTTCATGGACCTGCCATTTGGTGAATGGACTTAGTGATGTCAATCCTGACTTCACTACTCATCAAAAGTCATAAGCCTTGAAAGGATCTAACAGATCATCTCATCCAAAAAAACTCATGAGAAACAGAGATCCAAAGTGGGAAAGCGATTTGTCCATGTTCAGAGATAATTAGTTGTGGAGCTAGGATTAGAACCCAGATGACAGTACTCCCTGGCCAGTGCCCTTTTACCATACCATATTGCCTCTTTGGTATGTTAAAGAAGAGGAAATCCCAATTAGTAAGCAGAAGAAAACAATATGATGTGGGAGCAGGGTTTTTCAAGGGACTCTTTGAAGAAATGAACAGAAGCTTGTAGATGAATATGTAAACAAAATTTTGAGTGACCTAAGATAAATGGAAATGGGCTGGTGCTTTGCCTTGGAAGGAAGAGTTAGTTATGAAGCAATAAGAATAAAGCTTTCCTCAAAACAACAATTACTGCAGGTAGGTGGTAGCCAAGCAGAAAACATGAATGGCTTTAGGAGTCTGTGAGAAATGACAGGTATTTTAAGGCAAGCAAAGTATTTGAACAGACTTGGAAGAAATAACATAAAGCTTATAATTTAAGAGAAATAGAGTTGGGGTTGAAAAGGAGTCATTGAAGGGACACTAGCAGCACTATCACAAAAAAACAGTGCTAAGTATCATGAAGAATCAAAGATTAAAATTCAATTGGCTGGTTTTGATTGGAAAGCTTTACTAGTTTATTAAACTTGAATGCTTAAAAGATCATCTATTTTGGTGTTTCTTCCATCCTTGATAAGGATAAATGTTTTGCACCCAAGGAAATTATAGATCCACAGCTAGAAGGGTCCTAAGAGGCCATCTAGTACAATTTCCACCCCTCAATTTAAAGATGAGGAAACTGAGGACTAGAAGGCTAAGTGAATTGCCCTAGGTCACACAGATAGCAAATGTCAGAGATCAAGGGTAAACCCAGGTGCTCTGACTATGGAGCCCATGGTCTTTCTACTATACCATACTGCCTCTGCCAGACTTTCTGTAGCATCATAACAGCCATATAATAATAACCACCAAATAAAAGTAACCATCACAACCACCAAATAATAAGTGGGCTTCTCCCCACTTCAGTAGTCTGGTTCTTGGAGTTAGTCTATTGCTGAGCCAAACTGGGTGCCTTTTCAGCTTAGCAGGACTAGCCAATGCTTGTGCTCTGATAACACAGCCTTTAACAATCAAAGGAAAACTTCAAACCAAGAGGAGATATGGAGGGGGGAGTGTTAGTGAAGGACAGATTTAAAAACATATTGTTTTAAAAGTGCAAAATTGAATTGTCTAAAGAAAAGTCCCAGAAGACCTCTCAGCATTTGCTTTCATCTTTGAACCCTTACTCTACTCCTAATTTCACAAAATATCTCTCATTCAGGTTAAGTTAGTCTACTTATCTTTTTTTTACTTATAAGATTTAGGATGTTCACATTTAGAAACTGGCCTTCACAGTATCAGGAAACATTTTGAAAAGCTGCCTAAGTCCCTCAATATCAAGGCATCCTGCACCATACTGTTTATTTTCTTGACTATTCTAGTTTCTTTTAAATTCTTATAGATATTTTAATCCTATTTGCCTGATCATCTTGAATTTGTACTTTGGTGCATGATTCTGGCTTTCATCTGCCTACTTGATTTGTCTTCTGGATTTACCCTTCCTATTCTTCCTCTGACTACGACCAGTAGGAAATTCAGAGATTCTATATAGTTCTTTTGTGGTTGTTCAGTCGTATCTGACTCTTAGTAATGCCATTTGGAGTTTTCTTGGCAAAGATCTTGGAGTGGTTTTCCATTTCCTTCTCCAGCTCATTTTACAAATGAGGAAACTGAGGTAGACAGGGTTAAATGATTTGCCCAGGTTCACACAATTAGTATATGTCCGAGGTCAGATTTGAACTCAGGTCTTCTGGACAGCTAGTAAGATGAAGAAACTGAGGTTAACAGGGTTAAGTGACTTGGTCAGGGACACACAGCTTGTTAAGTGTGTCTGAGGCCAAATTTGAAATTACATTTTCCTGACTCCCTGTCTGCTGCTCTATCTACTGTGCCAAAGACAGAAAGAAAACAACCTAGGCTCTCAAGGTAGGCAGCTGGGTGGTACAAATGGAGAAAGTGCTGGGCCTGGAGTCTGGAAGACTCATCTTTGTGATTTCAAATCTAGCCTCAGACACACTTAACAAGCTGTATGTCCCTGACCAAGTCACTTAACCCTGTTTACCTCAGTTTCTTCATCTGTAAAATGAGCTGGAGAAGTAAGTGGCAAACCACTCCAGTATCTTTGCCAAGAAAACCTCAATTGGGGTCAACAAAGAATCAGTCCTGACTGAAAAACCATGCAACAATAACAACAATGAGATATGTGCAGAGCAGATGAAAGGTAATCTGAGAGGCCAGGAGCTAACTCCTGGAGGGAAAGGCTTCTTGTAGAAAGTGAGATTGGAGTTGGGTTTGCAAGGAAACCAATAAGAGTAAGAAGCAGAAATTAGGGTGACTGGAATAAGGAGTTAATGATCCCTGATTTAAAGAATAAGGAACAAGTGGTACTCAGGTAAGAAGATGGGGGATTGAGTACTATGTTTGAGGAGCAACAAGCAAGTCGGTGTACCTGAATTGTAGATCCATGGAGGGGATTAAAATGTAAGAAGGAATGAAAGACGGGAAAGAGCCAGCTTGTGAAGAGCTCCAAATGCCAAACAGAGGAGTTTAAATTTAATTCTAGAAGTATTAAGAAACTGTTGACATTTACTAAAGGATAGGGCATGACACTGACAGTCTTAAGGTTTAGGAAAATCATTTTGTAGCCAAATGAAGGAGACATTTGAGTGGAAAGGGACTCAAGATAGAGAAACCAATGAAAAGGCTACAGCAAAGTCCAGATGACAAGTGATGAAGATGGTGGTGGTAGCGTGAATGGAAAAGGGCTTATATATAGTCAGAACACTTAGCTTTACCCCCGATCTCTGACACCTGCTATCTGTGTGACCTAGGGCGATTCACTTAGCCTTCTAGGCCTCAGTTTCCTCATCTTTAGATTGAGGGGTGGGAATTATACTAGATGTCCTGTTAAGACCCTTCTAGGTGCGGATCTATGATTTCATTGAGTGCAGAAGAGGAATTCTTATCAAGGATGGCAGAAACACCAAAATGGATGAAGTCTCTGATATTTTTAGCATTCGAGTTTAATAAACTAACATATGAAATGTTAAGGAAGCAGAATTAACAAGATTTGACAAGGGCTTGGATGTGTAGAGTGAATCTGAGTGAGATACCAAGGTCAAACTTGGGTAAATGGGAAGGAATACAGTGGTATCTTCACATTAACTTGGAAGTTCATGCACTCACTTTATAAGTTCCTCTAAGAGTCTGGATTTCCAGGTTCCTAATGGATTCATAAAATATATTCCTGGAGTACTATGAGATACTTTTAGAAAATCAGAGGTGGCCTTGACCACAGCCAGTTGCTGTCCTAATAGCCCTGTGATACAATAGAATTCATCCATATCTGGAAATAACTGTTAAATAGTTCAATTTTCATTCAAAAATTCATCATTCTATAGGCATAATCTTAGAAATATTAGAACTTAGATGTCAGGGAGAGTGTTCTGCATATATTCTCTATATTGTCTTTCATAAAATGAATTCAGCCATCTCACATTCTAGGACAGCTATTCCACTTTCATTTAGCTTGATATCTATACCTGGATAACATTGATGAGAATTACAGTCATTTATTTATTATTTCTTCCTTCCTTTTAAAAATCTTTTGGCTTTGTATCATTCAAATTTCTCCCTATATCCCTTCGCTCTCTGTGTACCAAAGAGACAATTCTTATGACAAATTTAAAAAGAAGAGAAAATCAGTAAAAACAACAAGTATGTCAAAAAATTTGATGTTATATATAAAATGTTCTATGCCCAGCAAAAGAGGTAGGAGTAATGTCTTTTCATATCTCCTTTTTGTGAATGAATCACTTTCCATATAGACTCCTTTGAGTCTCTTGTTTCCCTGGTGAATGATACATTTTACATACGAGAAAACTGAGACTTGAGCATTGAAGTGACTTACCCATGGCGAGAGGTGGGATTTGAGCCCCAGGCATTCCTGAGTCCAATTCTAGAACTACTGGGGTTAAAGATAAAATGGTCTGAGTAAGAAGTATGATAATCTGAGGGGGGCAGGACAAGCCCTTCCTCATGAAGGTACTATATTAAAAACCAAAAGTTTGAGAGACAAAAGCTTCCTCTTAATTCCTTTAAATCAACTGCTGCCTAATCTTATATTCTTTACTCCTGGAGAACTCTAATTTGAAATAAATATTAGGCAAATGACTGGAGCTAGACAAGACACAACCTGTCTTGATGAACTCTCCAGAGAACATTACTTCAAACCTAATATGCATAACATTCAGACTGGCTACATTAATATCATGTTCACAAGCTTGCACATTCTCCCCTCCCTATCCACACAAGTATTACTGGTTATCAACTTACCTTTCATGAATATGGTAATAAGTAATATGCTTGCGATTTTTTTTAAAAATTGAAGGAACTCAAAATCATTGGGTTGGAAATTTAAGAAACTTAGGTTCCAAGCACAGCTATGCCATTTATTTTCTATGTAATTTTAGATATACTGTGCATCCTTTCAGGTCTGTTTTCTCATTTCAGTTTTTTTCATCTCTAAAATTAGAGGGTTAGGATAATTGATATTTAAGGTACTTTTCAGTTCTGGTATTATATGATTTTTATGACCAATAAGAAGATTGAAATTATTTCACACATCCTTTATCTTGAACTTAAAATCTCCAAAATGATTCCTCAAAATAGGCCAGTAAGCTGTCAATAAAAATTTGTAAAGCACCTAACGTGCCAGGCATTGCGCTATATGCTGGGGAAGCAAAAGAGAGGCAAAAGACAGTTCCTGCCTTGAAGGAGTTCATAATCTAATGGCAGGGGTTGGGGTGGAGAGACAACAAGTAAACAAATATGCATGAACAAGCTATAAGCAGGATAAAAGGGATATAATTAAAAGAGAGATGTCATTAGAATTAAGAGAGGTTGGGAAAGGCTTCCTGTACAAGGCATCTTGTCTATAGTAAGAGGCTACATTACTCCCAAACACTGCAAATGAGGAAATTGACCCTCTGATGCATTGATTTTCATAGTCTTCCAATACGTGAATGGTACAACCATGGGGAAAAAATCCCATTTTGTTCCACTGAACTTGAAAATGAATATTTTAGTTGTGTAGTTCTTTTATTACCTATGGGAACCTCTTCACCAGACCATAGCTTGGCACTGGATATTTATTATCTCTTCATTGATCTCTCTTCTCTCTTCTTCATTATGGGGATAGTTTCTTTTTCTCTAGCTTTTCCACTGCTTACTTTCCACTGAATTTTTTTAAGTTTTGACTTTCTTTCCATCCTTCAGTTAACTTATGAAAGGGCTTTTGTCCAAGGCTTGTGAATTAATTATGAAAAAAAGGTTCTGAAATAATTTATTGCAAACACTTTGCACCTGTCCAAGATATACTGCAACTGCTGTCTTCCTTTTATTATCAAATGTAAGTCTATTAAAGATTGTCTTTAAACTAGTTCTTCAGTCTTTCTCTCCCATACAAAGATGATTTTTCCCTTGGCACTCAGTTGTTATTTGATGATCATTTTTTGTTTCTTCATACTTACTTAGCCAATTGTTCTGTAATTTTATCAGGGAAAAATTTAAGGTATAAAGAATGACAAAAAGCTTACATGACATAAAAAATTCCTCAACTTAATAAAACATCTAGTCTATCTGACTGTTTGGTATCATGTAGAAAAAACATCCACAATAAAAAAACAACAAATATTTATTAATATCTATTGTGTGTCAGGCACTGTGTTAGACCCTGGTATACAAAACAGAAATGAAACTGTCTCTGTCCCTGAGGAATTTTCATTCAATAAAGATGACATTTATACATATAAATATATACTATATAAAATATGTACAAAATAAATGCAAAATACTTTTGAGGTGGGGACTAATAGCTGCAGGAACCTCTAAAGGCACTAAAAGGAGATGGCACTTGAGCTGACTTTCAAAAGAAAAGAGATAGAGATGAGGAGGTGTGGGGCACAGCCAGTGCAAATGCACAGAAATGGGAGATGAAATTTAGTGTGTGAGGAATTGCAAGAAGATCAGCCTGAAGAGACTACTAAGTGTTGGAAGGGAGTAATAATACATGACAGGGTTAGGAAGACTTGTTGGTACTAGGTTTTGAAGGACTTCAAATGCAAAAGACAGAATTTTGTACTTGCTTTTAGAGGAAATAGAAGATCATTGAAGGTTTTTTTTTTTGTTAGAAAAACAGTGATGTGGTCAGATCATCACTTTAGAGAAATCATTTTGGCAGTTTTGTGAAAGATGGACTGTAGAGAAGTGGGAAATGAGGAAAGGAGTTAAGTTAGGAAACTATAATCATAGTCCAGGCAAGAGATAAGGACCTAAAACTAATTTCATTCCTAAATGACTGGATATCTTAGTATCATATAACTATAGCCATGTCTCCACTTTCTTTTCTAACATACAACAAAATAGCAGGAGAGGAAATGGATATGTATTCCAGATATCTTTCTGTTGAACAATCTCCCAGTGGTGACTGCTTAGCTTTTTTTCTCCTTGAGGAAATCTGAGACAACTGAGTAGCTTCTACTTTATTCCTACCTCCCAACTGTCTTCTAGAATATTCACAATTTTCTGATATGTCACCCAGAACCATCTATCTACCTTGTAGGCCAGTATCATTGCTTACTGAAATCTACAAATTTTCTTCTGTTTTGCTGTAAGAAAATTATATTTTACAACGTGTATGAAAGAATTTCTTAGCAATTTAAAAACTGAATTTACTATGTTTAAAAAGGAAACAGGAAAAAGAATTACTAATTTAATTAATTCATATTTTGATTGTACTTTACGATTTGCATATCTGAATGTCATTCTTATGAGTTATTTCCATTTGATATATGACAAAAATGAGGCTTATTTTATGACTTGTCCTAGTCACACATTAAGTATCATAGCCAAGATACAAATCTTGGTAGCCTGATAGAAAAGCAAGAACTTCTACAATTTCACACTTGTAATCTGTCATAAAATTATAAGATTTGAGAAGTAAGTCATAGTTTCTTATCTTGCGTTATCCTTCATGAGATGAATAAACTACATTATCTACAAAATCTAGCCTTTAGTTAAACACTTCTAGCCATGTGGAGTCAGTACCTCATGAAGGAACCCATTGAACTCTTAGATAAATCTAATTGCTACACAATTATTCCTTATACTGAACCAAAATCAACTTCTCTATCACTTTTATCAATTGAACTTAGTTTTCCAATCTAGAGATAAGAATAATAACAAGTCCTTCTTCCATAGAAAGATATTATTGATCTAGACCTCGAAGGAATTCTAGAGTTCATCTAGTTCAATATCATCATTGGCTATCGACTCACTCAGTCATATAGGTAGTAAGCATCAAAGGCCAGATTTGAACCCAAGTTATCTAAATCTAGAGTCAATATTTTTTCCATGATGATATGCTACCTCCCTCACAAGACAGCTTCCAAAATTTCTGAATGCAGACAGGTCTCCACTGGGTCTTCTCTTCTCCAACTTCATCTCCAGAAGGAAGGGATTGTCTATGGTATCCAAAGTTTTTCTCCCGCAGGCTATATCTCTTCATTCTCCCTCGCCCTCCCCCCCCCCCCCAAATCATGTCTAATGAGACATGGTTACAGATCCCTCATCTTCTTGTCCACTGTCCTTTGGAAATTCCCAATTTGTCTGTGTGTCTTATAAAAATGTGTTGTCAGAGAAGTTAATAAAATATTCCAGGTCTGTCTAATGAAAACAGATTAAACTAAAAGTCATTTGTTCTAGAACAAGGGTTAGAAATTACAGCTGAGAGTCAAATTGAGCCTTCTGCCTGTTTTTGTATAGCCCACAAGCTAAGAGAGGTTTTAATATCTTAAAATATAATGAAATTTTATTTTTCAATCAAGACCTTGCTGAAATCTAGGTAAATTATACCTACAGTATCTCCTTGGTCTACCAGTCAAGTAATCTTTTTTTAAGGGAATGAGGTTAATTTGGCATGATTCATTCATAGTGAACCATATTAGCTCTTCCTTATCAACACTGTCTTTTAGAAGCTCTATATCACTAATTGAACAATCTGTTCTAGAGTTTTTCCAAGAAATACTATTAATTTCCTTGATCTATCATTTACAGAATATATCTCCATCTTTTTTGCAAAATCAAGACAACATTTGTCCATCTCCAGTTCTATGGCATTTATCCCCCATTCTTTAAAGGTCATTTTGCATAGATGTTATTCAAAAATTCCTTCAGTTCCTTGCTCATTCCATTTTTAAAAAAATTGAATTACTTAGTAGGTCATTTATTTGGGTACCTTGACTCAAATATTGAGAGAAACTATGTGTTTTCTTTAGTATCTTCTCACATATCTTTGATTTCATTTCCTTCAACCATTTTTTTTTGTTTTATCCTGTCTACTCTAACATTCAACTTTATGGAGAAATCAAAAACAAAATTGAATTTGAGTAGTTCTATTTTCAATCTGTGTCATCAGTCATCACCAAGCATCATTTCATGCCTCCCTTCATATTAAATTGAGAGGGAGCTTAGTAGACACAGAACTAGACTTGGAGTCAGTTAAGATCTGCTTTTGAGTACTGTCTCAAGTGCTTAATACTTAGACAAGGCCTCTTATAGGCTTAGTTTCCTTCTTTGGAAATTGAAAATAATAAAAGCTATAGCACTTACTCAAATAAACAGAAAAAAATATTACAAAATACCTATAAAGCAATTTTGAGGATGAAGGGAACTTTACAACTGGGGATATCAACAAAGACCTCCTAGAATAGATGACATGAGCTTAGCCTTAGAAGGAACTCAAGATTCCAAGAGGAGAGTGATGATGAAGACTGGAATTTCAGGCATGAGAAGGCATTGAATGTTAAGTATGGTAGAGACCTAGTAAGTCAACTTGACTAGAATATAGGGTATGCTGTTGGGAAATACTGCACAATCAGTCTAGCAAGAATGAATTTCTAGCCCTTTACAATCTGACTTTGGACCACTGCAGTTTCTTGAAGAAGGGAATGACATAGCCAGACTTATGCTTCAGAAAAATTTATTTGGCAGTTGTATGGAGGATGGATTAGAGGAGGGACAAATAGAGACATATGAACTAATTAGGAGGGTATTTCAATACTCTAGGCCAGAAGTATCAGGACCTTGAACTAGGATGGTTTCCATATGAGAAAAGAGAACAGGTCAGGAAAATAAACTCCTTAGATGATCACTAACAAAATAGATTCTTGAACCTACTGAGAAGTAAAATAATTTCTCTCCATTGTCTCAAAAATATATTTAAAACAATATATAAAGTCAACATTGATTGGCATTATATAATCTAAGCAATTCCTTCTGAATAAAGCATATTTTCTAATCCTTGCCTATTAATTTCATGATTAAATATAGACTCCTTTATAAGGTTTCTAACACTGTTCATAACCTCACCTTTCCTAATTTTTTAGTCTTCTTAGACAACATACTCCTACACACGCTCTATGGTTGAGCCATACTTCCTGCTTTTCACATGTGATGCTCCATTTCCCATTTCTATGCCTTTGCCTTGAACATCTCACACTTGTGGACTGCTTTCCCTTTTGAGCCCCTTAGAATCTCTGACTTCCTTTATGGTTGAGCTCAAACACCACCTCTTGCAGGAGACCTTTACTCTCCACTTGTTAGTGTCTTCCTTCCTAAGACAGGTTTCGATCTACTCTATATTTTGTATGTATTGATTTGTGTAGGTTGTCATACCCATTAGAATGTGTAATACTTGGGGACAGGGAATACTTATTATTCTTTTCTTATATCCCCATTGACTTGAACATAAAAAAAAAAAGCCAGTCACACAGTTATTTGTACATAGAAAACAATAAATGCTTGTTGATTGATTGATAGATCCTATCACTGCTATATTGTAGAAGTGAGTGTCCTCTTACTGGACCTAAGTGGTCTTTATAAAGTCATACTTTTGTCTAGTGGCAGCACAGTGGATAGAGCACTAGACTTGGAGTCAGGAAAACCTGAGTTCAAATCCAGCCTCAGATATTTACTTGCTGTGTGACTCTGGGAAAATTGCTTAACTCTGTTTGCCTCAGTTTCCTCCTTTGTAAAATGAGCTGGGGAAAGAAATGACAAACCACTCCAGTATCTTTGTCAAGAAAACCACAAATGGGTTTACAAAGAGTCAAACATAACTGAAACAAAACAACAACACTTCTGTTTTTGTGTTAAAATGTCAAATTACATTAATCTTGCTTATTGGTATAAAAACATCACAGGTCATAAACACTGCTACTGTTGCTATTCTCATTAATTTTCACATTTGAATTATTTTCCCTACTTATCATACTTTTTGTTCTTTACAATATTTGCTTTAATTACTTTATCTGTGTATTGTTAATTTCCACTCCATTTCAGTTTAATACTTTCTTGAGAAGATCAACAAGTCTTTAGGCAATATCATTCTTTTTATTTCTGTTTTTGGGCATTATATTTATTTATTCACTTTACATTCATTTGTAATCTGTCCCTCTCATTTCCTCTCTTTCCCAACTGAACGATAAGAGATAGTGAAATAAAAATAAAACTCTAATAACCAATATGCAGTCCGGTAAAGTCCAGCAAAACATATTCTCATGAGTCATGTCAAAATATGTTCCTCACTCTCATTTTAAGTCCATTACTTCTCCAATAGAAGATGGATAGCTTCAGCTTTGATTTTCTGACATTTGCATTTGTCTTTGCATTGATTAGAGTTCTAAAGCCTTTCAAAGTTGTTTCTTCTTATAATGTGCCATTATTGTATATATTATTCTAGTCCCGCACACTTCACTCTGTATGAGTTCATAAATCTTCCCAGTTTCTTCTAAAACTTTCTATTTCATCATTTCCCATAGGCAATAATACTCTTTTCCATTCATATCTGTTGAGTTATTCACCAAAGGATGGGAATCTCATTGGTTTCCAGTTTTTGCCATTCCACAAACCAGTCATAAATACTTTTGCACATATTTGTCTTTTTCTCTTTCTTTGATCTCTTTGGCATATAGATCTAGTAATGGTACTGCTGGGTCAAAGGGCTTGTTGACAGTTTAATGATTTTTGGAACAAAATTTGAAATAAATTGCTTTCCAGATTGACTGGGCAAATTGATAGTCCCACTTGTTTTCCAACAACCTCTTTCACATTTTTCATTTTCTTCTTGTTAATGTCTTTGCCAATCTGATAGACATAGCATGCTTAATATGCATTTCTCTAATTATTATTAATTTGAAATTTTTTCAAATGTTTGCTGATAGTTTAGATTTCTTTCTTTGAATACTGCCTAATTATATCGTTTGACTTGATCATATCACTTTATCTGTTGAGGAATGGTTCTAATTCTTATAAATTTGAACCAGTTCCTTATGTATCTTCAATATGGGACCTTTAACACTGAAATTTGTGTGAAATTTTTTTTTCCTGTTGCCTATTTCCTTTTAATTTTAACTAGGTAACTCCAATTACATTGCTTTTTTTGTAAATACTTTATAATATTTTATATAATTGAAATTGTCCATTTTATCTTCTGTGATCCTATTTACCAAAGGCTGTTTGGTCATGAATTTCTCTCCTATTCATAATCTCAATGTTAATTTCTTACATGTTTCTTTAATTTGCTTATGACATCACCTTTTATGTCTAACTTATATATGTATCAGAGTTTATTTTGGATATATGATGCGCTGTATTCATCTATACTTGTTTCTGCCAGGCAGCTTTCCAGGTTCCCTGGCAATTTTTGCCAAATGTGAATTCTTACCCCAGTAAGTGGGATGCTTGGGCTTATGGAACACCATGCTTTTGTGTGGTTAAAATCATTCTTCTCAGACCTTTTAAGGTGTACCATCCACTTCAAAGAATGCACTATCCTACTTTTAGAAAACAGGGTAAAAACAAAAGAAATCACTCTTCAGCACTCCCTACTTAGCACATTATTAATTTCTCAGATCTTCCTTTCCCTTCCAAAATCCCCAAAATTGAATGGAATAAGTAAAACATCATCTGTACCCCTAATGCTTTCTTCCTCAGGATGCCTGAATCACTAGCTATTTTTCCTTAGCTTCTATAGGAAGCATCATTCTTTCTACATTAATCATGAGAAATAGGTAGTAGGTCAGCAGGTTTTATAAGTAACATGACATGCAGATTAAGTCACACCCACTTCTCCTCTGAAAGAATTCATGGGAAAGTGACAATTAGAATGAATATTCAAATACCTGTTTTAAGAGGTGAAGGTTAAGATCAGCTTCTAATGGGTGAAGAAAAGAGATGAGATTTTTCATGTTTTTATGTCAAGTCTTGGCTATAGGCCTGTTTTTCTCAGTAAGAAAAAATGACTAAGAAATATAGTGAGAACTAGGTTAGAAATTTCAATTTATCTCAGAAGCAAGCAGGCATCTATCTTTTGATGTAAATAATTCAGTCAAAAAATCACATAAATTTTAAACTTTGAAGGGACCTCAATAGCCATCTAGTCCAACTCAAACAATAACAACACAAAATTCTACTATAACATATCTGAGAAGTGATCGTCTAAAATTCTGAAGATTTCCAAAGAAGAACTCATCATCTCGTAAAGTAACCCATTCAACTTTTGGGCTGCTTATTTAGGAAGCTTTTCCCCCTGACATCAATTTTAAAATTGTCTCTTTTCACCTTCTACCCATTGCTCCTGGTTTCTCCCTCTAGGGCCAAATAGAACAAGTCCATTACCTTTTCCACTGACAGTCCTCTGAATATTTAATGGAAGGTTATTAACTTCCCTGCCTTGAGTCTTCTCCTCTCCAGGCTAAATTTGCCCTCTTCCTTCAAACTGATACTCATATGACATGGACTTAAGGATTTTCAGCATATCAGTTGCTCTCCTTGTGAATTGTGGTCTTATTAGATTCTGGATAGTTCTCTAATCTCTCAAGATCTTTTTTTTTTTGGATTCCAATTCTGTCATCCATTGTTTTAGCTATCCCTTCTAGTTTGGTACCATCTATAAATCTGATGAGTATGCCATTTAGGTCTTTATTTAAGTCATTGATAAAAAGCATGGAGCCAAGTAAAAATCCCTGGGGCACTCTCCTGGAAACATCCTGCCAAACTGGCATTGAATCCTTAACTCTTCAAGTCAGACCATTAAGCCACTTCCGAATCCACCTGTTATAGTTTAGTCTATTCTCTCCATCATGTCCAGAAAAACAATATGATTATTTTGTCAAATGATTTTCTAAAATCTAGGCAAATTAGATCTCCAGTATTCCTCTAAATTTCAACTTAGCATGGTTTGCAAAAAAAGGAAATATGGTGAATATAGTTTGATCCCTGGTTGATGACAACAGGTTATCCACCTCCTTTGTCAACTGATTGATAAATTAATGGTATGCCAATATGTTAATGATGTGTTCTAAAATTTTCCAAAAAATCAAAGTTGATTATGGCACAAAAACTTCTGGAGAAGGCAGAAATATTAAATGCATCCTTTTCAGATCATGATGAAATAAATATTACATGTAATAAAGGGATATGGAAAGATAGACTCAAAATTAATTGGAAATTAAATAATCTAATCCTAAAAGGATGAGTGGGTCAAACAAAGAACGAAAGTCAAGGTTGCTGACTTGAAATTTGCAGGCTCTGTTCTCTTCCATTTTTAAAAATGAGACAATATTTGTTCTTTCCAGTTCTGTGGAACTTCCTTCCACTTTCTAATATTACTAATAATGGTTTAGCAAACATCTGTCAGTCCTTTTTGTACGAAAGGATGTAGTTAATCTTGGCCCTATTACTGGAATCCATCAAGGGTGATAAGATGTTTACTATGTATTTATCTTCATACCAACTACTCTGCTCTGTTTTTGCTAGTATTTGGCTTCTGTTGGGCTCAGAACCATGATGTCAGGAGCTTCTGATATAGATGGCATGCTTGTCAGTCATGTTATTGACACTTTCTCCTTTGCTGTTTGAAGTATAAGCTACCTCTCTCTTAAAATTTCTGTATCTTTAATAAAATGATTTCTGGTACTCCATTGTGGATCCCATTTCACATGATATTCTCCCAAATCTCTAAACTTGGACCCCTCCTTGTTCAAATCTGACTTCCCCATTATTATCAGATGGCCAGAAAGGTGCTTCCGTACTGAGCAGGGAATTCCAAACCACCACTGTTCTTTTCTTCCTCTGAAATTCACCTGACAGCTTCTGTGACTCCATTATATCACTTCTTGGAGTATAAGCATCTGTTTACTCTTCATAACACAGATCTTTATGAAAGGTCTCAAACCTAGTTTTTTTTTTTTATCTCCAAGTATACTGCTGTCATTTTTCTTTCTTTCATCCTCTGTGTGACCTCATCTACCTCATATCCCTGGCTTTTTTTTTTTTTTTTTTGGTCACTGAAGTCCCTTTCAGAACATAGCCCTCACAGCTGGGAGGAAGAGGCATTTCTTAACTTTCTGTCTGGTGACAGAGACCACACTATACTTTCAGTACAGATAGAAATCATTTTGCTATGGCTGAAATATTTTGCATACTCAATGCCAGTCTGCAAAATATTTTCCTGGTCTCCTTACTGAGATTTTTGGGATTCTTAAAAAACAAAAACAACAACAACCCATCCCCCAAAACAATAAAAACCCCCAAACAGAATCCATCAAAAGTCAAAAACAACTCTCCACAACTTTTGTTGTGGTTGTTCAGTCATTTCAATTATGTCCCCATTTGGGGTTTTCTTGGCAAAGATCCTGTAGTGGTTTGCTCTTCTCTAGCTTATATTAAGATTAGGAAACTGAGCCAAACAGGGGTTGTGATTTGTTCAGGGTCACACAGTTAGTGAGTGTCTGAGGCCAGATTTGAACTCAAGAAGATAAATCTTCATGACTTCAGACCGGGCACTCTTTCCACTGTCCCACCAAGTTGCCCAGTTTAAAAAAAAAGTTACTTGTGGGTGGTTACACCTTATCCTTGAGCATCATGCCTTAGAGACCATTTAGTCCAACCACTGTATTTTTCATATGTTGAAAGTAAATCCCAGAGAAATTGAGTAATATGTCTGTTCACAGAAATAGTTACTATCAGAGAGAATCCAAGTCCAGGTATACCAGACATCAGATTAATTAATTCTATATTCACTGCACCACACAGTCATTTTTTACTCCTCCAAAACTGATTCCTAGGTATACTATATCTAATTTTCCCTTGGTTCTAGTCATATTAACACATAATCAGTAACCCCTTCTGTTTGAATATCTGGGCAATTTCTTGTACCATCAGCATTGGAGGATTTCCTGTTCTAGCACTTAAAAAGTCCTTCAAGGAAAACATTCAGATAACTGGGGTTTCAATGGACAACTCAGACATTCTCTAGGGATTACATAGTAAATAGAGGACTATAGATAGATACAATATTTACTTACATTTTTATGCTGCTTTTCCATTTAGAATTTAAAGTCCTTCACAATCTGATACCATCCTCCTTTTTCCTGCCTGCTCATACATTACTTTCTTCCACACTCTATTTGTCACACCATTAGTCTTTCACACAGGACACTCCATCTCCATTTCATGGTTTTGCATTGGTTGTATCCTATGTGTGGATTACTCTCTCTCCTCACCTCTATCTCCTAGAATTTCCATTTTTTCTATTACTCAGATCAATCACCATTTTTTTTTTTGCATCAGACCTTTGTCTGATTTCCCCTAGATAACTGCCTCTCCAAGGTTACTCTATATCTCCTTTATGTGTGTTTTACATATATACCTATATATGTGTTTTGTATAGCCAATGTATGGTGTATGTGTACATGCACACACATGCATATACATACATGTATATATGCATATATACATGCACAATACATGCATATGTCTAGGAATATACAAACATGTATATATGTATTTATACATACATATGTGTGTATGTACACACACATATATACATACACACACACACACACACACCAAGATTAAAGTAAACTAATCCAGTTTTGTATTTGTCATAAGGAAAAGAGATTGAGAAGTCAGTAAGTCAGTTATCAGCTCTGGACCTCATTTTCCTTGCTTGAAAAATAATGAAGTTTGATTAGATGATCTCCAAGGAACTTATAATTCTGAACCCTATGATCTGATGAAATAATTAATGGAGAATGGGGAGCTTTTAGTATTGGGTTTATTCATAGTTCAAAATAAGTCCTTTGAGTTTCAAAGGGAAATTTCTTTGAGTTTCAGAGGGAAATTATCAGGAGGGCAGCTATCAAGCTTCATTACTGTTCATTTCTAGAATTTCTGGATATTAATGCTTAGAAAGAGGTGTGGTGTAGTAAATCTGTGGGGTCAGGTAGACCTGGGTTGTAGTTCCACATCTGGCACATATTAGCTGTGTAATCTTGAGTAAGTCGCTTAACCTGTCAGTGCCCTCAGATAACAGCTGCATAGTCTTTCTCAATCTGCTCTAGTAGAAATAGTTTCTTCCAGATTGGCTAATGTGATAGGAAAAGAAGATGACAAATGCTGGAAGGTTTATGGCAAAAGAAGTACTATTGTACTAACAGTATTGGTAGAATTTGAACTGGCACAACTATTCTGGAGAAAAAATTGCAATTATGCCCAAACAGCTATGACACTGTGCATACCCTTTGACTTAATAGTTCCTCTGCTAGGTTTGTACCCCAAAGAGAAAATAAAAAGAACAAGGACACATATGTACAAAAATATTTATAGCAGCTTCTTTTATTGTGGCAAAAGATTGGAAATTGAGGGGATGCCCATCAGGGACTGATGGTGTGGTACATGATGGTGGTGGAATACTATTGTTTTGTGAGAAATGATAGTGATTTCAGAAAAAAACCTGAGAAGCCCTATATTAACTGATACAAAATGAAGTGAGCAGAGCCAAGAGAACACTGTACGTAGCAACAAGAATATTGTAATGATGATCAACTGTGACTTAGTTACTTTGATCACTACATTGATCTGCACCAATTCCAAAGAACTCATAATAAAAAATGCCATCCACCTCCAGAGAGAGAACTGATGAACTATTTAAGAACAGAGGATGCATATACATACATATATACATACACACATACATACACATATATACATACATACATTCTTGCTTTTCTGTAACATGACTGTTATAGGAATATTTTTCGTGACATCACATATATAATAGATATCATATTACTTGTCTGTTCAATGGATATGGAAAGGGCTAGAGGGAGGGAGAGAATTTGGAACTGAAAATGAAGAATGAATGTTTAAAAATTAAAGAATATTAATGTGAGCTAAAAAAGAAATCATTTACTCATTGCATATCTGTATCAATGAAATTACAGTACTTCCAAAATACTTTGAAAGGCAGCATTGTTTTATAAATATTTTGACTAATGTAGAAACAAGAGTACCTGGGTTTAAATCCCTTTTCTTACATACATTAATTATTTGGTCTTGTAAATTTCAACTATACCTCCTATGATCAGTTTCCTTCTTTGTAAAATGGGAATAATGATATGTTTAGTGATCACATAAGGCTATTAGAAGACTCAAGGTAATACATAGAAATGCTTTGGAAATCTTAAAACATTATATAAATGTCAGTTATGACTTAAGTTTGAATACTTAGAAGACCTAAAAAAACTACAAGCACAAGAAAAAAAAAAATCTGGCATTTCAGTGTCTTTTTTTTTTTTTTTGCCCAACAAGGGAAAATACCTAAGATACCAAATTTTGGCCTTTTTAAAGTGCAGCTATGTGTGCAAAACATGTCCTTGGGGGTTAAGAAACCCAGCTTGTGAAATGTATTCAATGTTTGAATGATTTTTATGCACTTTAGAAACAAAGGAATGTTATGGAATGACCAATAAACTGCTACAAGAATTATAAAGGCATTAATATCCAAGAAATTTCAAAACAGTTTTCTAAAGTGCACGGTCATTTATGATAAGCCTCCATTCTCACTGTAGAGCCTAGTAAAACAAGAGAACCAAAACAGAAACACAGTTCATGTTGTCTAGAGGATTAAAAACAAAAGTTCACAAGCCAGAAATAGCAAATAATGCTGAGTTTGGTAGATACTCTTAGCCACATTTTTGACCCATTACCATCTAAATGGATGACAGTACAATATACACTATGTTTAAGCCCTTTTTCTTACAATGTTCAATGTTAAAAATAACAGCGATAGACTTCCTTGTATACAGATGGCCAATATAAATGAACTTGTTTTAGAACATAGTAGAAAACATAATGATCTTATATAAACTAGATGGCTAACTTTGCAATTGTCACTAATTCACAGTTAAAACAGATTCAGGCATGCCACATTTCATAATGAAGAGAATTTAAAATTAAACTGAAACATTTGAAGGTTATCAACAAAACAATTTTAAAATAAGTTATCTACCAGTGCATTTTCTTTAAGAATCATTAACTATTTCACAGAAGAGCTGGGAAACAGAAACGCTTCAAAGTTTTTAGAGCCACTAACCAATGATGATCAATTAAAACCAAAAAATAAAGGAATTAATTAATCTACATGTGTTTGTTAAGCACTGCTATCAGGCATAAGTATTCATGTATTCAGACAGAAGTTTATAGTTCCCAACCCTACTGACCTCTACAGCAGCTCAGCATTTTATTAAAGAATTTTAGAAATTGTAATGGAATTCAATGGGCAAAATTATTTGATTTACAATAATTTGTCATAAATACAACCTTTTAGAAGTGTAGCTATCACACAAAGTAAAGTATACATACATAGGTTCTTTCTCTCTCTCTCTTTCTCTCTCTCTCTCCCTCTCCCTCCCTCCTTCCCCCTTCTCCCTCTCTTTCCCTCTCTTTCTCTCTTTTTCTTTCCCTCTCTCATTTTCTCCCTCCCTCCAACATAAAGAAGAAAGAAGAGAGGAAAATGCCCCAAACAACCCAATTCACAATCCGTGGATTAGGATTCTATTTATTTGAAGGCAATATGGAAGATAAACTTTTATTTTATTTTAATTTTTTAAAGAAATTATCCTATGTTTTACAGGTGCCATCACACAAAGTATTATCTGTGTCTGGTACCTTTTGTGAACTACAACAGAAATTAAAATAAATTTTTAAAAATTCAAATTCGTTTTCTCAGGGACATTAATGCCTTTTTATCATTACCACATGTGACTTATTAGCTAACACTTATATAATGTTACTAGCCAATTAAACCAGTTTACATAAATCATATATTTGAACCTCACAACAATTCCATGAGGTCAGTATTACATGAATTATTATTCCCATTTTAGACGTGAGGAAACTGCAGGTCAGAGGGTTTAAGCAACTTTATTCATGACCATACAACTAGATGTCAGAGATAGAATTGGAATTCAGGTCTCTTTGATCTTGTTATACTATTCCATGCTTCCCCTGTTTTAAATGTCTCTTAAAACCAAACTTGTTGCTTTTTCTGTTCTGTGCCCTCTGCAATTCATAAAATTCTTTAAAGGCATCATCAAATAGTCCCAAAGTATAAAAACAGCAAAACAACAGAACAATTTATGAAGGTTGCATGGGGCAATAAGGCTACAAGTCAGAATAATTCAACATTCGCTAAGGCATCCAGATTTATTTCATCAAATATATAAATTAGCCAGTATCAATAAAGAAATTATGTAATATGTAATATGTTTTGCGTATAATTAAAACTTCATAGAATTAATTTCTTTAAGATAATGTGTGTGTTCATCCTTTGTTGCTGAAGAAGACCATGCCAGCAAAGAAATGATGATATGGAAGGGCTGTGCAGGTCACCAGCCTCAATTCTCCTCCAGAGCCATCTGAATCCAGCGACCAGATATTCATCAGGATGATTGGAGATGACCCAGGATGAGACAATTGGGGTTAAGTGACTTGCCCAAGGTCACACAGCTAGTAAGTGTCAAGTGCCTGAGGTGAGATTTGAACTTAGGTCCTCCTGACTCCTGCACTGGTGCTTTATCCACTGTACCACCTAGCTGCCCCAAGAGAAGGAGAAATAGTTACATATCTATCTATTTATTTATATCTTAAAAGAGCAACAAGGAAAATCCTGTTTGCTAGGCTGCCCTAACCCTCAACTATATCCATTTTTTGGTGAAATGAATTAGGACTAATTTAGTTGAACACAAAAATCATACTGATTCAGTTGCTATATCTACTATACATCTACATTCCTGTCATTTTCACTGCTGTGCCCTGAGGCTCCACTGCCAATAAAAGATATGTAGTAACACAATACAAGGAATGAATTCATATTCATCTGCAATGAGGTTGTAACACCATCATCTAGAAGGTTTAACCAAGGGACTACTTTCTACATGAGATTGCCCTGTAATGATGTCTTTAGGGTACCTCAATAATTAAGCCTCTTTCAAAAAGGTCCTAATTGGTCTCCTTGACTCATTTCTCCTTCCTTCCAATCTATCTTCCACACAAGTGCCCAAGAGATATTTCTAAAGCATGGATTTGACCACTTCACTCCCACGCTTAAGGAGTTCTGTGGTTCTTTTCTGCTACTGGGTGGGGGAAAAACAAAACAAAACAAAAACCACAGACTCCTTTCTTTGACACTTAACACCCTTCAAAATCTAGTTATGGTCTTTCTTTCCAGAAATAAACTATCAGAAACTTCTTTTCTTATTCTTGTAGTAGTTTTGTTTCAGCTCCTTTCTGTCTGAAATTATCTTGGATTTTTGTTTTATACATTTGGAATTTATAGATCTATGTACATGTTTGTTTCCTTCAATGAGAACGCAAATTCCTTGAGGCCCCAAATTGTTTATTTTTTGTCTTTTTATGTATAATACCAAGCATAATGCCTTACATACATTAGGGACTTAATAAATATTTGTTAAAGGAACAAGTGAGCAGATTGACACCGAATTTTATCCAATAATGATCAGTGTTTTGAAATTCTTCATCATGAAGGATTTGTAAAGGAGCTGTATTGACTAAAATTTTATTCGATGTCTTGACCATTAATAACCATAAAATGACCAAAAGGGTTTTCACAATTCCTGTGAACACGACTACTTTTTAGTCTACTCATGACACTCACGGATTTGGCAGTGTTATCACCACTTGACAAATTAAGAAAAGTCAAGTCATCATAGATTAAGAATTAGAATGGGCCTTATAGGTCCTCTAGTCCAACTCCCTCATTTTATAATTAAGAAAAACTGAGGCACATATAAAGGAAAATGATTTAGTCAAGTTCATATAATTAGCAAATAACAATGTCAGGATTTGAACACTGGTCTTATAATTAAAAATTGAGTGTACTTTCAACTATATTGCTTCCTGAAAATAGTCATCCCCTTGCCATTTATATCCCTTTGTATAATGCTCATTATCAGAGAATTATCACTTGAAAACTAGTTACTTGTCAAGTTTTACTAGAGAATATTACAACAACACTTGTTTTACTGAAATAATTTTTAGAAAGAGAAAATAAAGATAGGGAGCCAAGATAGCGAATTAGGGGGAACCTAATTAGGGGCTAATTAGTAGTTGAACCACTCTTGTATTCCCCTCCAAACAACTTTAAAATAGTGCCTCATAAAATTTTGGAGATGCAAAGCCAATAAAAGGTTAGGGTGAGACATTTTCCCAGCCTAATAAAATTTAATGGGGTGGAAGCCTGTCTGGAGCCCACACACTTAGTGGCAGCAACAGCAGCTGCTGCTGCAGCAGTTTCCAGAACTCTCAGCCCAGAGATGGTAGAGGATTAGCTACAGTTGGCTAATAACTGGCAACTTTATTGCCCCTAGACTTTTCTGAGTCACAGTTCCAGGGAAGAGAGGAGCATTAGGTACAAGGAAGCAGGGGCCTTGATCTGTGGTTCCAAAATCAAAAAGGAGCATTGATACTTGTGGATACAGGGGAGCAGGGATTCTTCCTGGGTAAGGACCAGAGTGCAACCTAGGAAAGCAGTGATCATACCTCTCCCAGGATCACACTACCTGGGAAACACCAAAAAGTGAGAGACCCTCAGAACTAGCTCTGAAAACAGCAGCATGAAAAAAGTCTGAAGAGTGGGACAGTGCTTTCCCCTCTTCCCAACTCCTCCCCACCCCCACAGTGAACAGAGCCCAACTTTAACATAAAGTTTAAATTTGAGAAATAAGCTAGAAAAGTGAACAAACAACAACAACAAAAAAATTGATGATGAAAAGCCACTATGTTGGTACAGAAGACCAAGACATAAACTCAGAAGAATACAACAATGTGAAAACAGATACAGAAAAGCCTCAAAATGCTAATTGGATCCCAACTTAACAGTGATTCATGGAAGAGTTAAATAAAGAGATGAGTGGTATGGGAAAACCTGAAAAAAGAAACGAGTTTCAAGCCAGAAAACTAAGAAGAGATTGACTGCTTGGTAACACACACTCTCTCTCTCTCTCTCTGAAGAAAATAATACAAGCAGAATTGGCCAAATGGTAAAAGAGGCACAAAAACTCACTGGAAAAAAAAGAACTCTTTAAAAAGTAGAATTGGCCAAATAGAAAAGGAGGTAGAAAAATTCAATGAAGAAATAACTCAGTAAAAAAAAAAAGAAAAGAAATAAAAAAAAGAATTGACCAATCGAAAAAAGTAGTAAAAAATCTCACTGAAGAAAATAACTCACTAAACATTTAAATTAGATAAGTGGAAGCTAATGGTGTCACAAAACATCAAGAAACAAACAAAGTCAAAAGAATGAACAAATAAAATATGAAATACCTCATCAGAAAAACAAATGACCTAGAAAACAGATCAAGGAGAGATAAGTTAAGAATTACTGGACTACCTGAAACATATGATCAAAGAAAAAGCCTAGACATCATACTTCAAGAAGTTAACAAGTTTAGATCCAGAGGGATCTAAATCAAATCTACTGATCACTTCCTAAAAGAGATTCCCAAAGAAAAACTCTCAGGAATATTATGGCCAAATGTCAGAGCTCCTGGTCAAAGAGAAAATATTTCAAGCAACCAGAAGGAAACAATTCAAATATTATAGAACCATAGTGAGGATCACATAAAATTCAGTAGCTTCTGTGTTAAAGAAGTGGAGGGAATGGGGTGGAGCCAAGATGGCAGAGTAGAAAGACATACATACTTTATGTATGTCTTCCCCCACAGCCCATAAAATTCCTGTAAAGAAAGACTCTTAACAAATTCTAGAGCAGCAGAAACCACAGAAAGACAAAGTAGAGAAGATTTCTAGCCCAGGGTGACCTGGAAGGCCGACAGGAAAGGTCTGTCACAATGAACACAGAACAGAGCCCAGCCCAGCCTTAGCCTTGCAACTCTGGGAGGAGCAGAACCAGAGCAGACTTCAGGGACAAAATCCCAGGAAGCAGTAGCAGTTTGCAGAACTCTCAACCCACAGGTGCCAAAGGTCAGTGAGAGGGCTTTTTCAACCTGAGCAAGAAGAGAACAGAGTTCATCCTTGGCCCCAGCCCAAGGCAGCAGCAGAGGCTGCACAGTGGTTTCTAGAGGCCGAGGCAAGCAGGCAGCAACCAGTGGCCACTGTTCCATTGTTGCAGGACTGAGCATAAAGCTTCTGGGGGAATTGAGCAACTGATTTGAATCTCAGCCCTAAGCACGGTGAGCAGGAGCACTAGGACCCTCCTCTTGAAAAGAATTCAGAAGTCAAGTAACTGGCTGGGAAAATGCCCCAAAAAGGGAGAAAAAAAACGTAAGACCATAGAAGGTTACTTTCTTGGTGAACAGGTATTTCCTGCCATCCTTTCAAATGAGGAAGAACAAAGCATACTGTCAGAGGAAGTCAAGGCTTCTGCATCCAGTACCTTCAAAATGAATATACAATGAACCTAGGCCATGAAAGAGCTTGAAAAGCAAGTCAGCAGCTTGCTAAAGGAGACCCAAAAAATGCTGAGGAAAATAACACCTTTAAAAATAGGCTAACTCAATTGGAAAAAGAGGTCCAAAAAGCCAATGAGGAGAAGAAGGCTTTAGAAAGCAGAATTAGCCTAATGGAAAAAGAGGTTCAAAAGCTCACTGAAGAAAATAGTTCTTTAAAAATGAGAGTGGAGTTCAGGGAAGCTAATGACTATATGATAAACCAAGAAGTTGAAAAATAAAACCAAAGGAATGAAAAAAATAGAAGATAATGTGAAATATCTCATTGGAAAAACAACTGACCTGGAAAATAGATCCAGGAGAGAAAATTTAAAAATTATGGGACTACCTGAAAACCATGATCAAAAAAAGAGCCTAGACATTATCTTTCATGAAATTATCAAGGAAAACTGCCCTGATATTCTAGAACCAGAGCGTAAAATAAATATTGAAAGAATCTACCAATCACCTCCTGAAAGAGACTTGAAAAGATAAACTCCTAGGAATATTGTGGCTAAATTTCAGATTTCCCAGGTGAAGGAGACAATATTGCAAGTAGCTATAAGGAAACTGAAGAGAAAATTTGACTTTCAAACACAAGAATCAAGAGAAGCAAGAAAAGGTAAACAAGAAAGAGAAATCATAAAGGACTTTCTAAAGCTGAACTGTTTACATTCATTCATGGAAAGATAATATTTGTTAACCCTTGAGACTGTTCTCAGTAATTGGGTAGTTGGAGGGATTATACACACACACACACACACACACACACACACACACAGCACAAGTTGAGTTGAATCAGAAGGCATGATACCTACAAAAAATAAAATTAAGGGGTGAGAGAGGAATATATTGGGGGAGTAATGGAGTGGGGTAAACCATCATTCATAAAAGAGATAAGAAAAATCTTTTTCAATGGAGGAGAAAAGGGAGGAGGTGAGAGGAGAAAAGTGAAGCTTACTTTCTTCACATATGGCTTAAAGAGGGAATAATACACTCTCTCAATTTGGTATGAAAATCTAGCTTACACTACAGGAAAGTAGGGGAGAAGGGAATAAGTGGGATGAGGGGGATGATAGAAGGGAGAACAATGGGGGAAGGGAGTAACTAGAAGGAAACGCTTTTGGGAAGGGACAGGGTCAAACGAGAAAATAGAATAAATGGGGGACAGGGTAGGATGGAGGGAAAGATAGTTAGTATTATGCAACACGACTATTATGGAAGTCTTTTGCAAAATGACACATATATAGCCTATATTGAATTGCTTGCCTTCTCAGGGGGGATGGGTGGGGAGAGAGGAAAGGAGAGAAGTTGGAACTCAGTTTTAGAAACAAATGCTGAGAATTGTTTTTGCATACAGCTGGGAAATAAGAAATATAGGTAATGGGGTATAGAAATCTATCTTGCCCTACAAGAAAGGATAGAAGATGCGAATAAGGGAAGGAAGGGGTATGATAGAGGGAAGGCATATTGAGGGAAGAGGTAATCAGAATACAAGGTATTACAGGGTGGGGGGAAGGGAGAGATGGGGAGAAAAATTGGAACTCAAAATTTTGTGGAAATGAATGTTGAAATCTAAAAAAGAGAAAACTATATAAAAAAGAAAAAAACCAAACAAAAAAAGAAGTGGAGAGAGGGCTTAGAATATGTTATTCTGGAAGGGAAAGAAACTAAGATTGCAACCAAGAATAACCTAATGGGGTATGATCCTCCAGGGGATAACAATGAATATTTAATGAAATAAAATGATTTTAAGCATTCCTGATGAAAAGCCCAGAGCTGAACGGAAAATTTTACATTCAAACACAAGACTCAAAAGAAGCATAAAAAAGTAAACATGAAAGTATCATAAGGGACTTGGTTAAGTTACACTGTTTACATTCCTATATGGGAAGATGATACATGTAACTCCTAAGAGCTTTATCATTATTAAGGCACTTATAAAGGAGTTTACATAGACAGAGAACATGTGTGTGAGTTATGTTGAAATGATCTTTAAAAAAAAAAAGGTCTGAGAAAGATGGATGTACTAGGAAAAGGGAGAAGGAAGAGGTGGAATACAAAAAATTTCTCACATAAAAGAGGTTCAGAAGGAAAAAGCTTTTACAATGGGGATGAAAATGGGGGTGGGAAATGCTTGACCTTCACTCTCACCAGAATTGGTTTAAAGAGGGAAGAATCTTTCTATAGAAATGTAACTTACCTAAAAGGAAAATAGGAATGGAAAGGGATAGGAAAAAAAGGAAAGTGGGCTAAGGGAGGCAGTGGTTACAAGTAAAATAAATTTTTGAGGAGAGAGAGTATGGAGGGAAGAAACAGAAGAAAATAAGGATGGAGGGAAATACACAGTAATCATAACTGTTAATGTGAATGGGAGATAGCAGAATGGATTAGAATCAGAATCTAACAACATGTTGTTTGCAAGAGACACACTTGTTGTATTTTGTTTATCCTTCATTTTCAAGGAGGACCATGTCATCAGGGTCATGCCATGCAGGATGACATGCCTTGCAGTTGACTTTTGTTTGAGAGAGGGAGGACTGTGCAAGGTCATCAGCCTTTCTCTTGCAGAACTATCTGGATCCAGTGACCTGATAGTCATCAGAATGAGTGGAGATAGCCCAGGCCTTTTTAGGCTAAGGCCTTTTCAGGTACTCAGAGTGAGATAATGCCCATTTAATGAATAGGCCTCTTTAGGAAGTAGTCAAGGGATAGCCCCTTTAATTAGAAAAGAAAAAAAACCTCAGGCTGGGAGAGCAAGGCCTTCAGGTTTGCTGTTCCTAAAAGAAACAGTTACGATTGAGATTCACTCTAAGTCAAGAGGGTACAAAAAACAGCCATTAAGTGGAGCTTGGGCAGGGACCTATTGTGGTCCAGTCTATGGACTTCAAAGTGAATTGAGTTTAAGGTTTTAGGAATGAAAGATGGAAAGAAAGGAAGGAAGGAAGGAAGGAAGGAAGGAAGGAAGGAAGGAAGGAAGGAAGGAAGGAAGGAAGGAAGAGAAAAAGAAAGGAAGAAAGAAAGGAAGAAAACAGAAAAAAAGACAGAAAGAAAGAAAAAGAAAGAAAGGAAAATAAAAGAAATCTAGACAAAGACACACATAAAGTTAAAATAAAGGTCTGGAGCAGAATCTAATATGCTTCAGTAAAAGCAAAAAAGGGAGGGGTAACAATTAAAATCTCAGACAAAGCAAAAGCAAAATTAGACCTAATTAAAAGAGATAATCAGAGAAACTACATTATGGTAAAAGATACCATAGACAATGAAGAAACATAAAAAATATATATAGCCAGTTTCCCTAATAAAAGCCTCTTTTCTCATATATGCTGAGTATAGAACTAAGTCAAACTGATAAAAAATAAAAGCGATTCCCCAATTTATAATTGGTCAAAGTATATAAATGGGCAGTTTTGAGAAGAAGAAATCAAAGTTATCTATAGTACCATAAAAATACTTTAAATCATTATTTATTAGAAAAATGCAAAATTAAAACAATTCTAAAGTACCACCTCATACCTATCAGAAATAACAAATATCTGAGGGAACAAGAGAGAAATAGGTACACTAATGCACTGCTGGTACAATAGTGAATTATTCCAACCATTCCAACTATACTCCAACCATTACAGAGGACAATTGGAAACTACACTGAAAGGGCTATTAAACTGCATATTCTTTGATCCACCAATACCACAAGTTGGTCCATATCTCAAAGAGATCAAAGAAAAAGGGAAAAGGACCTATATATACAAAATATTTATAGTAGCTCTTTTGTGGTGGCAAGAAATTAGAAATATAGGGGGGCAGAGCCAAGATGGCAGAGTAGAAAGATGCACATATACTAGCTCTTCCCCCACAACCCATAAAAGACCTGGAAAGAAAGACTCTCAACAAATTCTAGGGCAGCAGAGGCCACAGAACAATGGAGTGGAGGAGATTTCTAGCCCAGGGTGACATGGAGGGCAGACAGGAAAGGTCTGTGGCACTGGGAGCAGAGTGGAGCCCAGCCCAGTCTTGTCCACTCTGCAGTGCACCAGAAGGAAGACCCAAGCAGGTCTCAGAGGCAGGATCCCTAGTGGCAGTAGCAGGGGTTTGCAGATCTCTCAACCCACAAGTGCCAAAGGTCAGTGAGAGGGTTTTTTCAGCTGGCCAAGAAGGGAGCAGGGTGTTCCCATGGTTCTAGCCTCAGTCAGTGGCAGAGGCCCCATTGGGCAACAGCAGCCCCACAGCACCCTGAAAGCAGCCTGCATTCATTGTTGGATTGTAAAACCCCTGGGGGCAATAAACAGCTAATCCTTACCTCAGTCCTGTGTGGAGTCCTTGTCCCCACCTAATGCTCCTGGAGGAATTGAGCAGCTGATCTTTATCTCACACTGAATGGCAGGCCTGCCCCTGCAGAAAGCCCCTAGGGGAATTGAGCAGGTTATCTGAATCTCAGCCTCTAGTGTTGGCTTGGTGGAACTGGGGGCCAGGTGGTTGTGGAGAGGAAACTCTACTACTCAAGATTCTGGGCACAAAAGTTTCTGATGGCTCCCAGACCAGTATATACTCTTGAGTGTGCCACCTTGGAGGAACTGAGATTTTACAGATCCCCAGAGTATACCCTACTCTTAACAAAGGACCCAAAAGTCAAGTAAGTGGTTGGGAAAATACCCAAAAAGGGAAAAAAATAAGACTACAGAAAGTTGCTTTCTTGATGAACAGATATCTTCTCCCATCTTTTCAGATGAGGAAGAACAATGCTTACCATTAGGGAAAAACATAAAAGTCAAGGCTTCTGTATCCCAAACATCCAAAATAAATATCCAATGGTCTCAGGCCATGGAAGAGCTCAAAAAGGATTTTGAAAATCAAGTAAGAGAGGTGGAGGAAAAGTTGGGAAGAGAAATGAGAGAGATGCAAGAAAATCATGAAAAGCAAGTCAACAACTTGCAAAAGGAGATCCAAAAAAATGCTGAAGAAAATAACACCTTGAAAAATAGGCTAACTCGAGTGGCAAAAGAGGTTCAAAAAGCCAATGAGGAGAAGAATGCTTTGAAAAGCAGAATCAGTCAAATGAAAAAGGAGCTTCAAAAGCTCACTGAAGAAAATAGTTCCTTCAAAATTAGAACGGAACATATGGAGGCTAATGACTTTATGAGAAACCAAGAAATCACAAAACAAAACCAAAAGAATGAAAAAATGGAAGATACTGTTAAATACCTCATTAGAAAAACAACTGACATGGAAAATAGATCCAGGAGAGATAATTTAAAAATTACAGAACTACCTGAAAGCCATGACTGAAAAAAGAGCCTAGTCATCATTTTTCATGAAATTATCAAGGAAAACTGCCCTGATATTCTAAAACCAGAGGCAAAATAAATATAGAAAGAATCCACTGATCCCCTCTTGAAAGAGATCCAAAAAGAGAAACTCCTAGGAACATTGTAGCCAAATTCCAGAGTTACCAGGTGAAGGCGAAAATATTGCAAGCAGCTAGGAAAAAAACATTTGAGTATTGTAGAAATATAATCAGGATAATACAAGATCTAGCAGTTTCTACATTAAGGGATTGAAGGGCATGGAATATGATATTCCAGAAGTCAAAGGAACTAGGACTAAAACCAAGAATCATCTATCCAGTATAACTAAGTATAATACTTCAGGGGAAAAAATGATCTTTCAATGAAATAGAGGAGTTTCAAGCATTCTTGATGAAAAGACCAGAGCTGAAAAGAAAATTTGACTTTCAAATGCAAGAATCAAGAGAAGCATGAAAAGGTAAACAGGAAAGAGAAATCATAAGGGACTTACTAAAGTTGAACTGTTTACATTCCTACGTGGAAAGACAATATTTGTAACTCTTGAAACTTTTTTCAGTATCTGGATAGTTGGTAGGATTACACACACACACACACACACACACACACACACACACACACACAGAGCATAGGTTGAGTTGAATAGGAAGGAATCATATCTAAAAAAATAAAACTAAGGAGTGAAAGAGGAATATATTGGGAGGAGAAAGAGAAAAATGGAATGGGGTAAATTATCTCTCATAAAAGAGGCAAGAAAAAGACTTTTCAATGGAGGGAAAAAGGGGGGAGGTGAGAGGGAAAACATGAAGCTTATTCTCATCACATTTGACTCAAGGAAGAATTAAAATGCACACTCATTTTGGTATGAAAACTTCTCTTACAATAACAATCTTACTGTATCTTACAATACAGGAAAATGGGGCAGAAGGGGATAAGCAGGGTTGGGGAGATGATGGAAGGGAGAGCAATGGGAGGAGGGAACAACTAGAAGTCAACACTCTTGGGGAAGGACAAGGTCAAAAGAGAGAACAGAAGAAATGAGGGTCAGGAAGAGATAGAGGAAAATATAATTAGTCCTACATAACATGACGATTGTGGAAGTCATTTGGAAAACTACACATATGTAGCCTATATTGAATTGCTTGCCTTCCCAATGGGGATGGGTGGGGAGGGAGGTAGCAAGAGAAGTTGGAACTCAAAGTTTTAGGAACAACTGTTGAGTATTGTTCTTGCATACAACTGGGAAATAAATACAGGTAATGGGGTATAGAAATTTATCTTGCCCTACAGGACAAAAGAGAAGATGAGGATAAGGGAAAGGAAGGATGTTAGAAGAGAAGGCAGATTGGTGGTAGGGGTAATTAGAATGCTCAGCGTTGTGGGGTAGGGGGAAGGGAGAGATGGGGAGAAAATTTGGAACTCAAAATTTTGTGGAAATGAATGTTGAAAACTTAAAATAAATGAATAAATTAAAAAAAAAAGAAAAAATGAATTCACCTACATAGCTGGAGTGGCATCCTAAGTTGGAGAGCAAAGCAAGTGAATTGCTCAGCACAAAGTTGATATGAGGATTGACTTAAATATTTGTAAAATGCTTCTCAAATCTTAAACATTACATAAATACTAGCTATTGTTATTAAAGGATGTATAAATTTAAAAAAGAAATTAGAAATATAGGGAATGATCCCTAATTAATTAGGGAATAGTTGAGCAAGCTGGGTCATATTGTGATGGAGTACTATTGTCCCATGAGTAATGATAAGGGTAGGGGTCTCTGAAAAAAGCAAAACAAAACAAAAACATGGCAACAGCTGTATGAATTGATGCAAAGTGAAGTGAGAAGAACCAGGAAATCATTGTCCATAGTAATAGCAATATTAAAATGATGATGAACTGTGAAAGACTTAGCTACTCTGATCAATACAGTGATCCAAGACAATTCTGAAAGACTCATGATGAATAATGCTACTGATCTCCAGAGAAAGAATTGATTTACTCTGGGTGCACACTAAAGTATAATTTTTCACTTTCTTTTTCTTTTGTTTTCTTTTTTAATATTTAATTTATTTATTTTCAGTTTTCAACATTCACTTCCATAAGTTTTAAATTTTCTCCCCCTTTCTCCCTACTCTCCCCCCAAGATGGCATGCAATCCAATATGGGCTGTACACATATATTCTTATTAAATACATTTTCACATTAGTCATCTTGCATAGAATTCTAATGAATGGGAGAAATCATGAAAAAGAAAACAAAGCAAAACAAAACAAAACAAAAAAAGAGTCTGTTTCACTCTGCTTTCCAACTCTCACTTTGTTTTTTGCTTTTTAAAAAAAATGTTTATAAACCCACACAAATCTTCTGTATTTCTATGTATTGCTAACAAAGCCCAACAGCAAGGGATAGAAAGAGAAATCTCATTTAAAGCTACAGTAGACTCTATAAAATATTTGGGAGTCTACCTGCCAAAACAAACCCAGGGAACTATATGAACACAATTACAAAACACTTTTCACACAAATAAAGTCAGATCTAAGTAAGAGCAAAAACAACAGTTGCTCATGGGTGGTCCAAGCCAATATAATAAAAATGACAATTCTACCTAAATTAATTTACTTATACAGTGACATACCAATCAAGCTATCAGATAATTATTTTGTAGAGATAGAAAAAATAATATCAAAATTCATCTGGAAGAACAAAAGGTCCAGAATATCAAAGGGACTAATGAAAAGAAATGCTAGGGAAGGTGGCCTAGTGCTACCAGATCTCAAGTTGTATTATAAGGCAGCAATTATCAAAACCACTTGGTACTGGCTAAGAAACAGAAGGGTAGACCAGTGGACTATGTTAGGTACCCAAGATACAGTAGTCAATGAATATAGCAATCTACCATTTGATAAACCCATAGATCCCAGCTTCTGGAATAAGAACTCACTGTTTGGCAAAAATTGCTGGGAAAACTGGATAACAGTGTGGCAGAAACCAGGCATGGACCAATGCCTGAAACTGTACACAAGAATAAAGTCAAAATAGGTACATGATCTAGGTATGAAGACTGATACTATAAACAAATTAGTGGAACAAGGAATAGTGTATTTATGAGATTTATGGAGAATGGAAGAACTTTTGACTAAACAAGAGACAGAAAACATTAAGACGTGAAAAATGAATAATTTTGATGACATCAAGTTGGAAAATTTTTGCACAAACAAACCCAATGCAACCAAGATTAGGAGGGAAGCAGAAAACTGGCAAAGAACTTTTGCAACTAGTGTTTGCGATAAAGGCCTCATTTCTAAAATATATAGAGAACTCAGTCAAATGTACAAGAACACGTCATTCCTCAATTGATAAATGGTCAAAGAATATGAACAGGCAGTTTTCAGAGGAAGAAATCATAGCTATCTATAGTCATATGAAAAAATGCTCTAAATCACTATTGATTAGAGAGATGCAAATCAAAAGAACTCTGAGGTACCACATTACACTTATCAGATTGGCTAACATAACAAAACAGGAAGATGATGAATGTTGGAGGAGATGTGGGAGAGTTGGAACACTAATTCATTGTTGGTGGAGCTGTGAACTAATCCAGCTTTTCCGGAGAGCAATTTGGAACTATGCCCAAAGGGCTACAAGAGTGTGAATATCCTTTGACCCAACAATGCTTCTAGGACTGTATCCCCAAAAGACCATAAAAATGGGAAAGGGTCCCACATGTACAAAAATATTTATAGTGGCACTCTTTGTGGTGACCAAAAACTGGAAATCAAAGGGATGCCCATCAATTGGGGAATGACTGAATAATTTGTGGTATATGAATGTAATGGAATACTATTATACTGTAAGAAATGATGAACAGGAAGATTTCAGAGAGGCCTGGAAAGACTTATATGAACTGATGCTGAGCAAAAGGAGCAGAACCAAGAGAACTTTATACACAGCAACAACCACAGTGAGCAAGGATTTTTTTTTTTTTTGACAGACTTAGAACTTCATTGCAATGCAAGGACCTAAAAAATTCCCAGTGGTCTCTTAAGGCAAAATGCCTTCCACATCCAGAGAAAGAACTATGGAATTCAATTGCAGAGTGTAGCAGATCATTTTCTTTTGTTTTATGATTTCTCCCATTCATTTTAGTTCTATGCAAAATGACTAAGGTGAAAATGTATTTAATAGGAATGTATATGTAGAACTTATATAAAGTTGTATGCCATCTCAGGGAGTGGGTGGAGAGGTAGGGGAGAAGGAGGGAAAAAAATCTAAGATATATGGAAGTGTTTATAGAACACTGAAAAAAATAAAATTAAAAAATATGGCTAATATGGAAACATGTTTTGCATGATTTCACATCTATAATTGATGTCATATTGCTTGCCTTCTCAGTGGGCATGGGAGGGCATCAGAGAGAGAGAGTGGCAGCAAATTTGGAAATCAAAATTTATATTAAAACAATGCTAAAAAAATAATAAATTGAAATGTTAATAAAAAGAAAGCAAAAATTGAAGGTTTTACACATAGAAAATTAATGGATGAGGAAACTGACACCCTGAAAGGGGAAACTACTTGGTGAAGGAAGTAAAAAATGATCGAATCAGAATCAAGGTTGTCTGACACCAAATGCAGGACATATTTGAGCAGGCCATTTTCTATCTCAAGGGGTAGAATGACAGCATACATTGCCAGGGACTGATATCACTCAGTTCATAAATAAAGTCTATTTCATGCTCTTATGCATGTATTTACATGGTCTGCACTCTCAAATAATCTATCATAGCTTGCATTGAGAATGTGGCAAAAATCTAAACTTTGGTGAGGCTATTGGTATGGCATTTAAACACTTGATATAATGTAAAAAATTTTTTTTAAACAATCTTCATTTGGAACATTACCTCACTGGTTAAAAACTGGATGAAGAATTATCAGGTCAAATTATTCACTTATGTAATTGCCTTATAACAATCACGATGTGCATGGCTGCAGGGCTTGAGTTTGGTTCCTATTACACTTGATAGCCTTGCTAATGATCTTTCTAGGGCCTATTCAATTTCTACAAATAATAAATGATAAGTTTTGAAAACAGTCTCCAAGATGGAAAAAATAAAGATCCTTTAGAGAGAGGAAGAAAAAGAGATAGATGGATGTATGTCAACCTTGAAAATGGAAAATGAATGCCTTGGAGGGTAAATGAGACACAGATACTCAATGAGAGGGAAATACTTGGAAAGCATTAAAATGTTGAAACAGATTCCAGGGTGAGAGTGGACAGCAAATTAGATGGGAGCTCACAATGTAATGTGCCAAGAAGGAACGCCAATGTTATTTTGAGCTACAGAGGCAGCAGCACCATGGCACAAAATGAGGGCAGGTGGCCTCCCTTTCTATATTTTTGGAGTTTACATATAAAGCAGCATATTCACATCCAACCACTTTAAGATTAAAATAGACTTAATGAAGATAAGATAACCTAAATATGATAAAGAGGACAGGATAATGCCTGGCTTGTAAATCTCCACAAGATATTTCCCTATTCTTTCTTTATGTCATGCATTGACTTCATGGAATGTCAGCATCCAGCATAGAGCCATACAAGGCACAGTGAAAAGGCAAGCTATGATGACAGAGGAGAGACTCAGGGACACATTCTCAGCTCTTCCTTTACTTGTGCTATGGTGGAGGAATTCTTCTTTTCATCCTACAAGATCAAGAGGCATTCAAATGTGACCTTGGCTTGCTAAGACTCAGGAAGGTTAAAGAGGACCTGGAATCACAAAGATATGGAATTACTTCCCTAAAATGACAAAGACTTCTCTATCATTTATCTATAGACATCCTCTACATAGGATGAAATCTTTGGAGGTGCTAGTAGTCATGACTGGCAAAACAGATAGGCAGAGAAGTAAGCAGGAGACGCAAATGTATAAACACGTACATCAGTGAGTGACAAGAGAGATAATGGACAC
Source organism: Notamacropus eugenii (assembly GCF_028372415.1). NCBI lineage: Eukaryota > Metazoa > Chordata > Mammalia > Diprotodontia > Macropodidae > Notamacropus > Notamacropus eugenii. The sequence continues at coordinate 113,003,671 of NC_092873.1, forward strand.
ATGGTAGGAGTGGGTTAGAGTTAAAATAAGGTTTAACCTTATGAAAGTTTGTAGGAGTGATGTCCAATCAGTTTTTTTCATGTATTTTTTCAAAGTACAGTGAGTGGCAAATTTCTCTCACTGATTCATTTGGCAAATCTGGGAATAGCATGGAAGAAGGGAGAAAGAGGTGAGTCTTTCTGTGGGCTCCAATCTAGTCTTCTATACAGCACTAAAATTTTTTTTATGATTTCTTCTAACTTAATGCAAATAACAAATGATATGACCATGAACGGTGATTTTGTCTAAACCTGCAAATATTAAGTTTGTGATCAAGATAGGGCATGGGAGAAGACAGATCATTGATTTTACCAGAAGTGGGGGTTGAGTCAATTAAACAGAGTTTCTGAAATTTTGACAATTCTGAGATAACCCACAGAATACTTGTTAGATTGTTGTTGAATCGATAGCAAGAAAATTTATAAAGAAACAAGCCAGTGGCAGATACTGGTGGGATTGTTGTAGTAGTCCTTGAAGGTATCTGAAAGGCATTGCATAATACAACCAAACTGAGCAATGATATACAGAGAAAGACAAAAGGATAAAGTGGGTCAGTAAAAACTATAGGCATGAAGAAATGGAATAATATTATCAAATAAGCCAATAGTCTACTGAACATGGTATTCAGATGTTGAATATAAATCATGCTAATGGAAATTCTTTTTTTTTAAAAGAATGATTGTACTGAGCACATGGACACAGATGGTGGAAATGCACCTACCATCATCATACAATGAATATGGATAAACTTTCATAAAATTGTAGCATCTATTAAGGAAGTCAATAAAGAGACATGGAAAGATTACTGATTAGGTAATTAAGAGACCTAGGTTATACTCCTGGCTTTGGTGCTAGTCTAACTATGTGACCTTGTATAGGTCACTTAAGATTCTCTGAGGATTTTTTTTATTTGAAAAATGTGGTTGATACTTGCTTTACCTGCTTCAAAGGGTCATTTTGAGAGCAACTGAAGTAAGGATAAAGAAAAGGCTTTAATATAATAAAAAGAAAAGTGCAAGATAATAAACTTAAAACTGAACATTTATTCTTTGAAATCTAAAAATTTTATTGCTACACATCTTTTCCCCCCTGGACCAGACCTTTGATTCATAGGTACAGAGAACTGTCATGGAGGAAATTTCCTCTATGAATGGAAATCAATATCTGCTTTTCAACTTACAGTCTTAAAGAATTGCCATGAGACTGAAAAGTTATTTGCCTAGTCAAACAGCCAGTGAGTATCAGAGATGGACGTCAAATCCAAATATTTTGGGTCTCTATCCATCATACCATGTATCTTCTTATTAGCTAACAATCTATTCAAAACCAAGATCATATTTCACTAGAATTTCCAAATCCTTTACCTGTACACAGGCACAGATTTTCATATTCTAATCCAAACAAACCTCCTGAAAAATAATATGATTTTCTTTTCTTTTCCTTCATGATATTTTATTTACCATTTATGACAAGAAAGAGTAAGGTGAGAGAATGGGATAATGTGGTTCTGATTGTCCTGTACTGAAGATGTTAAATTCCTACTAATCCTTTATTAATATGTAATAATGGTAAGTTACACTTCTACAGCACTAAAAGTTTACTAAATACTAAATACTTAGTACTTATGAAGTAGATAGTGTAGATATTTTTTTTTTTTTACCACTTTACAGATGAGAACACTGAGGTTTGGCAAGATTGCAAGAGATCCACATTTAGCAAGTATTGGTGCTCAAATTTGAACCCAGATTCCTTTTAACTCCTAATTTAGCACTCTCTCAATTACACCACAGCCTTAATTCTGTCCAAGACTAAATTATTTTCTAAAGAAGTTCAACCCTTTGGGAAAAAAAGCAGGTTGTAAGTTAAGATTTTAAGAATAGACTGACTACCCACTAGTACCAAGATAATACAAAAGTAGAGAAATATTGTTCCATTCTAAATTTTTCCCCCAAATATGGCAACTGAGGAAATAAAAACACCATGTTGTGTTACTATATTTGAGCTCTGGAATGTAATTTCTTTAAGATTGCTCAGGGCTTTTCCCTAGTCTTAGAATTGAATATCATATTTTCATCCAACACAAGATGAAGGGATCCTCACACCTGAAATTCTGAGTGTCAAAATAGGCATTCATTCAATTAACATCAGGGTTCAGTGGTTTCCTCAAGCTGGAAATATAGTGTTTCAAAGGTTCATGGACTGCTGAAGCCTTAGTAGCATGTGGTATACATTTCTGTCTTTCAAGTGGACACAAGTGACATCTGCGCAACTTATCCCTGCAAGTCTTTGATGAAGACTTCTCTGTCATGGGGGATAAAGATCATAAGCTCATAGATTTAGAGCTTGAAGGGATGTTAGAGGTCATCCAGTTGAATCTCCTCTTTTGATAGATGAGGAACTGAGACTCAGAGAGATAATATGAAATACTCAAAGTCACATAGGTTGCAAGATGCAAATTTCAAAAGGAATTTAACATTGAAAATATAGATTTTTATAGAAGAACTGGAAGGAAAGCAGATACCTATTGCTTGGGGAATGACTGAACAGATCATGGTATATGATCCCAATGTCATTGAGTCAGAGCTGAAAAGTATCTTAAAAGTAAATCCCTCATTTTAGAGTTGAGGAAACCAAGACAGAGAAAAGATAAACGACTTGCCCAGAGTTAGCAAACATATAAGTTAGGATTATTTATTATAAGTAGATTATAAGTTAGAAAACCCAAGTTTTCTTGATAAATGCAACATAATTTGGCCAATGTAAAACAAAACATATTAAGAATTCAGAAAATTTTAGGAAAAAAATTATGAACTGTTGCAGAGAGAAGGAACTAGAGCTAGGAAGACGATTCACACAAAATGACAATAAGGTAAAGGAAAACTATATTGAAAGACTATCAGAACTATGATCACTATGATTATGACTCCAGAGTTGAACTGATAGTGAATCATGTCTCCTGCTTACAGATAAAGAGGTGGTCAACAGCAGCTGTGGAATACTCATACATTTTTCCCCATGATCAGTGTGTTTATTTATTTCCCTCAGCTGTACTTGTTACAATGGAAGGTTCAATTGGGGAACAGAAGTTATTGAGAACTAAGGGTGGTATAAAAATAGGATTTCAATAAAGCATTTACCCTCAAAAAGGTAGGTGTAGATATGTATGTGTGTGTGTGTGTGTGTGTGTGTGTGTGTGTGTGTGTGTGTGTGTGTGTGTGTATTTCTTGGGATTCCTCTCTGGAACTTGTTCTATTTTATTTTCATTTTAAAGAACAGAATCTTCATTTTCTAGTGAATTTTCAAGTTCCACCCTTACCATGTACCCAGATGCACTGAAGTCATTAGGAACTTGGCTTGCCATTCAAATGTTCACATCCAGGTCAGGAATAGTTTGTCCTGGGACACAACAGCACTGGAACAAAGGCAAACTCAATTATGAAATAGAGTTGTTGAAGGCTGCTTTTGAAAAGCTAGTGTTTGAGGATGGTTTTAGTATCCAGATTAGAGATGGAGAAAGAAACAACCTACGTGTTAATATTACTGAATAAGTCAGAGAAAATGATATCCCCTTTTATCTTAGGATGTGTCTCCCTGTCTGCTTATATCTAAGCCTTATTCATTTCTTGATTCTGGTGAAAATATGGCCTAGATTGCATTTTCCATTCTTCTCAGGCATCCCCATGTGCCCCTCCATTTCAAAAACATGAACTGAGGTGTAAAGTCTATATGTGATCATCAAGCATGTCCAGTGTAGATTGTAACCAACTACATTTTGTTGTCCTAGGTGTGCTTTCCACCCTCAGAAAAATCAGTTTTATGTAACAGCACCTGCTCACAGATATAATATAATTTTGAAATGGTTGCCACTGGAAGGAAACTTATTAAGAGTACAAAAGTGTTAAGCACTGAGATAGAACTTAGAGGAAATGCACAATCAGTACAAATCACAAAAAGATAGGATACAATTAAAATTCAGTACATGCTATAACTGGAACTATACAACTGCACAGGGCATTTGCATAATCTTAAAACTGAATATCATTTTTAACCTAAACCAAGATGAAGGAATTGCTCAAAACTCACTGCCTTTTAATACCACATAAAAAAGAGCAAGGGCCATATTTCTATGACTCTGTGATAGACTGAACATTCTCTTCCATTCTGTTTCCTCTGCTTGAAATAGACTTAATTTTCCTCTTCAAAATCTGTGTCCTCCAGAAAGCCTATCAAGGTCAGATGGGACTGGAAAAATATCTTCTTGATTCCTCCAAGAAAAAAAAGGTCCAGCTGCCAACCAACTCCCCTATTTAACATACCACTGGTGTAGGCCAGACTAGAAAAGAAGACTGAGGCTAGGTTCTTGAGATCTATGAACTCAATAGAAATTTAAAAGTAGACAGCCATTAAAGGTTTTTGAGGAAGAGAGTAACACAATCAAAGTGTTAAGACTGATCTATATTTGCTGTGCTGGATATATTGGAATAGGAAGAGCAGAGAGATCCAAAGGATGACTAGATGGCTTCTCTCTCAGAGAATGAATGAATGAAATCAGGTGGTGGCAGAGGAAATGGGGAAAAAAGAGAAGGAAACATGACTCTGTGAAAAAAGAAGAAGCAGAGCTTGAAAACTGATTTGATTTGGAAAGGTCAAATGCGGAAAGAGTCAAAGATGAAATAACTTTTTTGATCCTGATTGAATGAAAAGATTGAACATAAACTGTGTAAAGAAGATTATACACAATGACCAGCAATGTAAATAAAAAGATTACTAAAAAGAAGCTGAATCTTGAATAAATAAATACTGATCTCAGAGAATAGATAATGAAACATATAATAAACTGCTGCATGGCAAAGTAATGGTGGACTACTAGCATGGTGACAGAAATAGTTTAGTCAGGAGGATTCAGTATTGGATAAAATGATAAATTGAGCCTGAGGCAAAAGTGAGATTTTCACCTAAAAAGGAGCAGTGAATAGTTGGAGATATGAGACTGAAGCTCAGGGAAGAAGTCAAGCCCAGAAAGAACTCATGGAAGAGCTTAAAATCATATAAGAGAGGTCAAAGAAAATTTGGGAAAAGAAATTAGAGTGATGTAAGAGAATTATGAAAAAAGTCAACAGCTTGGAGAAAGAAAACAACTGCTTAATAAGTAGAATTGGTCAAGTGGAAAAGGAGACATAAAAATCCACTAAAGAGAACAACTCCTTAAAAAGTGCATTTGGCCAAATGGAAAAGGAAGTACAAAAGCTAACTGAAGAAAGCAATTCCTTGAAAATTAGAATTGGACAAGTGGAAGCTAATGACTCTATGAGACATCAAGAATCAAACAAATTTAAAATAGTGAAAAAATAAAATATAAAATACCACATTAGCTGGAAAATAAATCCAGGAGAAAGAATGTCAGAATCATTAGACTATCTGAAACTCATAATCAAAAGGAGGACCTGGAGAGCATGTTTCAATAAATTATCAAGGGAAACTGTCCAGACAGTCTGGAATCAGAGGATCAAATAGGCAATGAAAGAATGTATCGATCACCTCAGGAAAGAGATCCCAAAATAAAAACTCCAAGGAACATTATAGTTCGAGGAACCAACAGGTCAAGGAAAAAATACTAGAAGTGTCCAGAAACAATTCAAATATCAGGAAGCCACAATCAGGATTACATAGGAGTTGGCAGCTGCAACATTAAAGGATCAGAAGTCATGGGACATGACATCCCAGAAGTAAGAACTACAAACAAAAATGACCTACCAGGTGAAATTATGCATAATACTTCAAAGGGAAAAATGGTCATTCAATAAAACAGAAGGATTTCAAGCTTTCTGAAGAAGACCAAAACTGAACAAAAAATTTGATCTCCAATATCAAGATCCAAGAGAAGTCTAAAAAAGGTAAAAAGGGAAAAGAAAACATAAGGGATTCAAAAGAGCTGAACTGTTTACATCCCTACATGGGATGCTTATACTTGTAATTCTTAAAAACTGTACCACTAATAGTAGAGCTAGAAGGAATGTACATAGACAAAGGGTGTGGATATAAGGTGAATTTGAAGGAAGACACACAACTAATTAAGGGATGAGAAAGAGGAGTATGTTGGATGAAAAAGAAAAGCAGAGGTAGAATGGGATAAATTATTTCCCATGAAGAGATGTGAAAAAACAATGGAGAGAAAGATGGAAGGGTAAGTGAGGGGAATCACTTGATCCTTACTCTTATCAACATTGGCTCAAAGAGGGAAAATATACACAATAAGTTGATTATAGAAATCCATGTTGCCTAACTTCAGAGAGGATTCTGGGAAGATGGCAGAGTAAGTAAAAATTCCAAACTCTCCAGATTTCTTCCACAAACAAGACAAGATATTACCTCAGGGCAAATATATAGTGTCAAAAATAAACAAGAATTGGGGCAGAACAGTGACTGGTCCTTGTAGAACAACCAGAGAGATTTGAAGAAATATTCCATCATGAAGGTTTTGGCCATAGTGAAGTATAAACACCTCCAGGCTAGCTCCATTGGAAAAAAAAAGCCATAAACCCTGGGAGCAGCTGGGTTGGGAGGTAGCGTCAACTTCAGTCACAGGAATTTTCACATCGTGGAAAATGTAGGGAGTCTGATATCTGACTGGGGGAAGACTAAAGGAGCCTTTGTTGACAAGGGATTTGAGGCCCAGCTGCACTGTTGAGATGAAGTTCTGGGTGAGAAAGAACCAGCAGATGCCTGGTAAATGCAGAAGCAATGGTTTGGGGATGCTGCAGGCTGTGGGCACTTGCAGGAGAGCTGAGTTGTTGGCCTCAGTTCCAGACCAGAAGGGAGAACTAAAGGTCATAGCCACTGGCTGGTTCTCAGGGAGCAAGAACATTTCCAGCATGGTGTGCTGGAGGGGAGGGGTAGCTGTGGCTTGGAGGGAGAAAGGAGTGCAGAGGCTGAGCCAGGACAAAGCTCAAAAAAATCACAGCAAGAAGGACTTGAGGCCAGAGGCACCAATCCCCATAAAAAACTGCTAAAAATTAAAAGAAAATCAGACAAAGCTGAAAGAATCCAACCATAGACAGTTATGATGGGAATAAAGAAGACCAGGGTTCATCTTCAGAGAAGGACAGTAAAGCAAACAAAAAGCCACCCCTATTCCAAAAATAAAATCAAATGGTCACCTGCCTCAAAAGAATTCATAGAAGAAATTTTAAAAAAGACTTCAAAAATCAATAAGAGAGATTGAGGAAAAATAAACAAAAGAGTAAGAACAATTCCAGAAAAACAAGAAGATTATGAAGAGAAAGTCAATCAGAGTAGAGCTGAGATGGAAGAGTAGAAAGACACATACACAGGTCTTCCCACACAGCTCATAAAATACCTGTAGAGAGGGACTCTCAACAAATTCTGCAGCAGCAGAAGTGGAGAACAACACAGTGCAGGAGATTTCCAGCCCAGGGTGATCTGAAAGGCCTACGGGAAACGTTGGTTGCACCGGATGCAGAAGGGAGCCCAGCCCAGCCTTGGCCATGCAGTGTGGCTCAGGAATAGGCCTTGGGGGCAGAATCTCCAGTCACAGAATCCCCAGTCCCAGTAGCAGCAGTTCCCAGATCCCTCAACCCACAGGCGCCAAATTTCAGTGATGGGGTATTTTCAGCTGGCCAGGAAGGGGGAAGTGCCTTCCCATAGCTCCCACAGCAGGCAGCGGCCACAAAGGCTGCACAGCAGCCTGTACAGACCACTCTGTTGTTGGAGTGTAAAAACCCCTGGGGCCACTGAAGAGCTGAGTCTTACCTCATCCCTGTGTGGAGGCCCTGGGCAAGCTGGTCTTTGTCCTACACTGAATGGCCGCCCTGCCCATCCAGCTTATCTGAAAATTAGCCCCCAGTGCTGACTTAGTGGAACTAGAGGCCAGGAGGCTGTGGAGAGGTAACTGCTAAGATTCTAGGAACAAAAATCCCTCTCTGTGCCCAGAGCAGTACACACTTGATCATGCCACCTTGGAGGAACTGAGATCTCACAGATTCCCAGAGTATATCCTACTGTTGACAAAGGACCCGAAAGTCAAGTAACTGGTTGGGGAAAATGCCCAAAAAAGAGAAAAAAAATAAGACTATAGAAGGTTACTTTCTTGGTGAACAGATATCTTCTCCTATCCTTTCAAATGAGGAAGAACAATGCTTACCATCAGGGAAAGACATAAAAGTCAAGGCTTCTGTATCCCAAACATTCAAAATAAATATTCCATGGGCTCAGGCCATGGAAGAGCTCAAAAAGGATTTTGAAAACCAAGTAATAAAGGTGGAGGAAAAATTGGGAAGAGAAATGAGAGAGAAGCAAGAAAAGCATGAAAAGTGGGTCAACACCTTGCTAAAAGAGACCCAAAAAAATGCTGAAGAAAGTAATACCTTTAAAAATAGGCTAACTCAATTGGCAAAAGAGGTTCAAAAAGCCAATGAGGAGAAGAATGCTTTCAAAAGCAGAATTAGCTAAATGGAAAAGGAGGTTCAAAAACTCACTGAAGAAAATAGTTCCTTAAAAATTAGAATGGAACAGATGGAGGCTAATGACTTTATGGGAAACTGAGAAATCACAAAACAAAATGAAAAGAATAAAAAAATGGAAGATAATGTGAAATATCTCATTGGAAAAACAACTGACCTGGAAAATAGATCCAGGAGAGTCCATTTAAAAATTATGGGACTAGAGCCTAGACATCATCTTTCATGAAATTATCAAGGAAAACTGCCCTGATATTGTAGAACCAGGGGGCAAAATAAATATTGAAAGAATCCACCAATCACCTCCTAAAAGAAATCCAAAAAGAGAAACTTCTAGGGGATGATGGAAGGGAGGGCAGTGGGAGCAATTTTGGGGAGGGATAGGATCAAAAGAGAGAATAGAAGAAATGGGGGGCAGGATAGGATGGAGGGAAATATAATTAGTCTTACATAACATGACTATTATGGAAGTCATTTGCAAAACTACACAGATATGGCCTATATTGAATTGCTTGTCTTCCCAAAGGGAATGGGTCGGGAGGGAGGGATGAAGAGAAGTTGGAACTCAAAGTTTTAGGAACAACTGTTGAGTATTGTTCTTGCAACTAGGAAATAAGAAATACAGGTAATGGGGTATAGAAATTTATCTTGCCCTTCAGGACAAAAGAGAAGATGGGGATAAGGGAAGGGAGAGATGTTAGAAGGGAGGACAGATTGGTGATAGTGGTAATTAGAATGCTTGGCATTTTGGGGTCGGGGGAGGGGAGAAATGGGGAGAAAATTTGGAACCCAAAATTTTGTAGAAATGAATGTTGAAAACCTAAATAAATAAATTTAAATAAATAAAAAAAGAAAGTGAACCAACTGGAAAAGATCCAGAATCTTAAAGAAGAGAATGACTCCTTGGAAATTAGAATTGGGCAAGGGGAAGTAATAAAGTTATGAGACCAAGAAATTATTTATATATATATATATATGTATACATACATATATACACGCATATGTATGTATATATACATATATGCATATGTATGTAATATATACACATACATAATAAAAATAGAAGACAATGTGAAACATAAGAAAAATTACTGATCTGAAGAACAGATCAAGAAAACATAAATATAATAAGAATACTGGAAATCTATGATCAATAAAATAATTTTGATACAGTAATACTAGAAATAATTAAAGAAAATTGTCCTGAAGTGTTAGATTAAGAGAGAAAAATTGAAATAGAAATAAAAAATCACCAATCACCACTTGAAAGATTGTAGGAGGAAAACCTATCGAAATATCATAGCCAAATTCCAAAATTCCCAGGTTAAGGAGAAAATAATACATGCAACAGGAACAAAACACAATTCAAATGCGGTGGAGCCGTAATTAGAATTTCACAAGACCTAACTGTGGATACACTAAAGATTGCAGATCTTGGAGTATTATCGAAGAGTGAAAGAACTAGGGTAATGGATGAAAATATCATACCCAGCAAAGTTAAGTATAATTCTGAATGAAAAAAAGACATTCAATGAATTGACAAACTTAAATTGCCTACCATTTTAGCAGGAGGGGATGAGAGAGAGAGGGAGGGAAGGAAGGAGGGAAGGAGAAAAATTTGGAACTCAAAGTTTGTCAAAATGAATGCTAAAAATTGTCTTGACGTGTAATTGGGAAAAAAATGTTAGAGATTAGAGATAAAATTATGGGCACTACCTAAAAATATTCATTAAGCTAAATTTTTCTTTTGCTCTTTGTCACAAGAGAGTCTTCAATAGTGATGTTAGGTAAGATGTTTCTTTCTCTTCTTAGAATACTTCGGAGCTTCCCTACTACCCCCAAGGTCAGCTAGGTGGCTCAGTGGAAAGGATTCAGGTCCTAGAGTCAGGAAGACTCATCTCCCTGAAATAAAATCCAGCCTCAGACATGTGTGTGGCCCTGTCCAAGTAACTTAACCCTGTTTGCCTCAGTTTCCTCATCTGTAAAATGAGCTTAGAGAAGGAAACAGCAAACCACTCTAGTATCTTTGTGAAGGAAACGTCATGAAGAGTTAGACATGAATGAAATGACTGAGAGGTAGAATGATTACTAACTGCACACATATTTGTGAATGACTGTAATGTTAAGGCAAAATGCATCAATAAAACTTTTATTTATTTTTAAAGTTTTATTGATCTGTTTTGTTTTTATATTTACAAATCATCCCCATTCCAGGAGAAGTCTTAGTAAAACAAGGAAACAAATCTAACAATACAGTGACCTCATCTGATCGTTTGTACAACATTTGACATTTGTAGCACCCCCTACCTCTTAATTAATAGAAATCTATTTCTCTTCCTCCCATTCCTCACCTTTTTGAAAATAAATATAGAAAACACAAATTCTTAGTAAAAATATAGTCAAGCATAGTGAAGCAAAACAAATTCTCTTATTGACAGCATACAAAAATAAAGATGCATCATTCTACTTCCTAAACTCACCTTCCTAAACTCATCATCTGTGAGGAAATGGATAGAATTTTTCATTATCAGTCCTCTGGCATCATATTTGGTAATTATATTGATCATACATCTGGTGGGATAGTGGGTGAAATCCTATAGTCAGAAATCCCAGTTCAAATCTGTCCTCAGACATTTATTAGATGTGTGACACTGGGCAAGTCACTTGATTGCCATTTGCCTCAGTTTTCTCAACTATAAAATGAGAACCCTTGTACCAAAGTTGTTATGATGATTCACTTAACACAGTAGCCCGACACATAATAGGTACTATAAAAGTACTTATTCCCTCCCCTCACCTTTCTTACAACTTTTAAATTTATTTGTCCTTGAAGTGTTTCTTGTTATCGTTCTCCTACTTCTACTTATTTCATGCTTTAACCAATTCATAAAAATCTTCAAAATTATTCATTTTTATAATATTGATTTCCTAGTATGTCTTGTTCTTCTGATTCTCCTTACTTCACTCTGCATCAGCTTACATAAATCTTTCCACCTCTCTGAAATCATCTATTTCCTTATTTCTTACAGCACAGTCATATTCACGTCACAAATTATTCAGTGATTCCTAAATTGATGAGTATCCTTTTACTTTCCCATTTTTTTTTTCTGCAAAAAGCTGGCATACATTTTTTGGACATATAGGACCTTTTCCTTTCTCTTTGATTTCTTTTGAGTATAGGCCTAAGAATAGTCAAGCTGGGCCAAAGGGCGTATGTATTTTTAGTAACATTTTGTGTAACTCCAAATTGCTTTCCACAAGGGAAACTCAAGACTACTAGAGCCAAATGAAAATGAATCAAATTATTACTAATTAGAGACATGCAAATAAAAACAATTTATAGATTCCACCCGATGTTCATCAGATTGGATCCCTTTTTAGCTTAATGATGGGGGCTCTGAATACTTTTAAGGAACAGGTAAATCTCTAGTTACAAATGAGCACATAAGAAAGAGTTTTGCTGGAATATACTATTGATATCCTTAGTCCATTTATCACTTGAGGAACAGTTCTTATTCTTATAAATTTGAATCTGTTCCAAGTTGGAAATGAAACTTTTATGAGGGAGAAACTCACTGCAAAGATTTTTTTTCTTAGTCAATTATTTTCCCTTTTCATTTTGCCTTTACCAGATTTGTTTGGATAAATTTATTTTTAATTTTGGGTAATCTTTTCATTATTTCTCTGGAGATTCTTGACCTTTTGGGCTTCCATATGAAATAAGAATACTTTTCAAAAAATTCAAAAGAAATAAAATATATAAGCTTTGCCTTAATCACAGACTCAGTCTGAGCTCCCTGGGAAAAGAAGTCATCTATAAAATTTCCTTGTGATCTCCTTTAGATCTGTAGTAAGTCAAGTGCATCTATTTGGGTCTCTTTTTAGCATAACCCTGGAGGCTCTGGATACTTTTAGATAACAGGTAAATCCCTAGTTACAGGCATGCATATAAGAGTTTTGAGAAGGCTAAGAAACATAAGCAGTCTGGAAGGAGGGAGAAAATTTCGTTTTGAATGAAGGTTGCTGATACCCTGGGGAAATTAACCACAGAAGATCAGAAAGATGTAGCATGAGCCAGCTTGGCTCCTAGATGCAGTATTAGCTGACTGTTCTCCCACCAGAAGGAGAAAGTAGAGCCACATAAAACAGATGAAGTAATAAAAGACTGATGTTTAGGAAGTCGTAAATTAAATTAGCAGCATTCCCATTGGATTGTGATTGGAAGGGTAAGAAATCTTAGTCTGAAAAAGAATGTATGGTCATTGTGAGTTTTTATTTTTAATCAGTTTCAGTTTGTACAATACCATGTTTTACTGGGCACACTGAATCCAATGTGAAGCTACATGCCACTTAATAGACACGTAGAAGACAAAGTAGGATGAGATTAGACAAAAGCAATAAGCAAAAGGGAGCGATAGAGATGGAAACTAAAGGAAAGGGGAAAAGAAGGCTTTGTTGAATCAGAACTAGCTATCTATATAAGATAAGTTAAAATGAGGATCACAGAACATAGCGTGAAGATTCAAAAAATGGAAGATAATGTGAAATATCTTATTGGAAAAACAACTGACCTGGAAAATAGAATCAGGAGAGACAATGTAAAAATTCTGGGACTACCTGAAAACCATGATCAAAAGAAGAGCCTAGACATCATCTTCCATGAAATTATCAAGGAAAACTGCCCTGAGATTCTAGAACCAGAGGGCAAAATAAATATTCAAGGAATCCACAGAACACCGCATGAAAGAGATCCAAAAAGAGAAACTCCTAGGAGCATTGTGGCCAAATTCCAGAACTCCCAGGTGAAAGAGAAAATATTGCAAGCAGCTAGAAAGAAACAATTCAAGTATTGTGGAAATACAATCAGGATAACACAAGATCTAGCACCCTCTACATTAAGGGATCAAAGGGCATGGAATAGGATATTCCAGAAGTCAAAGGAACTAGGACTAAAACCAAGAATCACCTACCCAGCAAAACTGAGTATAATACTTCAGGATAAAAAATGGTCTTTCAATGAAATAGAGGATTTTCAAATTTTCTTGATGGAAAGACCAGAGCTGAAAAGAAAATTTGACTTTCTAACACAAGAATGAAGAGAACCATGAAAAGGCGAACAGCAAAGAGAAGTCATAAGGGACTTACTAAAGTTGAACTGTTTACATTCCTACATGGAAAGACAATATTTGTAACTCTTGAAACATTTCAGTATCTGGGTACTGGGTGGGAGTACACACACACACACATGCACACATGCACACATACATAGAGACAGAGTGCACAGAGTGAATTTAAGAGGATGGGATCATATCTTAAAAAAAAATGAAATCAAGCAGTGAGAGAGAAATATTGGGAGGAGAAAGGGAGAAGTTGAATGGGGCAAATTATCTCTCATAAAAGAGGCAAGCAAAAGACTTATTAGTAGAGGGATAAAGAGGGGAGGCAAGAGAAAAACATGAGGTCTACTCTCATCACATTCCACTAAAGGAAAGAATAAAATGCACACTCATTTTGATAGGAAAACCTATCTCATAATACAGGAGAGTGGGGGACAGGGGCACAAGCAGGGTGGGGGGGAGGATGGAGGGGAGGGCATGGGGAGGAGAATGCAATCCGAGGGCGACACTCATGGGGAGGGAAAGGATCATAAGAGAATAGAAGTAATGGGGGTCAGGATAGGATGGAGGGAAATAGAATTAGTCCTATACAACACGACTGTTATGGAAGTCATTTGCAAAACTACACAGATATGGCCTATATTGAATTGCTTGCCTTCCAAAGGGAAGGGGTGGAGAGGGAGGGAGGTAAAGAAGTTGGAACTCAAAGTGTTAGGATCAACTGAAATGTTCTTACCACTAGGAAATAAGAAATACAGGTTAAGGGGTAAAGAAAGCTATCTGGCCCTACAGGACAAAAGAGAAGATGGAGACAAGGGCAGGGAGGAAGGATAGAGAAGAGAGCAGATTGGTCACAGGGGCAATTAGAATGCTTGGGTTTGGGGGGGGAGGGGATAAAAGGGGAGAAAATTTGTAACCCAAAATTTTGTGAAAATAAATGTTAAAAGTTAAATTAAAAAAAAAACAAAAAACAATATAAATGATAGAATGGAAAAAGTCTTGGGAGTTTTGGAAGACAAGGAGCCAATGAAGGATAGAGAAAAGGAGTTAGCAAAGTAGGAGAAAAATCTAGAAAATATGTAGTCTGTGAAGCCAAGGGATTAAAGAAAATCCAGTAGGAGGGAGTAATCATCAGTGACAAGTGCTGCTGAGACAGGTGAGGACTGGAAAAAGTCAGCTGGTTATTAGGCGGTCATTCTTAAACTTTTGGGGGATCACTTCAGCAGAGTTACAAGGAATAATCAGTAAGTCTGAATAAGCATTAATTACACTAACAGTGATAGGCAATGTGCTAAGCTCTGGGGATACCTAGAAGACATTCAACATGGTTCCTGTATTCATGGAGCTTATATTCTAATAGGGGAACTAATGTGGAAATAACTGTATAAACAAGAAATATTGAGAAGAAATGGAAGGTTATCTCACAATGAAGGCCTGGGGTTGTTTAGGAGATTGAGCAAGAAAAGGGAGGTGAAGGCCTCCTGCAGGAGATGGGATTTGAGCTGAATCCTGAAAGAAGCAAGGGAAGCTAGGAGCTGGAGGTGAGGTTGGAGAGCACCCAAGGCATAGGGGAAATAGTGAAAAGGTAAGGAGGAGATAAAGTACTCTCTGTGAGAATCCAGTGTTGCTGAACGGTAGAGTGTATAGAGGAAGGTAAAAACATGTGAAGTCCGGAAGGGCAGGAAGGGGTTAGATTTTGAAGGACTTTCATCCTGGTGGAAGTCAGATTGCAAGAAGTTAAGGAGAGAGTAAGGGTTGGGATAGGAATGAAGTAAGAGCATATGATATAGGCAAATTTCTTCATTAAGTTTAGTAGTAAAGAGATTTTTCATTGGTAACTAAATGAGATGAAAGGATCAAGGAATTTTTTTTTCAGATTAAAGAGACCTGAGAAAATTTGCAATTTTCTCTTTTTAAGTGAATAATGATTTATTTCTATCATTTCCAATCTTTGCTCTTTTTGTTTGTGGTTTTCTACTAAATAAATATCTTTATAAGGTTCAAAAAAAAATAAATAAAAATGAGGATCAATTATCTTGAAAGTTGGAGGGCAAGACAGAAATGAATAAATCTCTTACATCAGAGACAGAAAAAGTCTATGAGTAGGGGATACAGAAGGATGTAGTTAGAGGATTTTTTAAAGGTTGCACTTTTCCCTTCTTATATAATTGGCTTTGAAGTGACATCCAGGTCGACATGTCCAGTTCAAGAGCCACCTTTCAACATGAAGTCTTTCCTAATCCCTGCCAACAGCTGCTGGTGCCTCCTTCCAGGTCAATTATCTTGCATTTATTTTATATATACTTACATAATTTGTTGTGTGGGGGTGTATAATGATCAGGGAGACTTGTAATGGTCTACAGCTGGACATGCCCCAGTCCAGCAGATGGAGAGTGTGCTCCACTAATTGTCTCCCCTGATGGAAACACATTGTGTCCTCTGATTGAATGTAAGCTTTCTGAACTCAGAGGCTACTTCATTTTTTCCTTTGTGTCCTAAGCACCTAGAATAATTCCTGGCATACAATAGACATTGATGGATGTGAAATAGGCAGAAGTTAAGCAAGGACAGATTTGGTAGTCATCTGCATGGAGGTGATCATTGAAGCCAATGGAGTAGAAGAGACCTTCAAGGGAAACCTCTGAGAGTGTAGCTCTGTTTTACATCATTATAGGAACAAATTTTCCTCCAACTCACCAAATGCTTATCTGTATGAAGAAAATGAAAAAGCCCTAGAGTCAGTCCCATCAGTGCTGCTGGGAACCATGTGACCTTAGGTAAGTCACCTAAGGCAAGTATCCCAACTCAGTCTCCTCATCTGTAAAATAAGAGAATTGGGCTAGATGATCCTTAAGTATGTCCCATTTAACCATCGAGTTCTATAATTGTATGATATTGTCATCACTTTTAATGTCTGCCATTGTTATCAGTAAATCTAATACAGGCTCTAAGTATAGCCAGGGTTGTTGGAGATCAATTACCAAAATACAGCTTTAGCTATGACACAGCATGGTGGATTCAAAAAAGTACTAAGAAGACTAAGTATGACCTTTACCTCAGGTATTTATCAGCTACGTAAACTTGAGCAATTCTTTTAATCCCTCTCAGCCTCAGTTTCCTCATTTGTAAAATGAGGGGGTTAGATGACAAAATAGGAAGATGATAAATGTTGGAGAAGATGTGAGAGAGTTGAAACACTAATTCATTGCTGGTGGACTTGTGAGTTGATTCAAACATTCTGAAGAACAATTTGGAACTATGGCCAAAGGGTTATAAAATTGTGTATACCCTTTGACCCAGCAATATTGCTTCTAGAGCTATATCCCAAAGAGATAATAAAAACTGGAAAAAGTTCCACATGTACAAAGATATTTATAGCAGCTCTTTTTGTGGTGGCCAAGAACTGGAAATCGAGGGAATGCCCATTAATTGGGAAATGGCTGAACAAGTTGTGGTATATTAATGTAATGGAATATTATTGTGCTATAAGAAATGGTGAACAGGCAAACTTTAGAAAAACCTGAAAAGACTTATATGAACTGATGCTAAATGAATTGAGCAGAACCAGGAGAACATCATACACAGTGATAGTCACAGTGTGTGAGGACTGTTTCTGATAGACTTAGCTCTTCACAGCAATGCAAGGACCTAAAACATTCCCAATGGACTCGATGCAAAATGTCATACACATCCAAAGAAAGAACTATGGAATCAGAACACAGAATGAAGCAGACATTTTTCTCTTGTGTTATGTTATGTTTTGGTTTGGTTTTTCTCATGGTTTCTCCTATTTTTTTTCAATTCTTCTATGCAACATGACTAATGTGAAAATGTGTTTAATAAGAATGTACAACCTATATAAGCTTGCATGCCATCTTGGGGAGAGAAGAGAAAGAGAGAGGGATAAAATTCAAAATTTATGAAAGTGATTATTGAAAATAGAAAACAAAAACAATTAAATTAAATAAAAAGATGAGGGGGTTGGACTAAGTATCCTCTTATGTGTCTTTCAACTCCCAATCTATAATCAACTTTAAAAATTATAAAAAGTTATTATAATTATATATTATACATAATTATAATATAATATATGATACTATTATACAACTATATTGTAACATTGTACATCATCTACGTATATATTTGTTTTTACATCACTTTCATTTCCAACATCCCACTCTCCTCTCCAGTGCACCATCCCTTGGAACACCTAATGGTGGGTGGTGGGTAGAGCGAAAAGTGAGATAGAATATAGGTAAGGAGAGGATTAGGGAGAAGGATTAGAAGGAAGGAGAAAAAGAACAAAGAGAATGAAAAGAAGAAAGAGGGAAAGGAAGAGAACACAAAAGAAGATGAGAAGGAGGAAGAGGCAGAGGAAAAGGAGGAGAAAAAGAAGGATAAGTAGGAAAAGAAAAGAAGGAGGAAGAGAGGAGAAAGAAGACAGAAAAGAGGAGAGAGAAAGCAGTTCATAAAAACCAACTCACATAGCAACCACATTTGATAGTCTATACAATGTTCCACCCCCGCTGTCCTTTTGCCATCCTTTATGTTATTTAGGATATGGATCCCACTCATTTTAAAGGGTTGGTCTCACAGTTACCTCATTAACATGAAATAAGATGCTGTATTGGGAAAACCATCCAGAGCACAGGCATGGGGTAGCTAGAGTCTCATTGTGGCAGAGGGCCCAAATCAAGGAGGTATGTATTTCATTCCTAAGGGACATGCTGTTTTTCAAAGCTTGACAGCAGAGAAGATAGGCCACTTATCTATGTGAGTTAATTTGCCACTACATAGTTCTTAGAAATAATAGACACGGGATAGACAGTATGGGATGAATATCAAGGTGGCTCCAGCAGCTGTAAAAATCCATTGATTGCCTCCCTTGAAAATAACACACAGAAACTGTGATGGGAAATTTTGTGGTTTCAAAGGTCAGTGATGTAGATTTTGCTTTAGATATATGAGTGAAATATCACCCCTGTGTCCCTTCTACTTAAACTACCTTCTTGAGGATAGAATTTTTCTTTTTCTCTCTTGGCTCTTATAACAGTCATTGATCAGCTAATGTTCTACACTATTGTTCAATCTCACAATTCTTAGAGGTTACTCTAATTATGATCTGGACTTAGGGAAATCCAGAGTCCGTGAGCTTGATTTTTCAAAAAACTTTGATAAGAGTATTTCTGTATAATTGATTTTCTTTATAATTCAATGTACTTTATGCATTGAAAAATATTTTTTTCCCTCAGGAAGGGACTTGCCAAAGGGTTATTCAAAAGGTCAAAAAAAAAACTCTTGACTAACTGAGGTCATGCTGGAGGTGTCTAATATTATCTGCATGGTTGTCAACCAGCCTGGTTCTAGTTTGTCTCTAAATTCAGAGAAAGCATAGTTCTTGGAAGCAAGGTTCCTAGAACCCAATACATTTGGAAGCATGGAGCAATGGAGAGGCCACTAGACCTAGAGACAGAGCTCTTGGTTCAAATCTCATCCTTAGACACTTATTAGCTGGGTGACTGAGCAAGTCACAAGTTCTTTTTGCCTGTTTTCTCATCTATTAAAGGAGGGAGTTTGACAAGATTGCTTCTAAAATTCCTTCCTGTCCAAATCTATTATCCTGTGAACAATTGTTAGAGGTACAGTGGTAACCAAGTAACTGAGATCTTTCTTAAATGGGTTTAATCAGGTTCAACCTAAGAGACCTAGGATCACTTATCCTTTGATGGAAGATTTTCCCTAGAAGTGATTTGATCACCCAGGAATCCTCCAGATATCCTAAGGGTAACCTAGGGCAATATTGAACATACCTCAAAACTGAATTATATCTCCAGGCCTGCAAAATCAAACTAGTCAATGGGAGATAAAAAGAAGGTAGCTATATTAATACAGGCATTTGTCTCATTCTTGTATTTCTGTGCTAGTGTAGGTCAGTGGTGGAATGAGAGAAACTGCTATCAGAATTTTGTAATGTACATTTTATTACCTAGCATGCTGAGAGACATTTTTTTTTTTGCTTCTTAAATGCATAGGTTGTATCACTCTACCTTTCTCTGATAAGTGTTTTTACTACTTAATTTTTGAAGGAGCCCCAGTGGGGTCTTAGATAACTGTACAGATAATCTGTACCCCCAAGTACAATTCTGCCCCCTTTGGTGAATGGTACCAGTTGAATCTCAGAATTCTCAGCATATTTCATTTAATGTGACTGAATCCCTTATGCATAACAAAATGTTCTAAATACATAATCAGTGTCTGCCTAGTGCCAACATTTCTGGAAGCATCCTTTTCCAGGGCAAGAATATTCCCCCAAGTAGGAAATACACACTTTTCAAAAGACTTGGAAAATCCCTGTCCATCCTTCTTTTTTCCTTCATGCCTGACTTTTTCATTGCATACTATGGTTTGTTAGGGGCATAACTCAGAGAGCAGCACAGCAGATTTTAACCTGGAGAAGTATAAACTACTTGTTGTTAGCTATATTCTCTCCCGCTCCTGCCACTTGACCACCCAGAGTCCATTTTTACCATTTGTTGCCAAGTCTGAGCACACAGAGGATTAGGTCACACATGCGACTGACAAACCTTCTCTTGCAAAGCCATAGATATCAGCGCTATAATCACCTTGACGATAAGACCTATCAATCTTGCTCTGGAGCTATAATTCTCCCTTTCTCCTTCCTTCGATCTTCCTTTTAGCCACATACTCATGAGCATCCAGTCACCCACAAATTTCCTCAACTATTAATGAGTGTCTTTGAAGAGACTTTCTAAGTAAAAGCATGGTAGAAGTTCACCTTTAGGATGGGTAGCATTAGGGTTGATGAACATTCCTTCTCAATCATTATGGAAGAAAGGAAGGACACATCTTTAAGTGGGAGCAAGAAAGAATTTAGGTTGGAATATGGGACACTTTCAGTCTACAAGGTAAATGAAACAATGGGACTGTTGAAAGTCTTACTCTTTTCATATTTTAAACGATAAGTTAGACCTTGACTAGTGGTTCTAAAGCATTTTTATCCCATGGTATCAGCTCCATGAATACTTTCATAACTGGGCATGCCAGTAACAAACATTTAAAACTCATGCAGGTTTTCTTAAAGTAATAACTTTCAGTCAATCAACTGGGAAGAAGCAGAGTAGAGAATATTTTGTCTCAGATATTTTATTTTTGATTAGGGGCTGCCACTGGGGTAGCTGTAGGATCACTGCAAGTGGTCCTTTTTATTAACTGGCTCATCTTAATAAATAAGCACACTTAATTTTAGATTCTTGACTATGGAAAAATAAACAATATGTCTCACACACAAATTATAGGATAGTAGTCAAAATGTAAGGGATCCCAAAGATCATTTTGTCCTGTGAAGTTTGGATTCGGGCAAAAGGCCACACTTGAGGACCTAGAGGGACATGTGGCCTCAAGGCTGCAGGTTCCCCACCCCTGATAAATTAATCTCCCCATTTTATGGGGAAGAAATAGCTAAAGCCTAGAAATAGTATATACATATTCCATGGACATACTATACATATATATAGGTACACACGTACATGCATATATGGTATATATGTATATATATATACATTTATATGCTCTCTATATATTTCAAATATATGTTATGTTATTATGAATCTAGTAAGGGGATTAACATAGCTATTTGGTGGGAAGTTCCTAGTGTATATTTTTAAAATTATCAACAAAAAGTTGTTATAGTAAATAGACTGTTGTCATTATATTTTTGCATGATGAGTGGGGAAGG
Organism: Notamacropus eugenii; assembly: GCF_028372415.1. Taxonomy (NCBI): domain Eukaryota; kingdom Metazoa; phylum Chordata; class Mammalia; order Diprotodontia; family Macropodidae; genus Notamacropus; species Notamacropus eugenii. The sequence goes on from NC_092873.1 coordinate 113,025,060, forward strand.
AAATAAGCACTGTGCTTATTATAAGCACTTTACAAATAATTCTTCATTTCATTCTCACAAAACCCTGGGAGGTAGGTGCTGTTACTGCTGTTTCATTGTGGAGGAAATTGAGGCAAACAGGTTAAATGACTTGCGTAGGGTCACACAGTGAGAAAGTATTTGAGGTCATATTTGAACTCAGGCCAGACTGACTCCAGGCCCAGCGCTCTATCCACTGTAGCTGCCAGACATATGGACAGTATGATTACTATAATGTGAAGGTCCATAAAATCTTGTGACTTTGGAAAAGGAGTCCTTCCTCTCCTCTCCCATGTTCACAAAGGGGTTCTGGAACCAGCTTGAACAGGCTTAGATGACCGGATTGCCAAATTTTCAGGGTAGCCTTTTATACCTTGAAAAACTGACAAATGCTACAAATTATGGTTTTATTTGCTGTTGTTAATTGTCTAGATTTAAGAAAGTAATAGAGAAAAATGTTAATAATGAAGGTTATGCTTAAACGTGTGTTCTATATATTTTATATATATGTATATCTTTGTATCTATGTCTCCATATATCTATGTCTCTATATTTCTATATACATACACACATATATGTATATATACATATACATACATGCATAGATATATCGGGTTGCTCAACATTTACCAGTACACACCTGGGTAGGAAACTACACATATGGAACTATATAGTGTCAGACTTCTTTGATGTGTGAATAGCTTTGCTGAACTATCTCATTCCTTCCTTTTTATTCTTTCCTGTTAGGAATAGCTAGCTCTCTAGGAGGAAGGGAAGAGTGGAATATATTGGAAAATTTAGGTGAGATTAAAAACAAACTATTTAAGAGAGGGGAGGTATTTCACACAACAATAGCATCGGGGCCAGAAAGGAGCTCAAAGCTCAACCTCTCTTGTTTTATAAATAAGGAAACTGAAGACCAGTGAGTGAGTGACTTGTCAAAAGTTCTCAATGATAGTAAGGTTCAGAGGCCATACTTGATCCCTCTGCCTCCAGGGGCAGTAACATGTCCACTGTGCCATTCCTTATGAACTATGTATATAAAGGTGTATTGTTACATTCCATTCCCCTTAAAATGGGTAGATTTGATGAGTGGAAGGTATCCCATTGCCCAACCAAACCACACAAAGTTAGATTTAAAACAGACTTAACAATACCCCTAACTCTAATGCAAAGACGAAAATCTGTCTGGAAACTCTGTCACCAAAGCCACAAAAATCTGATCAAGATAAAGAGGAATAATTACCCATTGCGAAGAAAGGGATCCCCAGGAGGGTGGAATTGTATTTTCCATCAGTGATGAAGAATATCCCTGCTGCGGTTACGCTGGAGATGCAAACTGTCAGCACACCCAGGAGGCCCAGAAAAGGCTTGCTCCGCAGGCAGTCTTTCATTGAGCTGGAGAGGGTGGCTGTGGTCAAGATCAGCATGAGGCTCACCAGGATTTTGCTCCTGGCCAAGATGCTGGTCTTATGAAAGTCTTTCCAGAGGCTAAAGGATGCTAGAGAGAACAGCTGGAAGTCCTGGTGCTCCTCTTGTAGTTTCCTCATCAGTTTGCAGAACTCACTCTCCCACTTCTCCCCAATGAGGTCTTGAGTGGCAGAGCCATAGGTCTGGAGGTAGTAGGTGATTTGAATAGCTCTGGCTGACTTGACCCGCTGATCTTTGCTGTTGGGCACATCGACACCACCCAGTTGGTGTCCAATAAAGGTGCTCCTCCCATCCTTGGAAACACAAAAGGAGACTCAGGTTATGGTGGGGCACAGCACAGCACACATTCCAGACTGAGGTTCCTTATTCTAAGGGAAAGAGTCCACTGGTGAGCTTCTTGAGGGTCAGAACTGTCTTTTGCCTTTCTTTGTAACTTCAGTTCTTGGCACATAGCAGGTACTTAATAAATGTTTATTGATTGAATAACCATTAAAGACTTACTCACTGCCCATTAATTGGGAACTGACTCAAATGGTATGAAGTTCAACTTAGGACTAGAAAGTAAACTGAGACTTTGAAATTAACATGGAATATACCATGCAGTATTATCAATAGCACAAAAGACAGCTGCAAAGCCACAAACTTCACTTCCCACCACCCACATGCACATTAATAACTTCACAATCATCCCACATTTCTGTCCCCTAACGTTTTTCTTCTTTAGGAGCCAAATGTAAACTCCTAGAACAGAGCACTAAATTCCTGGAATCCAATTCCATCTAATATGAAGCCTGTCATGAAAGGCAGCATGGGCTGCTGGTCTGAGAGTTGAACTCAGCTCAAGTTCTACCTCTGATATATACTAAGTGACCTTGGGTGAATCACTTGACTTTTCAGAGTACTGGGCAAATTTCTAAGATTGCAAACTATGCTGACATCCAAAGAAAGAACTATTGGAGTCTGAATGCAGATCAAAGTATACTTTTTTCACTTTTTTGTTTTTTTTTCCTTTCTCATGGTTTTTCCTTTTGTTCTGATTCTTGTTTCATATAACTAATGTGGAAATATGTTTAATATGATTGTACATGTATAATCTATATCAGACTGCTTGACATCTTGGGGAGAGGGGAGAGGAGGGAGGGAAAAATTTGGAACTCAAAATTTTGTAAGAATGAATGTTAAAAACTATCTTTACATGCAATTGGAAAATGTATAAAATAATATTAATTGGGAAAAAATAGTTCTGATCTCTATCTGAGGAGAGATATTCCTCAGCCAGGCAGTTCCCTCTACTAATAAAATCACAGATCTAATCCCTGTTCTCAGGGATCATGGTATAAGTTATTAGCATCTATCACCACCATCGATCTAACAACTAGCTAATATAGTATTCTTCATTTTCCTGGCTTAACCATAGCATTTTTATTTATGTACACATGTACACAAAGGGAGAATCATTCCACCGACTCACAAGTAGTTCTCACAGTCATATTCTCTCCTGTGGTGGAGTATGGCTGGTCAATAGATAGCCTTACAACTGGGTTAGGGAGATCAAGAATAAACTGAAGATTGCACAGAGTAGAAAAATGACTGGGGATAGAAAAATGTGTAGAGAAATACAGAGACTGAAAAAATGTCTGCTGACCTGGCACAATAACATACTGGGATTGAAACATTTTTAAGAAAAAAGTACTATAGATTTGGGCAAGTTGTTCCATTTTCTTACTTAGAGATAGCATTCTTTCCCATGAGAACACCATGGTTTCTTTAAGTTAGCAATACCAACTCTATCCATAGGCCTTTGTTGTGATGTCAGTCTTTCTAAAAGCACAATTGATTAAGTGAAGTTAGGGTTCTGCTTTTTCAGTCAAAAACTCCATCATGCCCTCAGCCACATACACAGTTCATTCTCAGCCAGACTTCCTTAGGTTTAATTCATTTCTGGCAAAAAATTTTTCCTAAATAAGAATGAACATTCAAAACATCCATTTCTTTAAATACTTGCTGTCTACTACACACAAGTGAATTTTCAAGGAGAAAACAAGCAATACACTTTTCACGTATGACTTTAATGCCAGTAAAGGCAACTAGGGGACATAGTATTTTAAGTCTTGAATTTGGAATCGAGAAGAACTGAGTCAAATCCTGCCTCAGATGCGTACTACCTGTGTAACTCTGGGCAAACTCTCTAATCTATTAAAGGGGAAGGAGTTAGATCTGATGGCCTCCATGGTCCCTTCCAGCTCTAAATCTTTGATTCACTGATCTAATGACTGGCACACATTGGAGGAATCAAAGTAAGAAGGGGAGAAAAACCATTTTTCTCATAGTTTACTTTTGGAGCATTAGGACAGTAACACACTTATTTACGAGAGCTGAAAGGATCTGTGTGAGCACTGCAAGAGCAGAGATTTCATTGCCCCTTCCTTCTCTGCCCTCCTCTACTCCTCATGTCTTAGTAGATGACTTTCATGAATTGCTTTGCCTTCTCCAAAAGAAAGAATAACAATAAATCATCTAGTGGCCAGTCTACCAATGCCGAGCTTCTCCACATGTAGGTAGTCTGCTTTAAGTACTCTATGTTGCAGACACATATTCTATGGCTGGTTTTGGACTCAAAGCCCTTTCAATGTAGTATAACCTGCAAAAGCTGGTGCTCTGCTGGCATTGATTTTGAGAACCCAGGGTCATCTCCGTGCCATAATGAGGCAACAACAAAGAACTTTAGCAGAAGTAGCAGAGCTTAGTGTGAGGCAGCTAGGTGACATAGCAAATAGAGCACTGGACTTGGAATTAGGAAGCCCTGAGTTGGAATGCTTCCCTAATCATTTATTTGCCATGTAACTTCTTGGACAAACCATATATGGTCAAGTCATAAAACCACCCAAGGCATAAAACCTATCTGCAAAACAACGCGGATAATAATAGCACCTACTTCTCAGGGTTGTTGTGAGGACAAAATGAGATACCATGTGCAAAGAACTTTGCAAGCTTTAAACTATTTTATAAATATTATTGTCACAATACCTGAGATTATTAGAAGGAATTTAAATAGAACAAGTTCAAAAATACTCCTACGAAATGCTTCTAAAAGAATATTTGATATAGATTTTAGATGATACTTGGAAGGAACCACAGAGAACATCTAATACAGTCCTTTCATTTTACAGATGAGGAATCTGAAGCCAAGGGAGGTTAAGTAACTTGTCCAACATAACACAAGTAGCAAACATCAGAGGTGGGATTTTAAGCCTGGACCTTTTACTCTGTAATAAGTTCTGCCTCATGCCAAACACATTGTCTGGTTTTTTTTCTCCCAAACTCAAAAATAAAGGTGAATTAGCGCATTATCAATTCTACTCAGTTCACCCAGTCTAACCAATCTGAGTGAAATTACACTGTTCTGAGCCAGGACTTGAAAGGTTTTTTACTTCATTTTCTATTAAGGTACCCAATGTTACCCTTTTCTTTCACTCATTCTAAGTTTGGCCTCACCTTCTAGCCTTTCTATCTAATAACACCACTGATGGAACAGAGGTCTCATGTGAGTCTTTTGATTACAAAACAGCACAAATTTATGGAAAGAACACTGACTTCTAAATCAAGCAGGCCAGGGTTCAAATCTTAAGTCTGTGCTTACTATCTGTGTGACCTTGAACAAATCACTTTACCTCTTGGGGTCATAGTTCTCTCATGTATAAAATGAGTGATCTGAACTAGATGTCCCTTAAGGTCATTTTCAGCTCTTACACCACGATATTTGGGTGGAAAATCTGTGAACTAATGAGGCTAAATGAATATGGGTCAGTCATAAAGAGGAAGACTAGGTAGCACAAGGAAATTCACTCTGGGACACTGAGACAATTTTTTTTTTCTATTTGATCAATTCAGCCTCATTCACATCAGATAATTCCCCAGGGAAACATTTATTTGCTTAAATTTTATGGATTCCTCCTTTCTTCCCTCCCTTGTCCTTCCTCTATCCCACTATCTTTCTCTTTTTTCTTCCTCCCTCACAGATAACTTGTTTTTGCAACTGCTGTGCCCGTCTGGGTATTTGAAAGGGAAAGGATCATAAAGGCTTGCACTATGTCATTCAGCATGTGTTGCTCTGACTGCCTGTACTCATTTTAGTCATCAAAATGATTTCTGAGGGACTTTTAGTAAGTAAATGATCTGAAGATTTATGAGTCCCTCAGGAGTCATTTTGCAGATTATAATGGATCAAAGGAAATGCTGATAATACAGATGGTCAAAATTCAAAAAAAAATTAGGAAGTCTAAATATAGGTTCTTAAAATAACAGGTCTTCATTGGCTTTGCTTAGCTGTGAAAACCCCATTTTGAAGTTATCTGATTTATTTCCTTTTTCTAAAACAAAAATTCTATCAGGAAAGACATGCTTTATATTGTTTTCTTATATCTAAATGGATGGAGCAAAGATAGTAGATTTCCTTCTTCTTTCCCTTTCCCAAGAAAACAAATACAATTCAAGGTCCTTTGAGGTTTTTGAATGGAATACACTCCTGAAAAAGTTAGCATTTTGCTGCTGTCTCTCCACTCTAATTATTGCAAGAAAACGAACTCTTGGAGCACAATCCAAACATTTTTTTGTAAGGGTTCTTTGAAGGAGAAACAATATGAAGCCACCTAAAACAATTGTACTGGAAGACCTTGTCATTTAAAGGGGCAATAAAATAAAATCAATAAATGGAGCTTTTTCTTGGCTTAAAGCACAGAAATCTGCTGGAAGGCAGAGTGCCCTCACAGCAAAGTTGGGCATAGTTTAAAGAACAATCCTCCTAGGCTGTGATTTTTCTTTTCTTTTTCTCTTTTGTTCTAAGACTGAGGCTCCTTATCTTGAGAAGGCTGGAAGTTCAGTGTTTACTCAGGGACTGACCCCACTGCTGACATGCAAGGGAGTTTGACCTCAATTTTTCACTACCCAGGCCTATTTGACCCTCCTTAAGCAACCTGGTGCCTCTTCTCTTGCACTAACCATCCTGGTGCTGGGCTTAATATGGACACATAATAGGCCCATTTCAGCTCAGAATTTCTGAACTCAAGAGATCACACAGCTTCATGGTTCCCAAATAGCAAGGATTTTGTAATCCTCTATTAAACCACTACACCTGGAACTTGGCAGTAATAAAAGGAGGCGATGGTGTTCCAAGGAACCTCACAAGTCACCTTGCTCAACCTTCTTGATTGACAGATGAAAAAAATGAGTCCTAGAGAAATGAATTGACTTGTTCAATATCATACGGGAAGTAACTATCTGAGCTAGGATTCAAACTAAGCACCCTAGGCTCCCAAACCAGGATTAGCACACTGACTCTATCAATCAACATTTATCATTATTAATTCTTAATATTATTAAGAATCAATCAGTAATATTAAGTACCTGCTCTATGTCAGATGTTTTGCAAGGTGCTGGGCATACAGGTACAAAGAATGAATGGTCTTATTGTCCTCCAAAATATTTCATTGTCCCTCTTCCTCCTGTTCCTTTTTACTTGAAACTTTAGATCTAACTCTAAATCCTCTGCTCTTTTCATCAGAAACAAGCTTTTCATTCCACAACTAAAGATAAAAAGTAAATTGTAAATGGACCTGGCAATACAATGACACAAATTCGTAGTAATGAGTCAATGACTGTATTAGCGCTTTACTGAGAGCAGGTTAGGGGATTAAAATGTGAGGAAAAAACATTGGGTTCCTAAGGGACTGAATAGGAAACTCAAGTGAAGAGGGAAAGGGGTTTCAGAATAGGAAGGCTGGGGGCTCTGGAGACAGATGATTGCCCCTTTCATAATTTGACTTAGGGTTGTCTTTCTGGCCTCAAGAAATTCATCTACATATTTCAAAGGCATAAAGGTTAATTCTCTTCTAAGCCAGGATAGCTAGCCTTCCAATTTCCTTTTTGGTAAAGCATGTTTAGAGAAGGGAACATAGTCCTAACATAAAAGTTAAGCAAATCTATTTTACCAATAGTTTTAGTAATATACAGTATTGTGACTCAATAGTCCCATTGACATGCAGTGTTTTTTGTCCTCTTTTTCCACCACTGACTCATTATTTTTCATTCTACTACCTAAGGGAAACTACGTTTTTGAACCCTGGGATTTGGATCTAACAACAAAAATTCACAGAAAATCTGACCAATAGGTGGGAGAAAGAAGAGATAGACTGAATACATTTGTTGTAGTTTCAGTTTGATTTCTCTTAGGTTTCCAACTCTTTCCTTGCATGGACAAGAGCAGATTTTCATGATTCACCATTAGGCTATTTTCACTTTACTGAGAAGTTAGTTCCTATTTTACTAGCTGACTCACATCACCCGCCACACTTACCAGTTTATTATAAGGCTACCAATGTGTCGAATGAATATCTCTTGTACCTTTGTTCATACCCAAGGGAGCTTGGGTATGTACATTTGGAATATTGTGCTTCCAATATACATTCCCAGCACACTCGGGGAATTTTGGACCCCAATACTCAAAGCAAAGTTCTAAAACTACTATTCCTCACTGCCCCCTGGTTAGGTAGGGTTAGGTAGGGACTGATTTTATTACTTATGTGATGAAAAGAGATAGGGATGGGAGAATAAAAGTCAATCAGAGGTCTTTGGGGAAAACACTTTATCTTTCACACTCTTGTTCATCCATTTTTAATTCCTTATAAAACAATTGATATCAAGGATAAGTCTTAGAAGTTTGTACACAGCTAGTATGTATATGTGACAAAGGCACAACAGAAAAGGAGTGGACTCCCAAAGACCCTCTCTTTGACATACTCTGTTCAGCTTTCTGCCCTAAAGCACACACTGAGGATGCTCTATACATATACTATGTCTCAATGGAGACAGTGTCAGGTGGCACAAAGAGGAACAAGAACTAGGTCAACCTTTCAATCATCCCTGACTGTGTGGATATGAGGCCCACTGACCTAGATAGCAACCCTTTTTTCTTCCTTAAAAGATAGTTTTTGTAAACTTCTCTAAACTTCTCTAAACAAATAAACAAACAATTCAAAGTCTGGAAGCCAACCTGTTAATGAGACTTTCTAAAATGAGCTACACTGAAGGTCAGACAATTCAATTCTTGTCAGCATTTACGTATTAAGCATCTACTAGAGAGGCAATATGATGTAGTAGATAGAGAGCCTACTTGAAATCAGGAAGACCTGAGTTCATCTGGGCTCTGACTCATAATGGCTTTGTTATTCTGGATAAGTCACTGAACCACTCAGTGTCCTTTGGCAACAGTAAGTTGCAGAGGTTACCCACCTGCTTTGCTAGAAGGAATTTCCTTGCTCAGAGCTCTCTACACCAATTAAATCACAGGCCTGGTTACACCTCCTCCATGTATGGGAAGGTTAAAAACCTATGTGAGGCACTATACCAAGTACTGGGATTACAAAAATGGGGGAAAAATCCCTGCCTTCATGTAGTTTACTTACTTTTTACTGGTGGGGGGGAAGCCCTCACATATAAATAAGCTTGATAATGAACAGTCCATCACCGGCTCTTTCTTCCTTAGGTGATATTTCATTCACTAGAACAAGCTATTTGACCATCAAAACTTTACTTATAAATCCCAGAGACTCAATCTTGAGCTTAAGATGAAGAATAATGAAATGAGTGCTTTCTGCTGGAGATAAAACTTAGTTAAACTTTGACTACTACTGTATGATTCTAGGAAAGTCAAACAATTTCTTTAGACCTCAATTTCTTCATCGGTGAAATGGGGAAAATAATCTGTAAGCCTCAAGAAGTGGGCTGTTGCAAGTACTAAGGACAGCAATGCATGCAAAATACGTTGAGAATCTCAAAGTGCTATGTGAATCAGGTATTTTATTAACTTGTTTGTTTCAGAATAGCATGGTCTTCATTATCCTATTCAGAATCATATCCAAGAGAAGGTGTGCCACCAATACACTTTTGAGAGTTTTCTACCTTTAACAAAAAATAAGGGCAGGTTCAAGAAGCATAGCTTGATAGTCAACAGATATCTATTAAGCACCTGCCAGGCACTGTGCCAAGTCCTGGAGATAAAAAGAAAGGAAAGAAACAGTCCTAATGGGATAGTGGGGGGGGGGGCAATTGGATTGGGGTGGGAGGGAGTCAGAAAAATTGGATCTAGGGGTCAGAAGGCACTCCTTTCTCTGTCACTAGGTAGTGACACAGCCTCTCTGAGCTTCAGGTTCCACTTTTATAACATGAGAATAGAAGTACTTAGAAACCACAAAACATTAGCAGTGTGAACCTGAACAAGTCACTTCACCTCTGCCTCAGTATCCTCATGTGCAAGATGGAAATAATAACAGCACCTACCTTCAAGGGTTGTTGTGAGGATCAATGAGATAATGTTTATAAAATGCTTTGTAAACTTTAAAATGCTATATGTTGTTGTTCAGTCATGACCCCATTTGGGGTTTTCTTGGCAAAGATACTGGAGTGGTTTATCATTTTCTTCTCCAGCTCATTTTACAGATGAGCAAACTGAGGCAAGCAGGGTTAAGTGACTTGCCCGGAGTTATACAGCTAGTGTCTGCTAGATAATAGCTATGACTAAAACAAGCTATATAAATGCAAACTATAAATGTTATTGAATTATTTGGAACACTTGTTGGAGCCATTCAGATTCATCTATTCATTTACCATACAGTCAAATATTTATCAAGCACTTAGATTTTCAGATCACTGTCAGGTATTGTGGCAGATAAAGTGTATAGATGTGATCAGATGCTTGACCGTATAGAATCTACAGTTTGGTAAGGGGATTAGACACCTACAGTGATAACTAGTGTAAGTTATTATCCAGTATGTACATAAGCAAGTGTTATGTGTGGGTCCAAGTAGAAGCTATTAATAAATGTTTTCTTGCATTTGTGGATTTTAACTCAAGGTAAATTGCTTTCATGCAATGAAAGAGGACTGGGAGTTAGAGGACTTGGATCCAAATTCTGGATTTGTCACCTGCTACGTGTGTGACCTTGGGCAAGTCACAACCTTCCTGGGTCTTAGTTTCCCCATAAGTAAAAGGAGGAAGCTGAATCAGATGACCTTCAAACACCCTTGAAATTGGAATCCTAGGAATGAATATATTTCAGATCCTTCCTTTGCAGATAGAGTCCCTCAATGCAAATCCCTAAGAAACTGGAAGGAGTTGCACAAGATTACTCCTGCCACCTGAATTCTCAACCCAAACTCTGAGCTTCTTTGGTCTGTGTCATCAGTTGAAGTCATCCCCTCTGCAGCATCTGAAATTTCCCCAAACAGTCTCCACCTTCACAATTGGGAGGAAGATTCAACATCCACAAGTAAAATCAAAGAGCAGATTCCTATAACCAGTCTAGAGGGCTGAGCCATTAACATCAGAACCAAATCAAGGCAGTCAAAAATCCCCAGGTGATGCTTTGGAAACAGAAGGGAGCAAGTGTCATATTTCCTCAATATATATCCATTCCATGTTGACATTCAGATGTTTTCTGTCACTGCAGGATAATTCAGCAGCCCAGCCCCTTCCTAAGACAGAGTATTGTAATTCAGGTTCTATTGATTTTCAATGCAGCATGGACTGCAAGGTTACTGGAAACTCTTGGATGGTCAGCAGCCTCTTTTGCTAAACAGAAAATCTCCTCATGAAAGGTAAGTGATGAGGTGTCTAAGGAAGCAAAGAAATTCTTACCACAAAAGCATTTTCTTATATTTAATATCTCATTTATAATTTATTTGGGGCATATGAACTATGAATTCCAATTAAATGCAATCCTTAGTTACCTGAACTTCCTCCCACCCCCATCTCTTGACTTTCAGGAGAAAACTAGGTCGTATAATGATTTTGTCCAAAAATACACTTTCAATGTGTGTCTTAGGTTTTGTACCTATGATCCAATTTTCCATACCTGTGTTAACACCCATTGAACTGCATAATGACTATTCATATTCCAAATGATGGTCCTGAGGCACTATGAGGTCCACAGTCACCAAGGAAAGATTTACTTGTAGCCATGTAATTTTCAAGGCCCTTGTAAACATATTTTAGAAAGACTGTCAATAATAAAGGTAAAATCCAGAAGGTAGAATCCTACTTAAGTATGGGTGGATAAGAAAATTCAACTAGTCAGCATATCTGGGGTGAACTGGAAAAAAAAAACAACCTAGATTAGCATCAAAATATCTGGGATAAAATCTCAGGTGACTTTGAACAAATCAGACTCATATTCTGGGCCTGGGGTTCCTCATCTATAAAATGAAGGGGAGAGATTTTAAGATAATCTTTGAAGTCCCTTGCAGCAATAGATATTATGATCCAATTAAAAGATGTCTGAACAACTATAAGGATGTGCATGTATGTTTTATATATGTGTGTATACAAGTGAGCACACACATGTGTGTATGTATACACACATACATACACACACACACACACACACACACACACACACACACACACACACACACATATATATATATATCCCCTGGGGTTTCCTGCTTGGTTTTGCTATGGTGAGGTCCACACTGGTACAGCCTGTGCATTTTGGTGTGCTCACCCCTCCAGCCCCGTGCAACAGATCCTCCCCATTGACATTCCAGGCTGTCCTGGGTTGGAAATCTGCCACACTCTGTCTCCTATTGTATTCTGCCACTCTAAAATTTGTTTGGATTCTCTTTTTAGAGGTTTCTGAAGGAGTTTGTCTTAGAGCTTAGGTGAGTACTTGCTCTCACTCCTCTATCTTAGACCTTCACCTTGACTACCTTTTAAAGACACCTATTCACTGAATGGGCATTACACTTTAAGTGAGTACCTGAAAAGCCCTTAGCCTAAAAGGCCAAGGTCTCCCATTGCATCCTGGGCCACCTCCAGTCATCCTGATGAGTATCTGGTCATTGGATCCAGTGGCTCAGGAGGGGAAAGTGAGGCTGGTGACCTGCACAGCCCTCCCTCACTCAAAGTCAAGTGCAAGTCAGGTCATCATTTCTCTGATGTCATGGTCTTCTTCGAAAATGAAGGATGAATATAACAACTATATATATATTTTTTATGTGTACACCTTTTGGGGACTGGGAGGAAGGAGATCTAGGTCCGTGGTGGCTTTAGGTGCTGTAGATGATAGACTTAGAGTCAGGAAGACCTTAGTTTCATTTCTACCTCTGCTTGGTGGTGCAGTAGATGGAGCACCAGTCCTGGAATCAGGAGCACCTGAATTAAAATCCAGCCCCAGGCACTAGCTGAGTGACCCTGGACAAATCACTTAACCCTGACTGCCTCCAAAAAGAAATGAAGCAGACATTTATTCACTGTGTGATCCTGGACAAATAGATTAAGTTCTGTTGTTATGTTTCCACATCTGTAAAAAGCAGATAGGACCACATATCTCACAGGGCTGTTATATGAGTATCAAATGAGATTACATATGTGGAGAGTTTTGTAATCCTTAAGGCACTATATAAAAGCTACTTCTTATTATTTTCATTGTTATAGGCACTTCCTATATAGACACTTGATCTACTGATAAAAGATCAACCACTCCTCTATAAAATGTGATTTTATTGTATTAAACATATAGTTTCTAAACAACTCACCCTTCCCAATCAATAAAAGTAGTTATGTAACTCTGGTCAATACCTGAGAAATATTTTAATCTTGTTTTCTATTAAGGTAAAACCCTCCATTTCACTACTATTTCAACCTTGGAATAGGCTTGGAGAGCTGTTTGGGACCCAGAGAGGTTATATGAATTGTCTAGGTCACACAGCTAGCATGTGTTGAGGCAGAACCTGAATCCATCTTTCCCCGATTCTAAGACTGACCATCTATCCATTGTGTCAGATTGCCTTTCCAATATAAATTCTCATTTATATGAGCATACAATATATATAATATGAGCATACTATATGTATATTTATATATAGTATGCTCATTTTCAAAAGAGTATTTGTGAAAGACAATGAACATACATGAAACACCTACTATATGCCAGGCACTGTGCTAAATTCTGGAGATACAAAGAAAGACAAAAGACAATCCCTGCTCTTAAGGAGCTAACAATCTGCTAGGGAAGACAATTTAATAATAACTATGGGCAAGTGAGATGTGTATATTGTATTTGCATATAGTTATTATAACTACATATGTATGTGTATATATATGTACATATATCTATGTGTATATATCTATAGCTATAGGTACACACACACACAAACACAGGATAGGCTGGAGATAATTATGATATACTGAAAAGCATGCTGATTTCAGAGTTCAGAAGATATGGGTTCAAGTACCACCACTGACACACACTGACTATGTCACAGTGAGAAAATAATGTAAGCTCTCTATGTCCCTGGATACTCCCTACATCCATAAATTACAAAGTAGTTGCATTGGCAAAGGGAATTTCCTCACAAGGATTTCCCAATACCAATGAAAACATACAACCAATACAATGATCATTCTCAATAATCGTTATGACATGTATACATGATTTTATATATATATATGCTCATCTACATACCATAAACGTATTCCATTCAGATATACTGAGATATTGTCTTTACTTTGTGATCTAAGACCATGTCCTAAAAAATTAATTAGAAAAATTTGTAATGATAAAGTTTATTAGACAACACATCCCTGGAGATGATTCATGAATGGAAGAGTTAAAAGCCTATTTGCATGAGATGTTGCAGGGCAATTCTAATTGGAGGTGGGGATGTAGAGAGAGCATGATTCTCCCTCTCTTGGGTATTTTCAGGGTTTACTTCCAAAGAATCACAAGCAGTTGTTTCTCCTTTCCTACATCTGATCCTGCTGTTGTCAATACTTGACCGGAGAACTTCTTTCCTTGCCTTTCTTTCTTTTACTTCTGGGTGACCTCTAAATAAGGCAATGAACAATTGACTAGACAGTTATGAAGACTGAAAATACCCCATTTCAATTCCATGTATATTATGTCTCCCTTGCACTAATAAATCGCCTCCCTCCTAACCTCAGGTTTAAGTTATTTCAATTCCAAGTCTCTTTTTATTGTTACTGGTTCTTCTGTTGTAATGCATACTTCCCCATTTAATACTATATCCTACATTAATATCTTCTCTTCCCAATGAAATATTCTACAAAGATTCCCACTGAATTTGAATTATTTTAATAATGACTATTTCTGTAATATTCTCTAGTATCTCTAAAACACCCACTTTATATTTTAGCACTGTGATTTACATAAAAAGTCATATCAGCCTTTTTAAAAGATGAGTCTTTCATGTAACAACTTCACATGTTCCACTTTATACAAAACTTGTCACCAGGGTTACCTTGAAGAGTAGATATTTCTTCCAGATGGTTTGAGGATCATGACCAAATCCTGACTAGGCCCCAACTGTTTCCCATTTGTGGCTAGCTGCATGTCTGAAATGCCAGCAACAATTATTACTTTAGAACCAAGACTGCACTTTAGAAGGCTCCAGTTTAATGGTATATGTTAAAGAATATTATGGAAATGCTTGTTTTGTTTCTTAAGTTCAGAATAAAATTAAAAAAATTAAAAATAACAATCAGATATCAAGAAATATTTCTCAAGCCCCTACTATGGGCCAGTCACTGAAATAATAGGTGGAACTCATTAGTATAGATTAGTTCATCAAATTTTCTGCATGCATCTTAGATCAGACTATGGCCCTGTGGAAATGGAATATAGGGGCAAGTTTTGTTTTTCAAGAAAAAGGAAAATACTTGTGGCAACAGTGGTAGAGTGAGAAGAGTGTTTATCAGAATGAGAGCACTCTGTGCTGGTTGGAGCATATTGGGGGAAATGTTATGAGAAGGTAAGAGACCTAGAGGTAGGGGTGTGCTGCAGTCAGCTTTTACAGGCTGGAGTCAATTGTTAAATTTTTAGTGGAAGCATTTACACCTAGATAATCAGCAAACACTTTCAGGGCTTGAAAAAAAATCAGGGTATGAATTATTGCTTTTTATTGCTTGTCAAGACTCAAGAAACTGAAGGGAAAATGTAATAATGCACATTAAGCTTCAAAATGTATCAAGAATATCTGCTGCCTCCCACCCCCACCCCCAGCCAGTTGTTAAACATTTATAACATTTACCATCCCAACATTGAATTGTAGGAGGCCCTACCAGGAAGTGTAGTGCGTATCTGAAATCTGGCTTTCAGTACTGACCACTAACTTACCAGGTAACCTTGGGGAAGTTATTTGTTTTGGCACTGATAATCTAACTCTTTTATTTTCCTTTCTGGAAAACTAAGACCTTTAGAGGTAAAGTGACTTGACCAAGGTCAAACAAGTAGAAAGTAGCAGAATCATGATTTCCACTCAATCTTACTCAAACTCAGTTTCCTCCCCTATAATGTGAGGTGGTCCCTTTCATTGTTAGCATATTATCAATATGAACAACATTGCCTACTTCAAAATTAGTTCATTGGAAGATCTCAAAAATTCTTTATAATCATGGAACTATAATTGACTGCATCCTATGAGAAGTACCCTATACCTTGAAGTGTAAAAATGCATGGCTATCTGTAGAAGGATAAGTGATCTTCTACACGGGATGTGAAATATCATAACAACTTCAAAATAAATAAATTGCCTGAATATTAAATACCATATAATAAAGAAATTAGGAGAGAATAAAATTGTATATTTTTCACAACTATATAAAGGATAAGTTCTTAGCTCAAAAAGAGACAGAAGCAAGGACAAGTGATAAATCAGATAATTCTGTGTACATGAAATTGATAAACTTTTACATGAAAAAAATAATGCATTTTGGATAAGAAGGGAAGTAGTTGACCTAGAAAGAGACATCTTTCTATCAACCATCTCTGAAAATGATCTGACTGATATTTAAACTAAATAGAGAACTAATAGGAAACCAAGTCATCTCCAATAGAGAAGTGGTGAAAGAATATGAACAAACATTTCTCAAAAGAACAGTTTCAAAATATTAAAAACCATATGAAAGAATTCTCCAAAACAACGTTAAGATCTACTTGGATCAAAATTACCCTGAGGTTTCACCTCATCCCCAGCAAACTGGCACTCCAAAACTTTGCTAATTACATTGTGTATTAGTACAACCATTCTGGAAATTAATTTAGAGTTATGCATAAGTGACTAAAATGTTCATGCCTCTAAAATGTCCAGACCGCGAGACTTTAGGGTTACGTAAATGTTATGTATTTTATGTAAACTGTTATGTGTGTACTCCCAAAACTAAATGAAAACAAAGGACTCTACAGATGTGTAGCAGCATTTACTTTTATGGGACCAAAGAATTAGGAAGACATTAGATGCCTGTGATTTGGAGTATAGCTGTGTTGCATGATACAAGCGTAATATTATGTGAAATAAGGAAAGATCAACAAAATGAATTCAGAGAAGCTTTAACTGATTCAAAATCAGGCAAGCAGAATTAGGAAAACAATATACACAATGGATACAACATTTGAAATAGAAACACAATAGTCAAATGAAGCAGTCTTGTAAAATTTTAATAATCAAGCTTGGCTCCAAAGAAGAGATATGAGACCTTCCCCAAATCCTTCATAGAAAGGAGTGTCCTTGTATATAATAATAATTAGCAATAATTGGTCTTCCTACCCTAAATCCCTCCCCTCTCCAATCTAGCCTCAAAAGAGCTACCAAAATGATTTTCTTAAAGTGAATATCTAACCGCGTTTCTCTCTCCTAACTCAATAAGTTATAGTGGTTCGCTATTGATTGTAGGATTAAATATGATTTTTGTGATAAAAGGATATCTTTGAAATTTTTCTAGTTTGATAAGATACATAAAAATTCTAAGTAGAATGGTGACGTATACAACTTAGAAATAAGCAAAGATACACATGTTAGCAGTACACACACAGTTGCTTTGCTTTTAACTGACAAATAGCATATACGAAGAAGTTTGGCAAATACTGTCCTAGAGTTCTTA